>NC_138565.1:5283708-5308708 GCF_964273705.1 Natrix helvetica
GTCATGGCTACCATTCCTGGCAGCTCAGCAGATCTTGTCTTTCCCCCCCAAGAGCACACAAGGAATTTGTCTCTGGTGCATAAGCTCTCACTGCACATACAAACAACAAGTGATGCCATTAGCCTTCTCTTCTGACCCATCTGTAGAAAGCCTGTTGATGGCCTTTTAATGCAAATACCTCAAGCTTTTGTCTTTGCTTCATCAGCTAGAAGTTCTCCAAACCAACAGAAGCTCTTTGAGATGGTTGTCCCCTTAAAACCAAGGTGGTCTTTAGAACAAAACCTGGAACATCCAAGAATTGCTGAAGGCATACAGTTGTCCCTAGACTGGGTCTGGATTCATTGGTGAGACTTTGCCTAGAATGTCTGAATGGTGTGGGAGTTGTGGTGGCCATTCCTTCCTCCTCTCCATGAATGTGGACAATCAGGGCCTCCTGAGCCCAGAATGTGGAGAAAAGAAGCGCAGTGAGCACCTTACCTTCTGCATGTGGTGGAAAGCAGATACGCATAGAGAAAGCTTCTCCCTGTCATCATCAATCATCTTTGCTCTGTTTTCTTGGAACTGGGAGATGTGATTCACTTGTTGTGCTTTGTTGACATGAACAAGCTGACAGATGGACAAGCTGCCAGTTGAGACCTTGTGAAAATCTTGGACATGTAGGACCCGTTCGCCTACTGACAGCGAGGCTACATGGAATTTAGCTAGCATCTTTATGATTTCCAAGTCATTTTTCCCACCCATCACGAAATGTCTAGTTTCCCCTCCACAGGACTTTTAACCTGTATCCATTTTGGTGATCTGGGTGGATTTCTACACCAAAAGAAAGAAAGAGTTTGATTCCGAGAGGCTCAAGGTTGACTCAGCTTTCCGTCCTTTCGAGGTCCGTAAAATGAGGACCCAGATTGTTTGGGGCAATAGGCTGATTCTGTAAACGACTTAGAGAGGGTTGCAAAGCACTATGAAGTGTTATATAAGTCTAAATGTTCTTGCTGTAGCTAATCGGATGTTGGATTAGGAGCCGTGATGGCTCAGTGGTGAGAATGAAGTATTGCAAGCTTTCTCTGCCCACTGCCAGGTGTTTGATCCTGACCAGCTCAAGGTTGACTCAGCCTTCCAACCTTCCAAGGCTGGTAAAATGAGGGCCCAGATTGTTGGGGGCAATAGGTTGACTCTGTAAACTTAGGGGGGCTGTAAGGCACTGTGAAGTGGTATATAAGTCTAAGTGCTATGGCTATTACTATGCAATTTTCTTCAGTAGCCTTTAACCAATGTGAAAGCTGCTGCTCTTCTCAGCAAAATGAGAGAAGAAACTAAGAAGGAGAAAGGACTACAATTGCTACAGTCCCCAACTCCCCTCAATAGAATCCAAGGCCTTTCCTGTAAGTGCTAATTAAAGAGCTCCTCTCATTTCCATGGTAACCTCAGGCATCACTCTCAGGCCTTCTCCGAGTGGGCATTCAACAGCTGTTTTAACATCAACATACTAATAAGATGCAATGCAGTTGCTCCTGCACATAACCAGCTAGACAGTAATTGAGAGAGAGAGAGAGAGAGAGAGAGAGAGAGAGAGAGAGAGAGAGAGAGAGAGAGAGAGAGAGAGAGAGAGAGAGAGAGAGAGAGAGAGAGAGAGAGAGAGAGAGAGAGAGAGAGAGAGAGAGAGAGAGAGAGATATTTCAAGTCAGGGTTGAGTTCTGATGATTGTATGGACATTTTTCTGAAGTTATCTTGGTAAGATTTGGGATGTAGCTTACCATTGCCTGCTTCCTAGGGCTCACAGAGACAGATTGGGCCAAGGTCACCCAGTTGGCTCTAACCCAGGGTTAGAACTCAATCATCCAGGTCAGGGTTGGCCCAAAGATGCTGAAGAACAGAGAGGGAGAGAGAGGGAGACAAAGAGAGAGAGAGAGGGAGGGAGAGAGTCAGAAAGAGAGACAGAGGGAGAGAGAGAGAGAGAATTCACCCCAATGTGGTATGGTGCTTAAAGTTGGTGAACTAAGAGATGAAAGATCTAGGTTCTAGGTCTCCCTTAACCATGGAAGTAAGCTGGATGACTTCAGCCAGTCAACCTCACTCAGTCTGAGCCCTGGGGAGTCAAAAAACCCCATACATCAACCAACACACACTGGACCATGATGGAGTTTATGGTCCATAATAGTCAACCAAGGTGTCATCCTGCAGTGGATTGATTTAGGTTGATAAGTAGGTAGTTGATGGATGGATGGATGATGGACTCAGACAGAATGGAACAAAGAGGGTCCTTGATGCTCTCTAAGCTTGCTTGTTTTCTTGCAGACATTTCCTTACCCAAACTAGTAACGTTATCAGTGCTAGCAGGGAATGGGCTTTGCTCTCAATTTATATTCTAATAGTTTGCCCTGTCAATGTTGGTGACGGTAGTCTTGGAGATTCTTTGGTTTGGCTGTTGGCTTCTTTGGCGGTTGGGATATTGTGTACTTGATTGTCGGTCTGATGTTAATTTTGGATTTAATCTATGATGATCTGGGTGCCAATTGCCAATGGAGAGGTGCTGGAGTCCTTTTCTGCTCTTTTGGGCCAGTTGGTTGTTATTTTTCGCATTGTCTGTAGATGTTGTTAATGTCTATGTGTCTGTTGATGGCTAATTTATCAGAGTGCCAGGCTTCTAGAAATTCTTTGGCCTTTTTTGACTTGTCTTGGTCTAGAAAAGACCCCTCATTTCAACCCTGAGCTACGAATATTCCCCTTTATCTAGAATGGAACAAAACTACATATGTTGTAAGAGATCTAATTGATGCTGCTTGCAGATACATCATTCTCAGGAAATAAAAAATTGACCTATGTAAGTCATGCACATTTATGGGAAGAATCAAACTATGACATCTTCATGATGACCTCCGACATATGCCACCATTTATGAAATCACAGAAGACATCTTGACCCAAGGACGAAATTGAGGCATTCATACGGTTGTCTCTTTGGGTACTTATTGTCATATTGGAAATCCCAAAGGTGCTTTTTCAAGAGGCAACTGGACTTCCTTTGTTTTTCTTTGAAGAGGTTTCGCTTCTCATTTAGGAGGCTTCTTCAATTCTCTGTTGTCTGAACTGAAGAATCTTCTCAGAGGAGAAGCAAAACCTCTTCAAGGAAAAGCAAAGGAAGTCCCATAGCCTCTTGAAAAACCATCTTTGGGACAACCATGATCTATCATCTATCTATCTATCAATCATCTATCTATCATCTATCTATCTATCTATCTATCTATCTATCTATCTATCTATCATCTATCTATTATCTATCTATCTATCTATCTATCTATCTATCTATCTATCTATCTATCTATCATCTATCTATCTATCTATCTATCTATCTATCTATCTATCCCTTTCCGATTTGACATATGGATGCTGCAGAAGTTGTTCTCTTCTTCTAGCCAGGAAGTTGGGCAACCAGGACCTGGATGACTGAGAATCTCCATAGACTTTTTAATACCATGCTTGGTTATGAACATCACTCATGCTGGTTTAACTGTATGTTGGTCATCTATGGATCCTTAGTCCATGAATCCAATGAGTTTCACTTCCATACATATTTATGATCCTATTGGGGAGGTAAAAAAATAGATCCTTTGTTTCAAATGATAGGAAAACAATCATGGGAATTTGATTGAACTCGGATTATACCCCAAAGTAGAGACATTTGTTTAAAAAAAAAACATGAGAACTAATACAAATGCACAGTTTGTATCCAGTATTTTAGGGGCTGCCAGAAAGAAGAGGGGGTCAACTTATTTTCCAAAGCACCAGAAGGCAGGATAATAAGTAATGGATGGAAACTAATTAAGAAGAGAAGCAACCCAGAACTTCCTGACAGGGAGAACAATCAACCAACAGAACAGAAGTTGCCTTCAGAAGTTGTGGGAGCTTCATCCCTGGAGGCTTTCAAGAAGAGACCGGACTGACATTTGTCAGAAATGGTGTAGGGTCACCTGCTTGGGTGGAAGGTTGGACTAGATGACTTAGAAGGTCCCTTCCAGCTCTATTCTGATTGATTGATTGATTCAACCTAGAAATAGAAATTTTCTGACCGTGAGAGCAATAGAAGTTGCCTTCAGAAATTGTGGGAGCTTCATCCCTGGAAGCTTTCAAGAAGAGACTGGACTGCCATCTGTCAGAAATGGTGTAGTGTCTCCTGCTTGAGCAGGGGGTTGGACTAGAAGATCTCCAAGGTCCCTTCTAGCTCTATTCGGAATTGAAATTTGCTTCCATTTCCTTCTCTATCCATTCAAGCTGCATTTTCAGATCTAATCAGCAGATTAAATCCACCTGATTTGGGCAGTCAGTTTAGCGGGGAAATTTATGTGACAAAGGCCATCCAATTGTGGGACCATGCCAGAAGCCACCAACCCAAGGAGATCATTTATACTGCGTCAACTTGATTTCAGATAGTCAATTCAGTTTGGAAACTCTATAATCTCCAAATCAAATCCCCGCATACACCTAACTCCAATTTTCTTTCTTTTTAAAAAAGAGATTACGGCACAACCTACCAACCTAATAATCATGATTTGACTCCTTCATCTCAGAATGGAAGGGGGAAAAAACCCAGTTTATCTCAGGATGGCAGACAAAATGATTCAGAATAAAACTGCTCTCACACTTCACAAAAGAAATATGTTTTATCTTTGGCCATTTGCCCCCAACTGGGAGAAACGGCAATTCTTTGTACATGTACACAGAATTTCTCTCTTTCTTCCACACTCTTATCATCTTCTATTTGGCACCTGCATAACTGAAATCTTTACAGTTACATACAAGAGATCTCCAATGACCATCTGTCCCCCACCCATCTCTGCCGCTTCCAAATCCAATGCAGCAACCACCTTGTGGAAATTCACATCCTGACCTCCTTTTGTGTGTTGTGTGTGATTAGAGGCTCAACAAAACACGCCCGTCTCGTTGACACGGCCGCCCAATCCATTTCCCGGTGAATGAGGACCTCCGATTCTCTTCCCTCCCACTCTTTCCTTTATTAATTACATTTTACATTTTTAATTCGCCCTCCGTATTTTTGTTTCAATCTTTTTTTAAGTTCTTATTGTTTTTAAACGTCGCTTGATTTTCCTTTCGTCGTTTGTTTGTTCGTTTTTTTGTTTGAGTGTGTCTGTTTACAGCAAAAAAAAAAAAAGAAGGATTAGTTCTTATAGATGAGTACATAAAATCAGGGTTAGCAGAGCTTGGCAGTCATCTGATCCGATTGTTTAAGGATCTCGGTGTTGTATAGATCCAGCGCGTGGTTTACCCGGATGATCTCGGTGTTGGTCAATTTCAGACGGTGTTTGAGCATACAAGAGAAGAGATCTAGCTGGGGCTTCCCAGGAGCTACCGGCGGTGCCAACCTGTTGATTCGGTCCCGTATATCCAACATCAACAACATGACCGAGGAAGAGGAGTAGAACTGCCCACCTTGTGTGTAGGACTGGTTGACTTGTTGCACGGCGCTACGCAACAAATCGGCGTTGAAGCGCAAGCTGTATCCAAACACTTGAATGTCCGAAATTTTGATGTAGAACTGGCGCTTGTTGGGATCGGAAAGGTCCACAGGTCCTTGACCCGTCTCGTTGCGCATCAAGGAAGGCAACCGAGTCCGGCTACGCAGGTAGATGTGGACAGTCTCGAAAAACGTTTTCCACCGGTTCCCCAGCAAGAGAGTCCAGTTGTAGCACTGGCTGCTCTGCAGGCGGATTTTCTCCCAACGCGGGTAGCCGTACTCGCCGAAGGGCATATTCCAACCTTCGGAGTGGCTCCCGCTGAAAGGGTTCACGTAGACGAAGAACATGGGGTCCAGGCTGCTGTTGCGCATCTGGCAGATGCGCATGGAGATCCCGATGGCCATGTGGATGAAGTCCATCCGGTTCTTGTTGCTCTTCAAGGTGAGGGACATGCGCCTGCGCCACCGGGGGTCGAAGAAGGTGTCCAGGCGGATCTCGTTACTGATGAATGTCGTGTGGACGTACAAGCGGGAATCCATCTTTTGGAGGAGGTACTTCAGCTCCAGGTCCTGGAAGTCCAAATCGGTCTCGAAGCTGATGAACTGCTCGCTGCGCTCGGAGTCCACGTTCTGGGGCTCGCAGCGGCCCCGAGAGAGACGGTAGCCCTTGTTGCAGGAGCCGCAGAGGGAGATGTTGGCCAAGCTGCACATGGCGCAGCTGTTGTTGCCGCCGATGATGCACGGGATGGGCCGTTGGCACAGGCTGGTGCTCCCATGGCAGACGCAGCTCCGTTGGCTCTCCAGAAAGGTCCCCCAGAAGCCATTCTCGTTGCAGTAGAGCAAAGATTGGACACGGGAGAGCCACTGCTGTATCGTCCTACAAGGGACAAAAGCATAGGCTATAAGAGAGCATTCTCTTACCACATCTCTAAGTACTTCTGAGGAACCTCAACGGCTGGGTTAGCCCAAGATCAGTTTCTCCAACTCAACTGCATGCCTTCTAATCAACCTAAAGGATGACTTTCTACCAAATCAACTCACCCTTATGAACTTGAGCAGTTTCTCACATCCACACCCATAAACCCGACATGCTTTTTGGTCTTTTAGATCTAGTCTGAATTTGGCGCCAGCCTCTCTCTCCCTTCCATTTCTCAGTTTTTCATCTGTTAGCAACTGCTATCAGTAAGGTAAAGGTTCCCCTCGCACATATATGCTAGTCGTTCCCTACTCTAGGGGACGGTGCTCATCTCTGTTTCAAAGCCCAAGAGCCAGCGCTGTCCGAAGATGTCTCCGTGGTCATGTGGCCGGCATGACTCAATGCCGAAGGCGCATGGAACGCTGTTCCCTTCCCACCAAAGGTGGCGCCTATTTTTCTACTTGCATTTTTTACGTGCTTTCGAACTGCTAGGTTGGCAGAAGCTGGGACGAGTCACAGGAGCTCACTCCGTTATGCGGCGCTAGGGATTCGAACTGCCAAACTGCTGACCTTTGTGGTCAATAAGCTCAGCGTCTTAGGCACTGAGCCATTGCGTCGGGTACATCCCTGGGGGGAAAATGAGGTTTGGTTTTTTTACATATGCTGGGCAACCCCTTCCAACCCTGGCTTCTTACAGTCAGCCGCTTTGCCCAGGGCCTTTATAAATCATGCAACGTTTCCCATTCAGAAATTATAAAACCAGGTCAGCAACGAATCCTCAGCTCCGCTCCTTCCCTTTTTCATCCGAGTCACCTCTGGCATTGTTTTTAATTAATGCATTGACTGGGCTTTTATTTTGCAAACAAAACTCTAGATGTGCCAGGCGAAGGGAAAAAAAAAAGCAGAAGCAAACAAGAGTGAAAAGAGCTTTTTTAAAAAAACTCATGCCTTTTCGAACCAATAGGTAAAAGTAAAGCTTCCCCTCGCACATATCTGCTAGTCGTTCCCAACTCTAGGGAGCGCTGCTCATCTCCGTTTCAAAGCCGAAGAGCCAGCACTGTCCGAAGACGTCTCCGTGGTCATGTGGCCGGCATGACTCAACGCTAAAAGGCATACGGAACGCTGTTCCCTTCCCACCAAAGGTGGTTCCTATTTTTCTACTTGCATTTTTTAACGTGTTTTCGAACTGCTAGGTTGGCAGAAGCTGGGACAAGTCACAGGAGCTCACTCCGTTATGCGGCGCTAGGGATTCATACCGCCAAACTGCCAACCTTTCTGACCGACAAGCTCAGCATTTTAGCCACTAAGCCGCCGCATCCCTTAATCTTCAATTTACGACAGTTAGAAAGGGCCACTGAATTGCCGACCTTTCTGATTGACAAGCACAGCGTCTTAGCCACTGAGCCATCACGTCCCACATCCAAACCATTAAGATTAGCTAAATATAAAGTTAAATACAATTCTCTTTCTCTCTCTCTCTCACACACACACACTCTCTCTCTCTCACTCTCTCTCTCTCTCTCTCTCTCTCTCTCTCTCTCTCTCTCTTTCTCTCTCTCTCTCTCTGACTGTCTGTCTGTCTGTCTGTCTGTCTGTCTATCTATCTATCTATCTATCTATCTATCTATCTATCTATCTATCTATCTATCTCTTTCTCTTTCTCTCTCTCTCTCTCTCTCTCTCTCTCTCTCTCTCTCTCTCTCTCTCTCTCTCTCTCTCTCTCTCTCTCTCTCTCCTCTCTCTCTCTCTCCTCTCTCTCTCTCCTCTCTCTCTTGTTTTTTGCTTTCTGTTCTATTTGCCTTCATTTCCATAAAGGGTAGTTAAGTGTCAGAGTACTGCTTCAGGCCATAATCTGAATATAGAACATGCTATTTCTATTAGAGCTTTGTGAATGGCACGGGGGGAAAAAAAATCTCACACTGTTAATATTACCGCTCTATCTTTTGGAAGCCTGCCCCACATATTAAATATTGCTGTCTCTTCGTCCAGAGCATTCAGGCAGCCCAAAATGGCCTGGGGGCCGATGCTTTTTCGGGGACTAATTGGGTGCAAAGGATATTTGGTAACCTTCTAGCAGAAATTGCAGGTGGGGCGGGTTGCAAAATCGGCTCCTTACTTTTAGGGAAGGAAAAAACCACACCGACTTGGGCCAAGCAAACTCTGATTGTTAGGATGGGCCTCTTAAGAAAAAGAGCTGTGGTCGGAGTAGAATGTAGGATTGTAGGCAAACTCTGCCCACTGCCAGGTGTTCGATCCTGACCGGCTCAAGGTTGACACAGTCTTCTGTCCCTCTCCAACCCTCAACCTTCTGAGGTCAGTAAAATGAAGACTCAGATGGTGGAAGGTAATAGTTTAAGTGCTTTTGTTATTCTATTCTATTCTTCCTATCCTATCTTATCCTATCCCATTCCAATTCCAATTCATTCTATTCTGTTCTACTCTGTCTGTTCTATTTTATTCCATTCCACTCCACTCCCATTCCCATTCTAATTCATTTTATTCTATTCTAATTCATTCTATTCTTATCCTATCCTATCCTAACCCTATCCTACCCTACCCTACCCAATCCTATCCTAAGCTGTGGTGGTGCAGTGGTTAGAAGGTTGACTCAACCTTCCACTCTTCCAAGGCCAGTAAAATGAGGACCTAGACTGTTGTAGGGCAAGATGCTGACTCTGTCAACCACTTAGAGAGGGCTGTAAAGCACTATATAAGTCTAAACGCTGTTGCTATTCTTCAACATCATCCTTCTACCTACATGGCCTTAGAGGATCTGCTTATACCTTGGCTGTGTCACTAAGCAGATATGCTTAGGAGCAGGAATTCTGATCCTAATTGTCGTCTCAAGTAGAGGACACCCACCCGCCAGCTAAAAGCAGAAGGCCAGTACCTTTCCCTAGGCAGCTGGTGGTGTGGGTTGTGCCGACAACGGATGCTGAGGCCAAAGAGTTTACGGGAAGTGCGTTGGATCTTCTGCCGTTGGGCCTCCATGGAGCTCTGCAAGAGCTTGTAGCGGTTTTGAAGGTCCCAGTCATTCCCCCAGTGCTGATGGATGCTCCCAATGGTCAGGAAATGGTTGTTAGGTAGTTTCTTCATGAAGGACTTAAATTCATCTAGGAAAATCATGCACACAAACACATCTACAAGCAGGTAATTCCAAGAGGGGATCATTTGATGGGAAAACCACATATATCATCTTTCTTCCCAGCATGGAATATTGGGCATATCTACATTCTTGAGGTTTTCAAGAAAAGGTTGGACAATTATTTGTCTGGGATGGTATAAGAACTCCTGCCTTGGGCAGTGGTGGAGGGTTGGACTAGAAGACCTCCAAGGCCCCTTCCAGTCCTAGGATTCCATGAGAAAGAACCAGAGTTCAACACCCACTTCCTATAGAGAAAGTCCAAGGACCGATGCTCAGGAGATCTCCAGGATTCACCACCAATGATGAGAAAGAGTCCCAAAGGTGTTTTTCCAAAAGGCAACTGGACATTCCTTGAAGACATTTTGCTTCTGACCCAAGAAGCTTCATCCGTTCCAAGAAACCTTTTTGCTTCCCATCCAAGAAGCTTTTTCAGGTGTGAAGAAGCTTCTTGAATGAGAAGCAAAACTTCTTCAAGGAAAAACAAACTCCAGTTAATTTTTAAAAACCCACCTTTGGGACATCCATGACTTGGATGACTGAGAATCTCCATATACCTCTTTGAGCATCAGAGTTTTGGTATCTTCCAAAGGGCTAATTTGACTGGATGTAAAACCACTATGGAAAATCTAGACAGCAGACTAAAAAACAGAGACATCACCCTGCCAATCAAAAGTGTGTCTAGTCAAGGCTGTGGTTTCCCCAGTTGCAATGGATGGCTGTGAAATTTGGACCATAAGGAAGGCTGAGCACCAAAGAATGGAGGCCTTTGAACTCTGGTGCTGGAGAAGACTCCTGCGAGTCCCTTGGACTGCAAGGACATCCAACCAGTCAGTCCTAGAGGAGATCAACCGTGACTGCTCTTTAGAAGGCCAGATCCTGAAGAGGAAACTCAAAAACTTTGGCCACCTAATGAGAAGAAACGACTCCCTGGAGAAGAGCCTCATGCTGGGAACGATCGAAGGCAAAAGAAGAAGGGGATCACAGAGAATGAGGTGGCTGGATGGAGTCACCAAAGCAGTTGGCGTGAGCTTAAATGGACTCCAGAGGATGGTAGAGGACAGCAAGGCCTGGAGGAACATTGTCCATCGGGTCGCGATGGGTTGGACATAACTTCGTGAGCAACAACAAAAGCCACTTGCTATGTCATCCCACCAAAACACTCTTGGCTTTCCCCACAATTACCTGAATTCTCTAGATCTTTGTAGGCCTCTGTCCAAGATTTGGCCATGTTAGCCAACGTGTATTCCATTATCTGGATGTCGGTGATGGGACAATTGCACTGGGGAAACTCTTCGGCACATTGGCATCCGCATTGGCTGTCTCGGCAAATGTATTCACCTTCTCCGTTGCACATGATGTAACTCAGTGCTGACTGCACAAATTTCTCTTGCAAATACTGAGGAAAGATGACCTGGAGACCTGCAGGGAAGAGAGAAAGAAGAGAGAAAGGGAGATCAAAAATAGGGCGAGGAGAGAGAGTCTCCCTTGACTTCTCTAGCATATTCACCAGGGCTTAGCTTGTGTTGTGGGAAAGCTGACCTGCTTTTGAGGTTTCCACAATAATATGGAACCATAAAGAATCCAACAGGCAAGGTTGACCTAACATGCTGAACCTCACATCCAGAAAGCTCTAATCATAGAATCACGGAGCTGGAAGGGACCACGGAGGTCTTCTAGTTGTTGGAGTTCATTGATGGAATGTATTTCTAGGCGACAACTACAGTTGGGACAACCATGACCTGGATGACTGAGAATCTCCATCGACATTTAACAACTACAGTAGTATTCAGCCAGTAGATGGCAGTACTTACAGGTTTGGATCTATGGTATCTACTCTATGCTCTTTTGCTCTGAGTAGAGTTTCCTGTTTACAGTTCAATAGCTGAGCAGTAAAGCACATGGTGACTGTACTCTTTGTTTGCTCTGTGGTGCTATATATAAAGAGAATGTCTAACACTAGTCCAACCCATCCCCCCTAATCAAATGGGGCTCATTCTTTGACAAATTTGTGAGGTTCTGTATCTGATCTCATTAAAGGACCTTGTGAGAACACAATCTATAAATGTGAGGACTTTTAATGCCTCCCTCCAGCTGCCGTTTTGGTAGTTCTGCTGTCCCAGAAGCTGAACCGAAACGAACGTTTGCAAGGCCGCTGCAAGAAACCAACTTTTCTCGGCTAAGTGGGCATCCATGGTTGTGCACAAGTGGCTGGCAATGCTATCGTTCAGCAATCCAATGCTTTCTGTTCATGTCGGCAGTTTTCACTGGGCAGCCCGAGGCCTGTAGTGTCTCTGCAGCTGTTTCTTCACATTCGGGAAGCTCGGCTTGTCAAATCCCATCAGCTTCTTGGATGTATCCAAGGATGGTGAACAAGGACTGCCAAAAGTCCAGCCTTCCTGCGGATCTTTGAAATATTGGTCTGCGTGTCTCACTCGGGCATCTGCAGGCCTAAATCGTCAGCGTGGCGGATGAAGCAGCCGAAAAAAGTAGCCTGGTGAATTATTCTTCTGTGGGAAAACATATCCATCTGGCCGTTTTTCCTCGTTTTGCCCCCCCCCCATCCCCCAGGACAATTCTACAAGCCTCCTAAAGGCTATTCTTGCCCCTTTTTTGGAAAAAAAATTGGGCCATTTTGGGGAGGTCTGCAGAATATAAAAACTTTTTTTTTTAAATTTGCCTCTTCAAAACCTTGGTGCGTCTTATACTCCAGTGCATCTTACAGTATACTCTGAAAAATACGGTATTCCCTGTCCGCTAAGTGCTGGAAATGCAGTCAGACTCCAGGCACCTATGGCCATATGTGGTTGACGTGTATTAAAGCAAGAGAATATTGGGAGAAAATACAAAACTGGCTGGAAATGATAATTAAACAGCAGGCTGAGTTGAAACCAAAAACATGTCTCCTAGGTATACTCCCAGAGGGCTATGATGAAGGGGCCACATATTTAGTTCTACACATACTGACAGCAGCAAGGATCATATATGCCAAGTATTGGGGAAAAATGTGAATATCCCACCAGAGGAAGCTGTGATTTGAAAAAAAAATGTCTGTGCCAAAATGGTTAGATTAACCTTTAAAATTAAAGATCAAGAAGATACAGAATATGATATGATTGGGAATAAATTCTATGAAACGCCGAAGGCGCACCGAACGCTGTTCCCTTCCCATCAAAAGTGGCTCCTAATTTTCTACTTGCATTTTTTTACCTGCTTTCGAACTTCTAGGTTGGCAGAAGCTGGGACAAGTCACAGGAGCTCACTCCGTTACGCGGCACTAGGGATTCGAACTGCCAAACTGCCGACCTTTCTGATCGACAAGCTCAGCATCTTAGCCCCTGAGCCATCGCGTAGCTACTGAACGTTAAATAGGAAGACTGGAGAAAACGTTTGATGGATGGGAAGGGGATGGATCTTCCAGCTTGTCGAAGATTAGCATCAGAAAAAGCGAGCTCCCTTATAGATGAAGATGCCAACGCATACAGCTCAGTCCTTGGTGACAAATTCCATTTATAGCCTCATCCATGGCAACTTGGAATTAAGGGGGGAATAAAAAAAATATAAGTCGTCACAGTCTTTAAGAGATGCCTTTCGGAATTAGAAATCTCTGTCGCCTGCTTTGGGAAATCATTTTGCTGTCTTTGACCTAATTTCCTGCAACCCGATCGATAAAAATGGTATTTGGGACACAGAAGGGGAGGGAAAAGGAGATGGGGAGCAAGAAGGGGAGCAAGAATCTCCTTAGGGAGGGGAAATTGGCCCAAAAGTAGATGCTTCATTTGGAGAACTTGAAAACAAAATATGAAAGTGCACAAATTTCTCTTGCAAATACTGAGGAAAGATGACCTGGAGATCTACTGGGAAGAGAGACTATCTTTAACTATGTCACTATTTTGGGGTCTAGGTTATTATAGTCCAGGGATGCAAAATGATATAAGAGTGTGTTGTGGCCTGCCAGCAGCCAGTGAGGAGATTGGGGAGGAACATAGGCCAGTCCTGGAGTCTGGGGAAGGCTCTGATGAGGACTCTGTGTCGGAAGCAGAGAGGGGGCCAGAGTCCTATGCCAGTTATCAGCTGCCTTCAGAGTCAGACATCAGTGAGGCAGACGAACAGCTGGAGCCTGTTCCTGGTGTGCACATGCGCAGAGTTGTCAGATGATGGAAGCAGCTAAAGAAGATGGGTCAACTTGGGAGTAAGGCCACAGGTGGACAATGAATGGCCCCTTGCAGAGGAAATAAAAATGGAGCAAAAGGGGAGTGGAGTTTGCAGGAGACAATTACTTCGCTTAATTGATTCGTGACTCTCCAAGACTCCTTGCCAAGTTCTGCAGGTATCGGTCTGGCAGCTCTCCAAGCCAGATAAGGTCTGTGACTGTAAATCCTCCCTCAAAAGACTTTGCTGGATGTGAATGAGCAGAATTCACAGTCAATTAATAAAAGGGATTTTTGTCGGGACCAGGAGTTTGCTTCATGCTCTCGGGAAGCCTCGGTCAGAACAGAGGGGTCTGAAGCTGCCATCAACCACTTGAAGAAGACACCCGACTGCATTTGGGTTTGAAGTCTTCTTCAAACCAGCCTCTTACAAGCAGACCTAGAGTTATCGGAACCTGCTCAGGTTTTGCCCGTATCCTTCTAAAAATGTGACATCCAGAAGGGGGAGTCCAGAACTACAATCAACCAACATTGTGACTCCATATCAGTCAAAAAATGTATAGACAAGAATGATGGGATGTTCTCCATGGGAGAGAAGGATAAACAAGCCTTCTCATTACCAGCGATCTTTAAAAGTTTGCCGTTTACCTCCTCCATTTTTTCTACTCCCTCCGCCATCTAGAAGTTACATCTCAGAATAATTAATGGAAACCTTTGTATTCCCAGCTGCTGTATAACTTCCTCATTAGTAACTATTTACAGGGCTGCTGGTAATGGATCGCAACAACTCCAGTCTCCTCTGATCGCTTTGCCAACCTGGTGTAAGATGTTGCAAGAAACCATGCTGGATAACTGTAGCCCCACAGCTCACCAACACCTATTATTTTCAACTGGAAACCACTCGGAAGCTGGGAGGAAGGAACGGCTCTATGCACCCTTGTGCACGCATACAACACATGGTTTTAGATAAAAGTTATAATGCAGTCAGAGTAGAATGGAGTGGAGTGGAGTGGAGTGGAGTGGAGTAGAGTAGAGTAGAGTAGAGTAGAGTAGAGTAGAGTAGAGTAGAGTAGAGTAGAGTAGAGTAGAGTAGAATAAGAATAGAATGTAGAGTAGAATAGAATAGAAAAAATAGAATAGAGTAGAGTAGAGTAGAGTAGAATAGAATAGAATAGAATAGAATAGAATAGAATAACAGAGGTGGAAGGGGCCTTGGAGGTCTTCAACCTCCTGCTCAGGCAGAAAACCATATACCATTTCAGACAAATGGCTGCCCAATCTCTTCTTAAAAGCTCCAGAGATGGAGCACCCACAACTTCTGAAGGCAAGCCATTCTATTGGTTCAATCAATCAGAATAGAGCTGGAAGGGACATTGGAGGTCTTCTAGTCCAGCTCCCTGCTGAAGCAGGAGACCCTACACCATTCCAGTCCCTTCTTAAACACCTCCAATGATGAAGCACCCACAACTTCTGGAGGCAGGTCGTTTCACTGGTTAATTGTTCCCACTGTTAGGAAATGTCTCCATATTGCCAGGTCACTCCACTCCTTGATGAGTTTCCATCCATTGTTCCTTATCTGGCCTTTGGATGCTTTGGAAGATAAATTGATCCCCTCCTCTTTGGGGCAGCCTCTCCCATATTGGAATACTGCTATCATGTCTCCCCTGTCCTTTTTTCCCCCCTCTAGACTAGCCAGACCCAAATCCTGCAGCCGTTCTTCGTATGGTTTAGTCTCCAGGTCTTTGATCATCTTAGTTGCTCTTCTCTGATCTTTTTCCAAAATCTCAACATCTTTTTTTGCAAAGTTGGTGAGCAAAACCATGGCTTATGATCATAATGGCGATCAGAGTTTCCATCGCTAAGCTAGGAGGCTGTTCAGCACGTCAGGCCCGATTTTAGGACACTTTTCAGGGAACAATGCAAGCCTTGAGCGAGTTCAGATTCCTTCATGCTTGTTGTCCTCTGGCTGGGAAGGTTGCAAAATCACAATCATATGACCTGGGGACACTGCGATTGTTGAAAATGCATGCGAGTTACCACATCTCTAATTTTGATCACTTTGATGCTACAACCATTGTGTTTGCAAGGACCAGCTGCAAGTCCTTATTTTTGAGTGTCGTTGTAACTTCACTTGGTCGGTAAATGACGTCAGGGTTCCAGGTAACACCCCCAACAAAAGAAGACTCCAAGGCCTGAAGTTCCTCAAAGTTCCATTTTATTACAGATGTCATATTGGCACACCTGGGAAAACCCGAATCTGAAAATGTCAGAGTTTGTTGCATAAATTCAAATCCAGAAAGCACGCACGGATAACTGATTCACCGGATTCATTAACTTCTTTATATACATAAGAATAGATGAATAAATGTACAACACCAACAGGTGATTCTTCCAAGTAAACACAAGGCAGGAGAGTTACAGGCAAACGCAAGCAGTTAGCTTCATATCAGCAGACAAGCCCAGACAAAATGCTAGTTTACTTCTCAGAGCAGCAGACTGCTTAAGTTTCTGTTTCAATTCTCTGCACAGAATCAGATCTGTTTAAGCTCCCATTGGCTGACTTAGTTGCTTTGCCTATTCATTGGCTGACCTTGTTCCCTGGCTGACCATTCAACCCCCATTGGCTGATCTATTCCAGTCCATGAATATTCATACTCTGACAGAACGGCTCCAGGCTTTCCCCACCTAAATGGAAGTCCAAACCCACATGTCAATCACATGGCTCAATCAGGCACCATCCCAACTGGAGATGCCTCCCAGTCACGCCACTCCAGGTGCAAGGCAAGAGGTCCTTGACTCTCTGAGAAAGGAATGTTATTTTGACTATATATCTCCCATTCCCCCCTCCCATTTTCCCACAGCAGTAAACGTGGCAAAACCCGCCATCCTGGGCCCAACGTTTGGGAAGCCAGGCTCTGCCTGTCACAAGCCAGGACAAAGGGTGAGTGATGGAGGAGTAACACCTCCTTAAAAAACCTTGGTCCAGCTGGCCCGGCTGGGAGCACCTCGTAAGGGCCCCTTCCCAGGGTTACGGGAGAAGACGGTCAACGGGTTTGAAGGCGGAAGAGGGCTCTACGCCCCAACGGAAGATCAAGCGACAGAGCCATCTTCTAGGAGAAGGGAAACTCCGGTTACAATCCTCCACTGCCTTGTGGCTCTATCCACTCCTGGAAAAAGGCTTCAGGAGTCAACCTCCAGGCAAAATCTGGAGCCGGAGTCCTGGAAGCAGTTCGTGACTGTGTACAACCATGGTCTGGTAACTCCTGCGATGCAGCTGGAAGCAACAGTATCGGCTCTGCCATTCCATGGGATTATTTCAGCCACGTGAGAGGGGGGACCTGCTGCTTGGGTAACCATCTATCCTCCATATTAATCTACCCAGGCCTCGTGCTCTGGAGAGGACACTCTAGCTTTGACCTCTTCCCAGAGCACGACACCATCGTCTTTGGAGACTGAAGGATGCCCAATGCCAAATGTGGCCCAGTGAAAAAGATGGCTTCCAAGCCTGACCAACAAATTGTTTTAATGTCAGGGTTACCTGTAATGTCTAACTGTTCCTTGGATTGTTTTGCTCTCAAAACAAGTTGGAGGTTCGCGCTATCATGTTATTTCTATCGTTTCTGATATATTGATTTAATCATAGGCTCAGGAACCCCAGGAAAGCAGTAGAGGCAAAGACACAAGCAAACAAACAAAAATATTAAAAAAAAGGATTTCACATGCACAGATGTGAGGATTTAGCATCCCACAGGGAGATTGTGACGAAACATGTCCGGAGGAAAGTTTGCATAGAGAACATTAAATAGGAAAGACAAAGACTCTCATGTGCCATGCTAAATTTCACTCCTTTTTCAGCTCGGCAAGACCAGAGCCACATCTTAGAGGCAAGATTTGACTGAATAATTTGAAAGGTCCCTGGTGCTTTCTGAGCTTGGTTGTTTCCTTGCAGACGTTTCATTACCCAACTAGGTAACATCATCAGTGCTAGAAGGGAGTGGGAGTTGCAGAATGAAGGAGGCGGAGAAAGAGAAAGAAGAGGATGAGGACTGGAGGTTTCTTAGTGCTCTCTGAGCTTGTTGGTTTTCTTGCAGATGTTTCATTACCTAACATCATCATTGCTAGAAGTAGTGAGGAGGAGGAAGAGGAGGAGGAGAAGGAGAAGAAGGAAGAGAAGGGGAAGGAGAAGGGGGAGAAGGAGGACTGTGGGGTCCTTGGTGCTCTCTGAGCTTGCTTATTTTCTTCCAGATGTTTCATTACCCAACTAGGTAACATCATCAGTGCCAGAAGGGGGTGGGGTTTGCAGAATTGAGGAAGAGGAGAAAAGGGCGAGGAGGAGAAAGGGAGGAAGAGGAGAAAAAGAGGAAGAGGAGGAGGACTGTGGGTTTCTTGATACTCTCTGAGAAAGCTTGGTGGCTTTCTTGCTGATGTTTCACGACCTAACTAGGTATCATCATCAGTGCTAAAAGGGAATGGGGTTTGTTCTCTTTCTGCAGGACAGCTCAGAGAGCGCCAGGGACCCTTCATTTCAACTATGAGCTACAAATATTGTAAATAAATACCAAGCAAAGTCCAAGAGCCATGATGTCACCAAGACTGCTTTCTCCAAAGGGCAACTGGACTTCCTTTTTCAATTTCCCTTGAAAACATTTCGCTTCTTATCCAAGAAATTCATGAACAGAAGAAGCTCCTGGGATGAGGAGCGAAATGTTTTTCAAGGGAAGAAAAACCAAGAAAACTCGTCTGCCTTTGGGAAAAGCACCGGTGGGATAACCGCGACCTGGAGGATTTGAGAATCTCGGTAGACACGGAAGAAAGAGGCCAGCCAAAGATGAAGCCTCCCGTATCTCACCTGGATCCAGTTCCTTGAAACTCGTAAGGGACAAAGATGTTAAGAGAGTGAAGAAGAGACCGCTCCCACCACCTCTGGGCAGTTGTGCCTTTGGTTCCCCTTTCCCCCTTACCTTGGAGGTGGAGTTTGCTCTCCGTGCTTTGCAGAAGGACCGAACTCACAGAGTCCAGATTGTCGTAACTGTTGCAGCCCAGAGGACCTGTCCGCGTTTCAGTGACCTGGAGAACATCAAAAGGAAGAGAAATCATAGCAGCTGTCCCTGTTCTAACCGAGGCTTCCTGGGAGCATGAAGCAAACTCCTGGTCCTGATAAAAATCCCTCTTATTAATTTACTGTGAATTCCGCTCATTCACATCCAGCAAAGTCTTTCAAGGGAGGATTTACAGTCACAGACCTTATCTGGCTTGGAGAGCTGACAGGCCAACCTCTGCAGAACTTGGCAAGGAGTTTCGGAGAGTCACGAATCAATTAAGCGAAGTAATTGTCTCCTGCAAACTCCACTCCCCTTTCGCTCCTCTTTTATACCCTCTGGGAGGGGCCATTCATCGTCCAATTATGGCCTTACTCCCAAGTCGATCCCTGTTCTTTAGCTGTTCCCTTTGTCTGGCCGCTCTGCACATGCGCACACCGGGAACAGGCTCCAGCTCTTCTTCTGCCTCACTGATGTCTGACTCCGAAGGCAGCTGATAACTGTCAGACGGCCCTGGCCCCCTCTCTGCCTCCGACACAGAGCCCTCATCAGAGCCTTCCCCAGACTCCAAGACTGGCCCATGTTCCTCCCCAACCTCCCCACTGCCCGACTCTGCTGCCAGCTCCACTGGCTGCTGGGCGCCACAAGAGTCCCATTGTAGAGTGGGCTGAGCAGCAAGCGAGCCACTTGGGTCAAAGCATGGACAGAACAGAACCAAGAACCCAAGAAGAAGGCCAAGGTGTGGATTGGAAGGTGGGCAACAGATCAAGGGCTTAGCTGCAGACTTAAAAAGGGATAGGCGTGTGCGCTCTTAACAGAATAACAGAGTTGGAAGGGACCTTGGAGGTCTTCTAGTCCAACTCCTGCTCATGCAGGAAACTCAATACCCTTTCAGACAAATGGTTGTCCAATCTCTTCTTAAAAACCTCCAGTGTTGGGGCACTCAAAACTTTTTGTGGCAAGTCGTTGTACTGATTAATTGTTCTCACTGATAGATAATTTCCTAATTCCAGAGTTGCTTCTCTCCTTGATTATTTTCCATCTTTTGTTTCTTTTTCCTCCCTTCTGGTAGTTCGGAGAATAGGTTGACCACCTCTTCTTTTTGTGGAAGCCCCTGAGATATGACAACATGGCTATTATGCTATCCCTACTCTTCTCTGAAGCTTCTTCACTTCTTCAGCACCTTAGGGGCAACCATGACCTTGATGGTTGAGAATCTCCATAAACGGTGGACTATAAGTTCTAACACCCCCCTCTCTCCCCTCCTCGTCTTCCTCTTCATCTTTCTCCCTCTCATCTCTCCCTCTCTCTTCTCTCTCTCTTCCCTCTTCCCCTTCCCCTCCCTCTCTCTTCCCCCCTTTCTCTTCTCTCTTCCCCTTCCCCTCTCCCCCCTCTCTTTTCTCTCTTCCCCTCTCTCTTCTCTCTCTCCCCACTCCCTCTTTCTTTTTCTCCCTCTCTCTCTTCTTTCTCCTGCTCTCTCCTTTCTCTCTTCTCTCTCTTCCCCTCTCTTCTCTCTCCCGCTCTCTCTCTCTTCTTCCTCTCTCTCCCTCTCTCCCTCTCTTCTCTATTTCTCTCTCTTCCCCCACTCCCCCCCTCTGCCTTTCTCTCTCCATTTCCCCCTGTATTTTGTGCTAGTTTGGCTGAAAGCATTGAAGTTGCGACCATGCTTCTAAGCATCATCGTGCTGCTTTTTGAGGCAGTTGGGAAAGGTACATTCTGAGCAGAATAACTTGTAGCAAGTAGATCAAAGGGACATGTCTATTTTCAAACCTCACACATCAACCGCCGAAATGCACCCAACTCCCCTCTTCCCAAACCTCCGATGCTTTCAGCACACCTCTCTGGCACCTTCAAGCACTCTCAGGCTCAGAAATAAAAAAAAACCTGATCTCCGATATGATGACAAAGGCCAACCCTTTATGGAAGCTCTCTTCCATCCACTGTTTTGTAGGTCAATTGCTAAGGAGCTCCAGATAGTTTTCCCTTCTCTTTGCCAGTGCAACTAAGATTACTTTGAAGCTCTCGAAGGACCTTTTGCCCTGGCCATTATGCCATCCTGTGAACGGGGTTACCAAGCACTTCTGAGGTTTTTGACTAGGTGCACAGTGCTTTCCCTTCACTCACACACCAGAAAGCCACTTAGCAGGTCTGCAGGAGAAAAGGATTGTCAAGGATGAGGGAGGCCTTTAGTTCTGAACTGATGAGAAGTGAAACAGCTTCTCCTCCTCCTCCTCCTCCTCCTCCTCCTCCTCCTCCTCCTCCTCCTCCTCCTCCTCCTCCTCCTCCTCCTCCTCCTCCTCCTCCTTCTTCTTCTTCTTCTTGCAACAACTGGACTTTGTTTTTCCTTAAAGACGTTTCGCTTCTCATCCAAGAAGCTTCTTCGGGTTCTGATGGAGGTTCTGAAGACAGAACTGAAGAACCTTCTTGGGTGAGAAGTGAACCGTCTTCAAGGAAAGTCCAGTTGCCTACTGAAGAAGCTTGTTGTCTTGCCTTCTGGTGCTTTGGAGAAGAAGTTGACCTCCTAGTCTTTGGGGCAGCCCCTCAAATACAGAAATCCTGCTATCACGTCACCCCTTCTTTTCTCTAGACTAGCCATATCCAATTCCTGCAACTTGGACACTATCAGGCACACCTCTGGGAGAAAGAAATTCAGACTTGTGTTCCCAGGCTTACTGTTAAGACCGCTTAGAAGGTCAATCAGAACATCTAGACATTCGGTAGATGTTGGGCGGAGGGGAGACAAATTAGGCACTGACATCAGGGTGGAGGAAGAGTGGTGCTCTGGCCTAGAGGTGGAGCTCTCGCCTCACAAGCAGGAGGCTGTGAGTTCGATCCTAGGTAAAAGCAGATATTTCTCTCTCTGGGCACCATGAGATAATGTAATTTGCTGAACAAAACTCTGCATTGGCAACAGGAAAGGCATCTGGCCAGTAAATACTCTGCTAGCTCCATTCAGCTGTCCAGGCGCCATCCCGCAAGGGATTACGGGGGTCATTGAAAAAAGATGATTGGACAACCCTTTGTCCAGTGTAGGGTTTCTTGCTTGAGCAGATGGTTGGACTAGAAGACCTCTAAGGTCTCTAAGGTCTCTGCCAACTCTATTACTCTGTTATCTTTCCTATACCCGTGACATGTGCATATTTACATAGGATAAACTCTTCGAGGTATAAGGCACATATGTACCATATTTTTCGGAGGATAAGACGCACCGGATTATAAGACACACTTTTGAACAGGGAAATTTTAAAAAAAAAGTTTGAGCACTCCGCAGACCTCCCAAAAATGGCCCATTTTTTTTCAATAAAGGGCATGAATAACCTTTAGGAGGCTTATAGAGTGATCCTCAGGGGGGAGCCCCCCAAAACCGAGCAGAAAATGGCCCATTCTTTGAGAAAATGAGCCTGTTTTTTGTAAAAAAAAAACAAAAAAGGCATGGAGGGCCTTTAGGAGGCTAATAGAGTGCTCCCGAGGGCTGGAGGGGGCAAAAATGAGCAAAAACCGGCCCATTTTTCACTCATTTCTGCCATCCCAACCCCCAGGAGCACTCTGCAAGGCTCCTAAAGGCTATGCATGGCCATTTTGGTGAAGGTGGCGGGGTTTCGGGAAGCAAAAAATGCTGTATTCAATGTGTAAGATGCACCCAGATTTTCAGCTTCTTCTTTGAGGGAAAAAGGTGCGTTTTATACTCCGAAAAATATCTGCTGGACAAAACTCCACATTGGCAACAGGAAGGGCATCCGGCCAGTAAATACTCTGCTAGCTCCATTCTGTTGCCCAGACCACACCCCACAAGGAATTATGGGGTCATTGAAAGATAAAAAATCAAGGTAGTGGAAGCAAAACTTGAATAAAAGAAAAAAGAAAAGGAGATCGACCTTTCCCAGGATCTGGAAAGGATCCCACACTCATTTTGCCACATCAAATCAAACTAACTATGTTTGCAAACGAAGGTCTACCTTGATTGCTCCCGTGGAGATCTGAATCTCGTGGAGGCGTCGCATTGTTCCATCCCGGTCCACAAAATACGAAGAGGCAAGCTGGTGAAGGGACTCAACACTTTGGGTGGCATTGCCTGACTTCCGGTCAAGTCGGTTTTTGTCCATATACATGGTCAGCGCTTCCTCTCCTGGCGAGGCACCAAAAAAAAAAGGGAAGAGAAGGAAGGAAGGACGGAGGGAAAAAAGAGAGAGAAGAAAAGAAAGAAAGAAAGAAAGAAAGAAAGAAAGAAAGAAAGAAAGAAAGAAAGAAAGAAAGAAAGAAAGAAAGAAAGAAAGAAAGGAACAATGGGAGAAGATCAGAGTCAAATTACTGCTGGTGCCAACAGATTGTTCTGACTAATCCTGGTCACTACAAAACCCCTTTTGTTAAACAAATGTGAATTCCTCTCCTTCACCTTCAGCCAAGGCCTGGCAAATAGTCTTTCAAAGGCGTATTTATGACCACAGACCTTATCTAGCTTGGAAAGCTGCCATGTAAATATTTTCCAAATGAGATGCTGTGCAAGGAAAGACTGGGCACAGAGTCTCTGAGATTCACGGACAGATCTTCACACTCCTGAAACAAATGAACAAATTCCCTCCTGCAAACTCCACTCCCCTTTTGCTCCTCTTTTATTTCCTCTGGGAGGGGCCAATCACCTTCCACCTGTGGCTTTACTCCCAAGTCTACCCTTGTTCGTTAGCTGTTCCTTTCTCCTGACAGCTCTGTGCATGTGTACACTGGGAACAGGCTCCAGCTGTTCTTCTGCTCCACTGATCTCCAACTCCAAAGGCAGCTGATAAGTGTTAGACAGCCTCGGCCCCCTCTCTGCCTTTGACACGGAGCCTTTTACTCCCAGGTTGACCCTGATTTCTTAGCTGTTCTTTTCTTCCGGCAGCTCTGCACATGCGTACACTGGGAACAGGCTCCAGCTGTTCCTCTGCCTCACTGCTGTCTAGCTCCGTAGACACCTGATCACTGCCAGACGGCCCCCTGGCCCCGTCTCTCCCTCCGACGCAGAGCCCTCCAGGACTGACCCATGCTCCTCCCCAACCTCCTCCCTATCTGACTCTGCTGCCAGCTCTGCTGTCCACCGGCGGGCCACAACGCAGGTGAAAGCAAATATACGATTGCTGTTTGGATTTGAGCTGCAGCCATTTTACACTTCAACGTCATTTCAAGCCATGCCATCAAGAGTTTTTACTTTTCAGAAGACCTCAAGAATGATGTATCTCCTCTGCCAAAGGGATGATATTTCCTTGAAAACCCCACAAATCCATTCCATCCTCCAAGAACCAAGCTAACAAGCATTGCCAAATCTAAAAATTAAGCCGAGAAGCTTAAGTACCTTGGTGCACGTCTCCCCCACCCTCACCTGCAGCTCTGTTCCATTCTCCATCCCTTCTGCCTTGCACCTCTTGGCCATAAGTTAAATCCCCCAAACGAAGAAGTAAAGGGGTGACCCACGAGCAGGGAAGCATCGCAAAGTGATCTCTTTCAAAGGGAGGGGATCGTTCGACATTTCCAACGCAAAAGGCGCTGAATGTAATTTTTTTCACAGGATTCATTTGGAAGAGATTCAGCGAGGTCCAATTAGGGCATTTCAGCCAGTGCCAGAAACCGTGGGGGTAAAAAAAAATAAGAATCTTCTGTTGGTCTAACACTCCGGTCATTAGGGGATAATTAATTTTATGCTTGTGACACGGAACGGCAATGGTAGAAGCGAGGGCTTTTATTCCCCCTTTACAATATTTGCAGAAGTAGGACAATCAATAGATAGATTGAGAGGGAAGGAGGGAGGGAGAAGAGGAGAGAAATAGGCTGCCCTATTTCAGCAAGTTTGTGTGTGTTTGTGTGTGTGTGTGTGTGTGTGTAGATACACGAAAGACACACACGCTCACACACCAGGACACGGCGACAGGGACTTCAACCCAAGAATGAAACTTTTTTTTCTTTTATTCCTGCCATGATTAGATAGCTTTCTTCTTCCTTTATTTTTTAAATATAATTCCATAACGACATATTCCAGAATGGTTTTAGCCATAAAAAGCAATAAGCATGGCAACTGCAAATTAAAGAAAGAGAGAGAGAGAAAATGAAATAATAATAATAATAATGCCCATGGGGGAGCAATTCCCCATGGAGGTAGTCCTTTACTTACAACAGTTCATTTAGGGACCATTCAAAGTTACGACAGCACTGAAAAAAGTGACTTATGACCATGAAGTGGTATAGGGTTTCCTGCCTAGGCAGGGGGTTAGACTAGAAGACCTCTAAGGTCCATTCCAACTCTGTTATTCTATTCTAT
>NC_138565.1:5313708-5346132 GCF_964273705.1 Natrix helvetica
AGGGGGGAGGGAGACCAGGTCAAGAAACTAACAAGGTCTGTTTCCAAGGAAAAGCAGTTTATTTGGCAGAAAATTAATTAAAACTAGACCAACCATCAACCTCTTGGGTTACGGCTTTGGAGATATTTCCGTAACGGATTCCTCAATCTGTTTCAATGATAGTGGAAGCTTTTAAGGTACTGGAGAAAGTTTAATAAATAAATACATTAATCAGGGAGGTATTGAGGTTGTCCTCAACATGCGACCACAATGTTTACATTGCTAGGTTCCCTCGCATTCCCGACTCTAGGGGGCGATGCTCATCTCCCTTTCAAAGCCGAAGAGCCAGCGCTGTCCGAAGATGTCTCCGTGGTCATGCGGCCGGCATCACTCAATGCCGAAGGCGCACGGAACGCTGTTCCCTTCCCATCAAAGGTGGTTCCTATTTTTCTACTTGCATTTTTACGTGCTTTTTAAACGTGCTTTCGAACTGCTGCGGTTGGCAGAAGCTGGGACAAGTCACGGGAGCTCACTCGGTTACGCGGCGCTAGGGATTCGAAGCACCGAACTGCCAACCTTTCTGATCGACAAGCTGAGCGTCTTAGCCACTCAACCACCGCATCACATTGCTAAGTGAGAAATTGGTTACGTGAATTTTTGGCTCGTTTCATGAGATAAAATGTTACGTGAATTGCCGCCGTTATTGAATTGGTAACATGGTTGTTAAGTGAATCCAGTGTCCAAATATGTGTCAGCAGGTCGTAAAATGGGACCCCAGGGATGCTGCAATCCATCCTATGGAATTCCATATTCCATATTCTAGTCTAGTCTAGTCTAGTCTAGTCTATTTTTCCTTCCATATTCTATTATATTCTATTCTATTATTTTCACTTCCATAGTCTGTTCTATTCTATTATTTTCCCTTCCATATTCTATTCTATTCTATTCTATTCTATTCTATTCTATTCTATTCTTTTCCCTTCCATATTCTGTTCTGTTCTATTCTATTCTATTCTATTCTATTCTATTCTATTCTATTCTATTATTCTATTCTAATTTTCTATTCCATTCCATTCCCATGGTGGCACGGTGGTCAGAATGCAGTATTGCAGGCAAACTCTGCCCACTGCCAGGTGTTCAATCCTGACCGGCTCAAGGTTGACCCATCCTTCCAAAGTTATTAAAACAAGGACCCAGATTGTTGACTCTGTTAGAGAGGGCTGTGAAGCCCTGTGAAGCGGTATATAAGTCTAAGTGCTACTGCTATCGCTACTAGACAGGGCAGTTGTGGTGTGAGGACTACCTGTATTTCTAACACAAAGGCCAAGGTGAACCCAAGTCGAAAAGTCACCCGTCACACCTGAGCCCTGGAAGAAGAAGCAGAGCCCACCATCGCTTACCTCCTAAAGTGGCAGAGATGAGGATGTGGGTGCCGTATTTTTTGATGATGGTATCGATGAACTGCTGCGTTGTCGGTCTCCTGCCCAGCAGGCGTACGCTTCTCTGGAATTCAGGCATCAAGGGGACGGGGTTCCGGAGTAAATCCCTCCGTTCAATGGCAGTGTTCCTCACCTTCCAACGGGCAAACTCCCTGGACCACAAGGAAGCAAGACAAGACACGGGGGTGAGGTTCTGAATCCGGGCGGGTCAACGAAGAGATGGTCAGGAGGGAAGTGATGGACAGAAGGAACGTTCCCCCAGATGTTCTGGGGTTTTTTTTGTGGGTAAGATGAAAGGGAGGACAGGACAGGAGAAGCAGAATGGAAAAGGAATAATGTCAGGCTTCCAAATAGCATCCAAAAGTAAATCAGATTCCAAGGCAAAGCATTCCTCAAAGTTCCAATTTATTAAGAGAGACATGTTGGCACATCTGTGGAAAACCCGAATCTGAAAGGTTCCCGGTTTTCTCCACCCATTGAAAGTTCAAGATCCTGCCCCCCACACCCACAAGTCCATCCCATGGTCCAATCTCCCACTGCCACGAAGACAGAGTCCACCCATCCAGTTCCGGTCGGGTGCAGAGACAAAGGATGACCTTGAAAGAATTTTGTTATGGCTACACATAGCATCTCACTTCTTACAATCCCATTTTCCCACAATAGAAAATGCATAGTAGAATATTAGGAAGTGTGGCAGGCCAATGATCCAAAAGAAAAGATGGCTGCAGGCCTGACAAGGAGATGGAAAGAGTGTCAGACCTGGAAATCATCTTTTACACTTGGGCCTGCCACATTTTCTACTATGGGAAACTGGGAGTGGGGATTAGACAGAGTATGGGTATTATATAGTCAAAATAGCATTCCTTTTTCAGAGAGTCAAGGCCACTTTTCCCTGAAGCTGTGATTAAGTGACTGGGAGACATCTCCAGTTTTGGATGGCACTTGATTGGATCATGTGATGAACATTTGGGTGCTGGGCAGGGACTTGGACTTGCTTTTGGGTGGGTAAAACCTGGAAACTTTCAGATTTGGGTTTTCCCAAATGTTCCAGTAGGACATCTCTAATAAAATGGAACGTTGAGGAATCTCAAGTCTCGGAGTCTTCTTTTGTTTGGGGGGTGTTACTTGGAATCCTGACATTAACCCGAATCGTCTTTTAAAAGAACTCTGGGGTGCTGTCCGAAGTCCTGAGCCCCAGCATCGGCCCAATCCCAGGCGGAACAAAGACTCAGGGAAGATGGAGGAAGAAAAGCGACCAAAAGGTTATTTCAGCAGAAGGACCGGATCTGACATAAATAAGAGGGAAAACCCACACGATCTTCATGCTAACAACATCCCTGCAAAACCAACTCCTGTATTTCATCAAATTGCAAGCAAATGATCCTGTTGATCAAACAATGTCCTCTCGTTTCCCAAAATGTAATGAACTTCCAGGGGGGGAAAAAGAGGAGAATGGTGACCTAGGCTTCCCCAGCAGTACGAAGCCGAGTCCTCGTCCTGATAAACCCCTTTTATTGAATTGACCGTGAATTCCTCTCCAGCAAAGTCTTTCCCCTCCCATCATCTTTCAAGATAGTTCACAATTAACGATCTTTATCAGGCTTGGAGAGAGGCCAGGCTGATATCTTTCAGATGCAGAATGCAGGAATGAACTAATGGTCTCCTGCAAACTCCACTCCCCTTTCTCCCCCCTTTTATTCCCAATGGGAGGGGCCATTCACCATCCACCTGTGGCCTTACTCCCAAGTCGACCCTTGTTCCTTAGCTGTTCCCTTCATCTGGCAGCTCTGCGCCTGCATCCTCTGGGAACAGGCTCCAGCTGTTCTTCTGCCCCACGGATCTCTGATTCCGAAGGCAATTGATAACTGCCAGACGGCGTTGACCCCCTCTCTGCCTCTGACACAGAGCCCTCGTCAGAACCTTCCCCAGATTCCAGGACTGGTCCATGTTCCTCCCCAACCTCCTCACTTCCTTACTCGACTGGCAGCTCCGCTGGCCGCTGGCAAGCCACAACAAATGGCTGGATTTCCCCTCCCAAGGATTTTTCCCCTTGAGTAGGAATCTCCTGACACCTTTGGAGAAGAAGATCAACTAATGTCCACCTTACACTTCCCAAGACATGGGGCAGTTGAAATATGCATCTCCAGCTTCCAAGATTTTGAAACATAACCCGGTTTTTTTGGCTGTCCATAAACCTAGTTAATAAGACTAGTGTGAATCTAAGCTTCTGGTGTTGAGCATCTTGTAGAGGGTTGCTTCAAGTGTTCTCCTCTCTTGAGGAAGGAATCGTTTCCTGTTCTCCTTTGAACGTTCGTTCCCAGGGGACAAAATTCAAATTTATTTTATCAGAGCTTTCAAGCTTGCGTTTTATTCCCTGGAAGATTGCGGGAGGGTGTGTGTGTTTTTCTTCTTCTTCTTTTGCTTTCTGAGCAGGCCCACTCTCTCTCACCAGCCCGTCCTCCCACTGCCCCTATTTTGGAAAAGGGGCTCAAGAGGCTATCTCCCCCAACCCTCCCTATGGCTGAACTGGGAGATTTGGTAGCCAAGGAAGCTGCAGAATATGGGAGAGAAGGTTGGGTGAAGGTCAGACAGGACATCCGTACTTACTCAGCAATTTCCATCCTTTTAAAAACACACACACAGAGATACATTTTTTCTCAATAGCAAATTCTTTTCCATCAGATCAAAGGAAAAGAGCCAGAGGGGAGAAAGAAGAAGGGGGGGGGGGAATACAGAAAGCCATTTTGCTGTGATTCTAGGACTAAGTCACGGGGGAACGTTTGGCATCCATAAGAAGGAGAAGGAGAAGAAAAAGGAAATTGCCCTGCTTTTGAAATGGAGCAAAAGGCGATAACTATCTATTTCACCCAAAGGCAGAGTTGATTAATGAGCACAAGGCGGAGGAAATACAGATTATTTCCCCCCTCTCCCCAAAATAAATAACGGAAGGAGTCACCCGGAGGCAATCTGGATGCTCATTAGCACTAGGCAAGAATAGTGGGAAATTGCTGAGAAGGTTCAAACCGCAGGGCAAGGAATCATCAGGGAGAGCTTCTGGATATAGATTTGCTTCTAACCATCTTCTCCAAGCCAGCGTGGAAGCCACTAGAGCTGGGGGAAGAAGGGAAGGAGCTTAGGAAAGCAAGAGAAAAGAATATGCCAAAAGGGCTGCCACAGAGAGGAGGAGGTCAAGCTATTTCCCAAAGCACCTGAAGGACAGACAAGGAATAACGGATGGAAACTGACCAAGGAGAGATTCAACCTGGAAATAAGGAGGAATTTCCTGACTGTGAGAACAATCAACTCATGGAACAGAAGTTGCCTTCGGAAGTTGTGGGAGCTTCATACCTGGAGGCTTTCAAGAAGAGACTGGACTGCCATCGGTCAGAAATGGTGTAGGTGTCTCCTGTTTGGGCAAGGGGTTCGACTAGATGACCTACAAGGTCGCTTCCAACTCTGTTAATATGAATCTATCTAAGATGATCAAAGGCCTCAAGACTAAAACATACGATGGACAGTTGCAGGAACTGGACATGGCTAGTCTAGTGAAGAGAAGGACATCCTGGATACTCCCCCCCCTCACTATGGAGAAGGATCAGGGGAGACATGATAACAGCTTCCAATATTTGAGGGGCTGCCCTAGAGAGGAGAGGGTCAAGCTAGTTTGCAAAGTACCCGAAGGCCAGGCAAGGAACAATGGATGGAAACTGATCAAGGAGAGATTCAACCTGGAAATAAGGAAGAATTTCCTGACCAACAGAAGTTGCCTTCAGAAGTTGTGGGAGCTTCATCACTGGAAGTTTTCAAGAAGAGACTGGACTGCCATCTGTCAGTAATGGTGTAGGGCCTCCTGCTTGAGTGGGGGGTTGGACTAGATGACCTATAAGGTCCCTTCAAACTCTGTTAATCTGAATCTGAATGCTTTTTTAAAAAAAATTGCAAAAGGCAACTGGATTTTGTTTTCCCTTAAAGATGATTTTTTTCCCAGTATTCATCGTCTCTGGAGATTCTCAGTCATCCAGGTCATGGTTGTCCAACCCAAAAGTGCTTTTTCAAGAGGCAACAGGTCTTCTCTTCTTTGAAGGCATTTTGCTTCCCACCTGAGAAGCTTCTTCAGCTCTGACTGAAGAAGTCGCAACCGAAGAAGCTTCTTGGAGGAGAAGCGAAATGTCTTCAAGGAAAAACCAGAAAGTCCAGTTGCCTTGAAGAGGTTTCACTTCTCATCCAAGAATCTTCTTCAGTTCTGAGTGACTTCCATCCTGCACTAGAACTGAAGAAGCTTCTTGGATGAGAAGTGAAGCCTCTTCAAGGAAAAAGCAGAAAGTCCAGTTGCCTCTTTAAAAAAAGCACCTCTGGGACTGAATGTCTATGGAGATTCCTCCAGGTCATGGTTATCCCAAAGGTGCCTTTTCAAGAGGCAACTGGACTTTCTGCTTTTTCCTTGAAGAGGTTTCACTTCTCATCCAAGACTCTTCTTCAGTTCTGGTGCAGGATGGAAGTCAGTCAGAATTGAAGAAGCTTCTTCGATGAGAAGCGAAACCTCTTCAAGGAAAAACAAGAAAATCCAGTTGCCTCTTGAAAAAGCATCTTTGGGACAATCATGACTGAAAATCGTCATAGGCAAGAGAACAGAATTGGCAAGCAAAAATAAAAAATTAAAGACAAACCAAGTGGCACCTAGGAAGTAGGTAGAACGATTCAGTTTCAGCCAGGATTTTGCCACCAACAAAGTCCTTTGGCACACTTGGATGTTTTTCAGTTGCCCTTTCTCCTTCTTCTGGATTATTATTCAAGGTCTCCTGAGGGACACCATCTGCTTTGTACCACCTCCACCTGATCTGTCAGCTGGTGCCCCTTTTTTTCCCTAGGTGCTCACATCAACGTTTTTCTATTCCTAGCTTCACTCCTTAGCTGCTTGATCAGCTTCTGATCTGCTGCATTGAATGTCGTCGGAGCAGGGTGGGGTGGACTGCTTCAAACTGGTCTACAGAAGTCACCAATGAAGGAGAACATCTGTAGCCTAGAGTGGAAATGAAGGGTCCTTGATACTCTCTGAGTTTAGTGAGAACTCCTTACTAGCACTGATGATATTACCTCGTCTGGGTAACGAAACGTCTGCAAGAAAACAGCTAAGCTCAGAGAGCACCAAGGATCCTACAGTCATTGTTCTCCTCCTCCTCCTCCTCCTCCTCCTCCTCCTCCTCCTCCTCCTCCTCCTCCTCCTCCTCCTCCTCCTCCTCCTCCTCCTCCTTGTAACCCCTATTCTCTTCTAGCACTGATGATGTTACCTAGTTGGGTCATGAAACACCTGCAAGAAAACAACCAAGCTCAGAGAGCACCAAGGACTCTGAGCATATGCAGAGTCTCTTTACAAGCCAGCGATGTCCCTGAGAATCACTTCAAGAAAAAGGAATGGAAATGGGATTGGGTTTGTAGGGATTGGATAGATTGCTGTGGTGGAGTGTGTCCTGGATTCCCAGAAGGAAGGGGCTGCATTCCAGAGGGAACCTTGCAAAGTATAGATAGTTTGGTTGAGAGGAAGAGTTAAGAAGGCTCCTCCCTAGCAATTGTCATAGAATACTTTTCAAGCTGAAAAAGATACTTTGCCAATAAAGGAGAATATGTGCAGCGCAGGGTTGAAATGAGGAGTAGTACCACTGCTAGGAGCACTGATGATGTTACCTAGTTGGGTCATGAGATGGCTGCAAGAAAATAACCAAGCTCAGAGAGGATCAAGGGCCTCACAGTCCTCCTCCACTTTGTCCTCCTCTCTAGAAACCCCACTCTCTTCTAGCACTGATGATGTTACCTAGTTGGGTAATGAAACGTTTCCAAGAAAACAACCAAGGTCAGAGAGCACCCCACAGGACCCCACAGTATTCCTCCTCCTCCTCCACTACTTCTTCTAGCATTGATGATGTTACCTAGTTATCTCCTTTCCATCACTGAAGAAGTTATGTAGCTGGGTTATGATATGTCTGCAAGGAAACAACCAAGGTCAAATAATATCAACAACTAGTACTTCCTCCTCCTCCTCCTCCTCCTCCTCCTCCTCCTCCTCCTCCTCCTCCTCCTCCTCCTCCTCCTCCTCCTCCTCCTCCTCCAACCAACCTCCCCTAGCACTGATAATGTTCCCTAGATGGGCCAAGAGATGTCTACAAGAAAACAACCGAGTTCAGAGAGCTCCAAGCACCCCACAGTCCCCCTCTTCCTCCTTTCTTTAAAACCTACTCTCTTCTAGCACTGATGACGTTACCTAGTTGGGCAATGAAACATCTGCAGGAAAACAACCGAGTCGAGAGAGAACCAACGACCTCTCTACAAAAGTCATACCAGCAAAGTGAAGGAGGAACAAGGGCCTTCTTTTAAGGCGTTGAAGCCTGGTTGTGATATTACCAAGCTCAGAGAGCATCAGGGAAACCACCCCCCACATCATTTCAACCCGGAGCTACAAATATTCTCCTTTATTGATAAAAAAAATATCAGCTCCACCTCTAACGAAACATCCTCGCGATGAGGCAAAGGAACCACAGGAAAAGACGATGTAAGAAATCAAGTTTAAAAGCCCAGACTACAAGCTGTCTCTTGTTCGACGTTTGGTTGAATATTTCATTTATTTCCCCCCTCCTCTTCGCTCCACCGCTCTATTCGAAACCTCCTCATCTTGAAGATTCAAATGGCAGCGACATTACCCAGACGAGAAATGCACGAGGAAGAAAAGAAGGGGGAAAAAAATGAAACCCCCAAAACTATTTTGAAACCGGTGTCAGATTCCGCACAGTTCCCAAATGTTCGGCAGAAGCATTTTGATTTCTGTTGAGTAATGGGAAGCCACCTTGTCTCTTGGAGAAAAGCAGGGTAAAGAACCCCCTGCAGCAAGAGAACAAAATAAACAATCAACAAATATGTTGCCATCAACGTGCAGCTGTCTATTTTGACATCTCGAGAAGCTCAAAAACCCACTTCTGCTGGGGAAACCGTTTCTGGAAGAGCGAGGCTGCTTCAACCAGGCAGAACAAACAGGGGAAGGAAACGGGCGAGAGAGAAGACCTCAAGAGGAACTGGGATGGCACGGGTATTAACGGGGGATGCTCAAGATCTACATTTAGGCAACAAAAACAGAATGCACGGGTACAGTATAGGTGGTACCGTGCTCAATAGTAGTAACTGTGAGAGGGATCTTGGAGTTCTAGTGGACAACCATTTAAATATGAGCCAGCTGTGTGCAGCAGCTCCCAAAAAACCCAACACAGTTCTAGGTTGCATCAACAGAGGGATAGAATCAAGATCACGTGAAGTGTTAATACCACTTTATAATGCCTTGGTAAGGCCACACTTGGAATACAGCATTCAGTTTTGGTCGCCACGATGTAAAAAAGATGTGGAGACTCTAGAAAGAGTGCAGAGAAGAGCAACAAAGATGATTAGGGGACTGGAGACTAAAACATATGAAGAACGGTTGCAGGAACTAGGTATGTTTAGCTTAAGAGAAAGAAGGACTAGGGGAGACATGATAGCATTGTTCCAATATCTCAGGGGTTGCCACAAAGAAGAGGGAGTCAAACTATTCTCCAAGGCACCTGAGGACAGAACAAGAAGCAATGGGTGGAAACTAATCAAGGAGAGAAGCAACTTAGAACTGAGGAGAAACTTCCTGACAGTTAGAACAATTAATTAGTGGAACAGAAGTTGCCTCCAGAAGTTGTGAATGCCCCAACACTGGAAGTCTTTAAGAAGATCTTGGATAGCCATTTGTCTGGAACGGTATAGGGTTTCCTGCCTAGGCAGGGGGTTGGACTAGAAGACCTCCAAGGTCCCTTCCAACTCTACTATTGTATTGTATTGTATAAGATGTAATGTCGACGCAGAGGTTTGCTTCCGTTTTGTACATCAAATGCTCCTGCTAGTTAAAATGTTTGGCAGGGAGGAGGAGGAGATGAAGGAGGAGGAGGAAGAGGAGGACTGTAGGGTCCTTGGTGCTATATATATATGGCAGATACTGGAACTTTCTTTACTTGAAAGTTCTTTCAGGCTGAAGTGAGGAGGATAAACATCTTAAGTAAAATTCAAGAGAACCATAATTGATTTCACCTTTCTGATGGTGCCTTTTTGTCTGCTGCAAATCTGTCTGCTGAGAAAAGTCTGTCTCCGGGAACAACATTAGAGCAGCCTTTTCCCAAAACAGGGCCTGTGGTTATAGCTGATCTAAAGCAATCTTTGTCTCCATGGATCCAAGCTAGGATGGTAGATATTTTTCGGACAACCCTAAGTGGGGACACAAAGACTAAGGAAGATTGGCCCTGGGCTAAATTTAGTTAGGAGACAGTACAAATAGTCCTCAACTCATGACTTACAATGGAGCCCAAATTTTTGCTTGCTAAACAAGATGGTTGTTCGGTGAATTTTGCCCCATTTTATGACTTTTCTTGCCCCCGTTGTTCAGTGAATCACTGCAGTTGCTAAGTTAGCAACGCGGTTGTTAAGCGAACCCAGGTTTCCCCTCTTGACCTTGCTTGTCAGAAGGCTGCAAGAGGGGATTGTCTGACCCGGGGACACTGCAACTGACATCAATCCATGACAGTTTCCCTGTGTCCAAATTTTCTTCACGTGACTAGGGAGATGCTGCAACCATCCTAAGCGTGAAAAATTGTTCTAAGTCACTTTTTTCCCGGTGCCTGTTGTGGCCCACCAGCGGCCAGTGGAGCTGGCAGCAAAGTCAGACAGTGAGGAGGTTGGGGAGGAAGATGGGCCAGTCCTGGAGTCTGGGGAAGGTTCTGAGGAGGGCTCTGTGTTGGAGGCAGAGAGGGGGCCAGGGCCGTCTGACAGTGATCAGCTGCCTTCAGAGTCAGACATCAATGAGGCAGACGAACAGCTGGAGCCTGTTCCCAATGTACCGCATGCGCAAAGCTGCCAGATGAAGAGAACAGCTAAGGAACAAGGGTCGACTTGGGAGTAAGGCCACAGGTGGATGGAGAACGGCCCCTCCCATAGGGAATAAAAGAGGAACGAAAGGGGAGTGGAGTTTGCAGGAGGCAATTAGTTCATCCCCGCATTCTGCATCTGAAAGATATCGGCCTGTCCACTCTCCAAGCCTGATAAAGTAATTGTATACTATCTTGAAAGACTGTGGGAGAGGAAAGACTTTGCTGGAGAGGAATTCACTGTCAATTCAATAAAAGGGGTTTATCGGGACGAGGACTCGGCTTCGTGCTGCGGGGGAAGCCTAGGTCAGCGCCGTTGTAACTTTGAATGGTCCCTAAATGAACTCTTGTAAATTGAGAACCACCTGTAGGGAGCAAACTGTATTGAATTAAGGAGAGCGTCATCATCTTCTTCATTCAAGCAAATCTTAGAGGCACCAGCTACTGCTACCATAACCCTTTTAGGCCTAAATTATCCAATGAATATACAACGGAAATTTGCAGGAAGAAGGCAAGGGGTTGTGCCTTCAGCAACTTCTTCGTTTGATGTCATGACTCAAATTATTCCTATTTTTTTTTCTAATGGTTCTTTCTGTCAGTTCAACTCTTCTCTCGGCATTTCCCCCCCACCCCCCCGAGGACAATTCATGTTCTCCCCACTCGCTTATTTTAGGCAAGATTAGAAAATCCATGCTATTCTTATCGGGTCGAGATAGGAAGTTGTGCAGGAAGAAAAATCTTTCTATCTCTCATTAGGAGCCTGAATTAATTATCTCGACAAAGCTTCTTTGCATATTGAGGAAGTTCTAAGGCAATCGAGTATGAGATGGGTAGACATAAGGCACTGCATAACCATATAAGGCTGAAGTTAACCTTCTCAGAAAGTGTTCACCATGTCCTTTTTCAGGAGGCAACCTGGACTTTTTCCTTGAAGACGTTTTGCTTCTCATCTGAGAATATTCTTCAGTTGTGACTTCTTCGGCCAGAACTGAAGAAGCTTCTTGGATGAGAAGCAAAACAGAAACAAATGGGCCTTTGGTTCAAGAACTTGTAGCATAACATCCATACCCTGATCTTCCCAGAATTTTTTTGAGAAAGGGGCATATTGTGATTTCGAAGAATCTTTAGGAGCGTCTATAGAGATTCTTGGTCATCCAGATCATGCTTGTCCCACAGATGCTTTTTCAAAAGGGAAGGAGGAGGAGAAGGAGAAAGAGAAGAAAACTTTTTTTTCAAAAGACAACCGGAGTGTTTGTTTGTTTTTGAAGGAGGAGGAGAAGACAGGAGGAGGAAGAAGGAAGGAAGGAGGAGGAGGTGGAGAAGACAGATACGAAGGAGAAGGAAGAAGGAAGGAAAAGAGAGGAGAAGGAGAAGGAGTTGTTTCACTTCTCATTAGTTCAGAACTAAAGATGCTTCATGGATGAGAAGCAAAACCTCTTCAAGGAAAACCAAGCCCAGTTGCCTTTGGAAAAACCACCTTTGGGACAACTGACCTGGATGGCTGAGAATCTCCAGAGACATTTAGCCCCAAAGGTGCTTTTTCAAGCTGGACTTTCTCTGTTTTTCCTTGAAGACGTTTCCATGGTCATGTGGCCGGCATGACTCAACGCCAAAGGCGCACGGAACTCTGTTCCCTTCCCACCAAAGGTGGTTCCTATTTTTCTACTTGCATTTTTGACGTGCTTTCGAACTGCTCGGTTGGCAGAAGCTGGGACAAGTCATGGGAGCTCACTCCGTTACGCGGCGCTAGGGATTCGAACTGCCTAACCTTTCTGATCGACCAGCTCAGCATCTAGGCCCCTGAGCCACCGTAACTACATACAAGGAACAAATTCCAGTTTGCATCAAGCAACAGCGCCACACCTACCGATATGCTATTCTGTTCTTCTGTATTATATGTCTGCTCTCAAGATTTAAAGCATGCTGTTCTTGTCTTCTTTGGACCATCTCCCTAACCCCCAGCGGTGACCTTTGTCTCCTTACTTCCCACAATGCACTTAACATGAAAGACACATCTCCTATTCCTACTGATCTATTATGCAAGGAGAATCCAGCGAGGTTTTTCTCTGGAACTTCAGAGGACCTGAAATTCATCGCTAGCGCGACGAAACCTACTGACATGGCCAGAAGGAGTGTCTTCAGACACACTGCAGTGGGAAACTGTAGAGTGATAAAATGAATGAGGATGACAACTAAGGTGGAGAAGAACCATATGGAAAGTGTCTATAGAAAAAAAAAACCTGGCTGTCATACTTCACACATTATCACCATCATCTTTTAATGACCCCATAATCCCTTGCAGGGTGGGCAACTGAGTGTTTACTGGCCGGATGCCCTTTCCTGTCGCCAATACGGAGTTATATTCAGCAGATATATTCTCATCAGGCCCAGAGAGAGAAATATCTGCCTCTACCTCCTGATTGTGAAGGGTGAGTGCCACCTCTAAGCCATCACAAAACTTCACACACTATAAAGGTAAAGGTTCCCTCACACAAACCTGTTCTTTCGGCGGCGCCATCTAGTTTTTGCCTTCTGCGCATGCCCAGAGCAATTTCTATTGCACTGCGCACAGTGGGGAGGGGCATGGAGCATCCCTGAGCGAACCAGCAGCAGCGGCAGTAGCTGGCAAATCTATTGCAGACCACAGGAGTCAACTTGAGAGAGCCCAAGCCATCTTCCCACCAGCTTCACAAACTCCTGTTTGTCTCCAAGAATCCAGGGGGGGGGGAAACCAACGAGCGTGGTTTGCTTTATGCTAGTCACGTAGCTTTGACGCTAAGGTTTATCTCGCGGGCCTTCCAGTGGAAACGACACAATTCTAATGTGTCATGTCCATGTTCCCTCTCCAAGAGAGCTCCAGGGAAATTGCCATGGAAAAAAAAAAAACCCCAAGCACGCTATGCAAATCAGCAATTGGATGTAACAGCAGGCGGGCGACGGAAGGAAGCTTTTCTGCTTTCAAACAGACTGAAGGAAGCTTAAAGAAATGGGGAAAAGGGAATTTCTTCAGGGGGAAAAAGGGAGGATCGGAAGCAGCCCAAGGAGCAGCGAGCTGAAGAGGATGAATAAATGAATCTTATCGGTGATGCAATGCTGTTCCTCCCTTGCAACTTTCCCCCCTTCCTCCAAAACCCCTTCTTGTAAAATCTCCAGGCTTTTCACGGCCAACCGATTTGGTGGTTTTTTTTTAACGCGGTGATTTTACATTAAGCAAAGTTGTCGACGATGTTGGATTATTTGAGGAGGAGGAAATTGATCTGGGTCGGCGAGCTCATTCTTGAGCAAGCTGCTCTCCAAAAAAAAAAAAAAAACCCATAATAATGGCTGAGAATCAATAGCACTTAGACTTATATACCACTTTACGGTGCTTTATAGCCTTCTCTAAGCGGTTTACGGAGTCAGCATCTGGCCCCCAACAATCTGGGTTCTAAGTTTACCCACTTCGGAAGGACGGAAGGCTGAGTCAACCTTGAGCTGGTCAGGATTGAACTGCTGGCAGTGGGCAGAATTAGCCTGCAATACTGCATTCTAACCACTGAACCACCATGGAAGGAAGGAAGGAAGGAAGGAAGGAAGGAAGGAAGGAAGGAAGGAAGGAAGGAAGGAAGGAAGGAAGGCAGGAGAGGGATAGAAAGAAGGAAGGGAAGTAAGCAATAGCAATAGCCCTTAGACTTATATACCGCTTCATAGTGCTTTACAGCCTTCTCTAAATGGTTTACAGAGTCAGCCTCTTGCCCCCAACAATTTGGGTCCTTCCTGGTTTTAATAACTTTATGGTCTCCTTGGTGGTTTTCTTGCAGACATTTCATGACCCAACTAGGTAACATCATCAGTGACAAAAGGGAGTGGGGTATGATAGAGGAGGAGAAGGAGGAGGAGGAGGAGGAGGAGGAGGAGGAGGAGGAGGAGGAGGAGGAGGAGGAGAGGAGGAGGAGGAGGAGGAGGAGGAGGAACAACTGGGGTTGCATGGGTATTAACGGGCGATGCTCAAGATGTAATGTCAAATGCTTCTGCCAATTGAAATGTTTGGCAGGGAGGAAGAGAAAACAGAAGAGGAGGAGGAGATGGAAGAGGAGGAGAAGGCGGAGGACTGTGAGGGTCCTTGATGCTGTCTGAGCTGGGATGTTTAATTGCAGACATTTCATGATCCAACTAGGTAACATCATCAGGGTTCGAAGGGAAGTGTTCAGCAGTAACTGTGGGTTGCCCAGAGTTGCTGGGAACCACTCCACGTGCAAATTTAATAAATTAATTTAACTTAAGGAGGAAAAAAAAACCCAATTTGAGCCCGGATGAGAATGCCTCTTGATCTGCTCCTGTACGTATTAATGACATTTATAAGCGGCCACATTAAACCCGCCATCCTGGGCCCAACGTTTGGGAAGCCAGGCTCTGCCTGTCACAAGCCAGGACAAAGGGTGAGTGATGGAGGAGTAACACCTCCTTAAAAAACCTTGGTCCAGCTGGCCCGGCTGGGAGCACCTCGTAAGGGCCCCTTCCCAGGGTTACGGGAGAAGACGGTCAACGGGTTTGGAAGGTGGAAGAGGGCTCTACACCCCAAATGGCAGATCAAGTGACAGAACCATCTTCTAGGAGAAGGGAAACTCCGGTTACAATCCTCCACTGCCTTGTGGCTCTATCCACTCCTGGAAAAAGGCTTCAGGAGTCAACCTCCAGGCAAAATCCGGAGCCAGAGTCCCGGAAGCAGTTCGTGACTGTGTACAACCACGTTCCGGTAACTCCTGTGACGCAGCTGGAACCAACCATATCGACTCTGCCATTCCATGGGATTATTTCAGCCACGTGAGAGGGGGGACCTGCTGCTTGGGTAACCGTCTATCCTCCTTATTAATCTACCCAGGCCTCGTGCTCTGGAGAGGGCACTCGAGCTTTGACCTCTTCCAGAGCACGACACCATCGTCTTTGGAGACTGAAGGATGCCCAATGCAAAGCGACCACGATACAGTGCATCTCTCCCTATCCCCATTAAATCACCCTGCTAAGCATTGACGTTTATTGAGTGCACAGCCTGCAGATTAGGGCGCGAACATCCCCCACAAAAATTGGGAAATAAATGCAGCCATTTTTTTGCACAACACTACTTTTTTCCCCCCTTTGAGTTAAGCAAATATCTTCTCTCTGCTCTAAAATATGTATATATGTCTTGATTCTTTCTATTTTGGGGAGGAGAGAGAGAGGTTATGTGCCATGAAATGGCTTTCTTTAAAAAAAAAAAATCCTGGGAAATAAGTAATTTTAAACCATAAAGAATGGGGAGGGGGTGGAATGTCTCTCCTTACCCTTTCATTATAATTATAATTAAATCAGCCTTAACTGTTATTTAGTCATCCAATTATAACTTGGGGGGGGGGAGGCTGTTGTCATAGACAGAGACGAGATTCTAACACCCGTGCATTTTTCCCAGAAATCCTACTCGATTGGTTTTTGATTTTGCTTTATTATCGGTTGTTCCCTAATGGAGAAACTAGATCTGTAATGGCAAACTTATGGCATGCGTGCCATAGGTGGCATGCAAAGACCTCTCTGTGGTCACACCAGCCATTGCCCCAGCCCAGCTCCACGGCGCATGCCTGCACATCTCCCACCAGCCAGCTGTTCTTCGGGTCTCTGCGCATGTGCATGGGGCACTGTCCCAGTTCCTTGGGAAGGACTCTAGAGGTGGACCAAAACCCCCAAATTGGCCAATGCTCCAATTATTGTTGTTATTTGGAATTGGCAAATGTGAACAGCCAGTCAGAATATCTCACACCGATATTCTTAAGCGAAAAGAACAGCCGCTTCCTTTGAGGCATTCAGCAATAAAGACAACGACATAAAAACATTCCCGGCAGAAATTTGAGAGCAATTCTAAAGCACCTTGAGAATAAGCTTTTTTTTAAAAAAAAAATAGCTTTTTTGTCAAGGGAAAAAAAAAACACCTTTGGAGACGCACAAGGCAAATTTCAACGTAGCATCGCTAAACTCAACTCAACTTTGTCAAACGCCTTTTTCCGTTTCAAAGGAATTTTGAGAAGCACAGCTTTCTTTCTTTAGAATGAAAGACAGTGCTGGAAGGAAGGAGGAAAGGTGAGGGTGTTTTTCCCTCCCCCCCCCTGTAGAGCAACAACTGAATGTAGAATCCAAGGAGAAATGAAACTCGCAGTGCCGTAAGGAAACAAAACCCTTTTTCCTCAAGTCACTATTCAGTGCGATCAGAAGAAACGTTTCCTTCTGATTTCAAAGATTGCGAAGGTATCAGTCTACCAAGGAAAGCCAAGTGAAGACTTGGCCTCAGTTCCAAAAGGGCCTATCTCCAATTTACAGCTTATTTTGACACCGTTGTGTGGCTGTCGAGTTAAGAAGTGCTCTGCAGTTTTGAGAGTATGTCGAGTCTAATGGAGAGAAGGATAAGGCAGGGGACATGAAAGCTGCCTTACAATATTTTAAGGTGCTGTGACAGAGAAGACGGGGTCCACCTATTCTCTAAAGCACCTGAAGGCAGGAGAAGCAGCAATGGAACAGAATTATTTATTGGCCAAGTGTGTTTGGACACACAAGGGGATTGTCTTTGGTACAAATTGAAATTTGGATCAAAATGGCACGTTGAGTCATTTACGGGCATAACCGCATAACGCACGCACAAGCTAGCTTATTCGCGGTAATACCTTCTCAACAACACAATGGGAAACATAACTAAAGATCAACCAAAAATACCCTGGAAAAACATTAAACCGTAAAAGGTAGCAAGATGATAGCAGAGTGATAGAATGCTTGACTTTACGTCGCAATTCACCCATATTGAACTTACAGCATAAGGGCAGTTCAACCACCGAATCTTCAGGTCAAACCACTGGATCGATTTGCTACATCAGATCCAATCAGGGGCCTTCAAATCAATTTGAAGATCTGAAGGACTTCTGGCGCATGCTTTTATCCAATCAAATCAATGCGTCCTGGCAGCCTGAATGGACTGTTCAAATCAATTTGTCAAACCGAATCTAATCTCGGTGGAGTCACACACACCCATAGTAACATCTGAGAGATCAAATCAGTCAAATCACGAGTAGATAGAATTACCTTTCTGAAATTCTACCTTGGCTTTCCAGAAACTGCAAACCACTTCCATGCAGGAAGGAGAGAAAATTCAATCTTAGGCATCATTGCAACTGTATGTGTCAGAGGACTTCTTCTCCAACCGCCCATTCACCCAGGAGAGCTTAGACCATTTCATACAAACGGCTATCCAGTCTCTTCTTGAAAGCTTCCAGTGATGGGAGTACCCACAACTTCTGAAGATAAGCCATCCCACTGATAGATTGTCCTCACCGTCAGGAAAGGTCCCCTTAGTTCTAAGTTGCTTCTCTCCTTGATTAGTTTTCTTGTCCTGCCCTCAGGTGCTTTGGAGAATAGTTTGACTCCCTCTTCTTTGTGGCAGCCCCTGAGATATTGGAAGACTGCTATCATGTCTCCCCTAGTCCTTCTTTTCATTAAACTAGGCATACCCAGTTCCTGCAACCGTTCTTCATATGTTTTAGCCTCCAGTCCCCTCATCCTCTTTGTTGCTTTCTCTGCACTCTTTCCAGAGTCTCCACATCTGTTTTACATCGTGGCGACGAAAACTGGATGCCATATTCCAAGTATGGCACTTACCAAGGCCTTATAAAGTGGTATCAACCCTTCATGTGATCTTGATTCCATCCCTCTGTTAATGCAACCTATCTCCCAGACTTTCTCCAAGAAAACATGACAGCTTCCCCTGGTTAAATATTTTTGCAAGACAGCTCTCTCCCTCCCTCCCTCCCTCCTTCCCTCCCTCCTTCTCACCTGCCTCCTTCCTTCCTTTCTCCCTCTCTCCCACCCACCTTCCTCCCTTCCTCCATCCCTCCTTCCCTCTCCCTTCCTCCTTCCCATTTTTCCTTCCTTCGTCCCACTCTCCCTCCCTAACCTCCTTCCGTCTCTCATTCTCATATCCATCCTTCCTTCCTCCCTACCTCCTTCCTTCCCTCTCCCTTCCTCATTCCCATATTTTTCCTTCCTTCCTTCCTTCCTTCCTTCCTTCCTTCCTTCCTTCCTTCCTCCCACTCTCCCTCCCTAACCTTCCTTCTCTCATTCTCATATCCATCCTTCCTTCCTTCCTCCCTCCCTCCTTCCCTCTCCTTTCCTCATTCCCATATTCTTCCTTCCCCCCTTCCTCCCTCTTTGTCTTCACTGATCTTTCAGTTTATTACTATTTATTATTATTCATCTCCTCTTTAAACAGGAAAGGATGAGTATTCTCGGCACATGGGGGCCTTAAGCAGAACGGTTTCAGTTCTCAACCGTAGGCCCCAACCTTTGCATGTGACAACTGCCTCCACATCTTTTTTTACATCGTGGTGACCAAAACCGGATGCAATATTCTAAAAGTGGCCTTACCAAGGCCTTATAAAGTAGTATTAACCCTTCACGTGTCCTTGATTCTATCCCTCGGTTTATGCAGCCTGGGGTTTTGTAACTACTGTTGCTTCATGTGGAAGAACTCGTAGAATTCTGAATCTCGGAGTTTGTTTTGAATACGACAACACAACTGACAGTCTCTGCAACCCTCAAAATTAACTTCTAATTACCTCTTATTGCTCTTCTTTCAGCAGTACGGCACATGTGCGTGCATAAAAGAGGGTTTTTATGGCTGCATTAGTGAAACAAACAGCTCAGAAATCCTTGCCAATCTTCTGCAAATCAGCCAGTTATACCTTCTTCTTCTTTTTTTCGAGCCGCGCACCATAACAAGTCCACTTCAATCTTGGGATTTAGAGCAAGGGTCCCCAACCCCGTTCGAAACTGGGCTGCACAAGTGATGAGCAAGCACGGACACGGGTGAATCTCCCCCTCGCACGAGTGACGGGCCTTTACCCTCGCGCGCCAAGCTTCACTTGCCCGAGTGGAGGGCGCTTGGGCTCACACATGAAGGTCCACTAGTGCAAGTGGAGTTTGGCGCATAAGCACAAGGGCCCTCTTCTCAAGCTCTCTTCTTACATGCTAAGCTCCATTCGCACAACTAGAGGGCACACACACTATCCCTGTGGACACAGGTGTGTGCACCTCCCTCCCTCCCTCCCCCCTCTCTCTGTAGGCTAGTTTGGTAATGAAACATCTGCAAGGAAACTACTAGGATCAGAGAGCATGAAGGAACACATAGTCCTTCTCCTTTCCTTCTCCGTCTCCTCTTTCTCCTTCTCCTTCACTCTGCAAATCCCACTCCCTTCTAGCACTGATGATATTACCCAGTTTGGTAATGAAACATCTGCAAGGAAACTACCAAGCTCAGAGAGCACCAAGCAACCCATAGTCTTTTTTCCTTTCCTTCTCCTTCACTCTGCAAACCCTACTTCCTTCTAGCACTGATGATATTATCTAGTTTGGTAATGAAACAACTGCAAGCTTAGAGTGCGCCATTGTATATTCTAGCTAAGCAGATAAGAATGGCACGCACCATTTATTCCAGAGCATCAGACCACCAGCTCCTATTCCGCTGGCCGATAGCATCTCCAGATCGCAATCTGGCGAGCACGGTGACGCCGTCGTTCCTCCTACCTGTATATTTTATACCGGGTTGTAAATCCCTGACGATGTCTTTCCACAAAGGATAAGTAGCTCCGCGAATGGTGGAACGGCCCCCTGTCTGAAATGAGCCAATCAAATTCCTTGGAGACATGTTGGTTGGTCACGGCGGGCTCCTGGTGGGAAGGGTGGACAGTGAGATGGTCCCATATAAAGAGGAAGTACAGGATCTCAGTAACCCTCCAGCTCATGCTTTTCTGTCTGCCTTTTCCCTCTCATTCTTGCGCCATTCCGTGGACTCCTGCAGGGGAAGAGAAAAAGAGGGGAAAAGAGAAAGGGTGAATTCAGCTCCCCTGTGGACTTGGCTTGCCGCAGGAGGTCGCAAAAGGTGATGGCATGCATCCCTCCCCCATCAGGAGCAGGGGTGGGTTCCTGCCAGTTCTAACCACTTCTGTAGAAGAGGTTCCACAAATCTACAGTGCCGTTTAGAACCGTCTCCAACTCCCTCCCCCCGCCCGTCCGCACATCATCAAGATGAAGAGCGAGAGGAGGAATTCTGGGAGTTGAAGTCCACAAGTCTTAAAGCTGTCAAGTTTGAACACCCCTGGGTTTTTTTTTCTAAAAGGTTAGGGGTGCAAGGGTCTTGTAACTTGACAGCTTTAAGACTTGCACGCTTCAAAGGCCAGAGTTTCTGAGCCAACATTTTGGTTGCTAAGCAAGAGCGTTGTTAAGTGAGTTTCACCACATTTTACAAGTTGGTCTCGCCCACCCAGTCACATGGCCGGCAAGCCACTCCCACAAAGCAGGCCACACCTACAGAAGAGGTTCTAAAAAGTTTTGAAACCCATCACTGATCAGGAGTCTGAATCTGCGGGGGAAGATGACCTGGAACAAGAACTGACAGAGATCCTCATTGGCCTTGGAGGAACTGGGGAAGGGCGGAGAACACCAAATCAGAACACCAAATATAAGCTGGGCAGATACGACCTCGTAGACGAGCCTCACTCTGTCAAGGGCCTTGGGGTACTCATCTCAAATGATCTAAGCCCCAGAGCTCCCTGTAACAGCATTGCCAAAAAGGCACTAAGAGTTGTTAACCTAATATTGCGAAGCTTCTTCTCCCATAACATTGTACTGCAAACTAGGGCATACAAAACCTTTGCCAGACCAATCCTCAAATACAGCTCGTCTGCCTGGAATCCAGACTGTATATCGGACATTAACACAATTGAGCGAGTCCAGAGATATTTCACGAGAAGAGTCCTCCACTCCTCTACTCACAACAGAATCCCTTATGCCACCAGGCTCGAAATTTTGGGCTTGGACAACCTGGAACTACACCGATTAAGGTCTGACCTAAGCACAGTAAACAAAATCGTCTGCTACAACCTCCTACCTGTCAACGACTACTTCAGCTTCAACCGCAATAACACACGGGCAAACAATCGATACCAACTCAAGGTAAATCGCTCCAAACTCGATTGCAGAAAATACGACTTCAGCAACAGAGTGGTCAACGCCTGGAATGCTCTACCTGACTCCGTTGTTACTTCCTCTAACCCACATAGCTTTAATCTGAAACTGTCTACCGTGGACCTCACCCCATTCCTAAGAGGTCTGTAAAAGGGGGGTGCATAAGCACACCAGGGTGCCTACCGTCCCTGTCCTACTGTCCCCAATAGAATTGAATTGCCAATTCATAGACTCTATACTTCACCAAGTATAGATTCTTCCCTCCTCCCATTAGTGCAGCTCACATTGTCCAGGTGTTGTTATGGGAAAATCTCCACCGCTCTGGCAGACACCTGCTGACACATCCTTGGTTCCTATCATCTTGAAATCAACATTCCAAATTCTCCCTCCATTTCCTGTTGGGAGTCTGTTGGCAGTAAAAGTGAAGCAGTAAAAGTGATAGCAGCTTGAATACACTTTAAAGCTCGACAGAACTCTGCAGCAGGTATCAGTTTTAAACAGATATAACTTGTCGTTCAAATCGGGGGGGGGGGGAATCCAAAGTTTATAGAGACCGCACGGAAGTTGGCAAGAGTTGTGTCTCAATTGTGGACTCCTGTGGAAGTTAGACTCCCGCATCTTTGAGTTAGCAAACTAGCTGCAAGTTAGCTCTGCATCCGAGCAATTAAGAAACAAAAGGCAATTAAACATTGTCAGAAGCGATTAGGTAAATACGTCGAGTAATTAAGCCTATGATTTGTGGGCTGCCGCATTGGAATGGATGGATGGTATCAGTAAAAAAAAGAAAAAAGAAGAAGAAGAAGAAGAAGAAGAAGAAGAAGAAGAAGAAGAAGAAGAAGAAGAAGAAGAAGAAGAAGAAGAAGAAGAAGAAGAAGAAAAAACAACTTAAGGAAGAAAGGAAAACGTGGAAAGTTACTCCAGAGACAATGTGGGGTTCTGTGATGCTCTAATTGTGTCACCAGGGATCTGGTTTCAGATCCGTGTAAGCAGTTGCAACCGTACAAATCTCCCAAATTTATAAATTTATAGATTCACTGGTGGCGCACGGCAGAAAAAGGAAGCCACTAATTTAAATTAAAATATGTATTTACTTCCTTCTTCAACCTGTCTGCCGCCCGTCTCCTCTAACGTGTTTTATGGAAGCTTTATGAGGCACTGCGCTTATTTATGCATGATTGTTTCACAGTTGTTGTATAAATATGGTCCTTGAATAAATAAATCCATTGAAGAGAATATAAAGAGCACGTGGTTGAACTCTGAGGTCCTTGGTGCTCTCTGAGCTTGGCTGTTTTCTTGCAGACGTTTCATGACCCAACTAGGCAACGTCATCAGTCGTTAGCAGGGAATGGGGTTTGCTCTCTTTCTATTTACTAGTGGCTTTGTAACTGCGCTAATTGGTTTGCTAGCTGACCTGAAAATGTATTGCGCATGCTCCAGTTCTTATCTGCAAGTGATTTAGTACGCATGCTCATTCGCATTCCTTTACTTTCTTTTCTGATCTTCTGTTCGCCTGTCACGAGGCAGGCACGTAACTCTTGCCAAGATGTGATTAATTTAGTTAGCAAAGTTTTGTATTTTTATTTTATTTTATATTAAAATGTTTTTTTTTATTAGATCTTGCTTCGGGTTTTATTTTTGCTTGTCTTCAGAAGTATGTTTCCGGAGAAGCCACGGTCCACGCTTCTTAATTCAGGGTGGAACGCCTCCCCCCCTCCCCCCTTGACAGGCTTGTCCTGTCAGTCTTGGTGGGAATGTTCTTAGTGGTTCATCACTCCCTTCTGGCACTGATGATGTTGCCTAGTTGGGTAATAAAATGTCTGCAAGCTCAGTTCTCCTCCTCCTCCTCCCTCTGCAAACCCCACTCTCTTCTTCCACTGATGATGTTATCCAGTTGGATAATGAAACATCTCCAAGCAGACAACCAAGCTCAGAATGCACAGAGGACCTCATAGTCATCTTTCTTCTCCTCCTCCTCCTCTTCCTCCTCCTCCACTCCACAAACCCCACTCTCTCCTAGCACTCATGAAGTTACCTAGGTGAAGAAACATCCACAAGCAGACAACCAAGCTCAGAAAGTACCAAGGACCCCATAGTCATCTTTCTCCTCCTCCTCCTTCTCCTCCTCCTTCTCCTCCTCCTCCTCCTCTGCCTCCACCTCCTCCTCCTCCTCCTCCTCCTCCTCCTCCTCCTCCTCCTCCTCCTCCTCCTCCTCCTCCTCCTCCTCCTCCTCCTCCTCCTCCTCTCCTCCATAAACCTCACTCTCTCCTAACACTCACAAAGTTACCTAGTTGGATAATGAAACATCTCCAAACAGACAACCAAGCTCAGAAAGCACCAAGGACCCATCTTGTCATCTTTCTCCTCCTCCTCCTCCTCCACTCCGCAAACCCCACTCTCTTCTAGCACTGATGACGTTACCTCGTTGGGTAATGAAATGTCTACAAGCAGACAAACAAGCTCACAGGGGACCAAGGACCCCACAAACAAACCCATTTGCACAGGAGACACAAACCTTCCCCCCTCCCCCATCAGTGGTAATATATTCTTGTATAATCAAACTTGGATAGTGTGAACTAATAAATGAAAGACCTGGCAAAGCAGCTGGCACGATCCAGCTGGATTATTTCCCTCCCGCGGCGATATTCTGCCTCGAAACCTAGAGACAACGCTATTTTAAGTCCGTTAAATGTCCCATTTCAATTTTTGCCTCCCTTCTGCTAAGGCCCGCCAGGGACTTGCAAGTCCACTTTACACTTTTCCCCCTTCGCACCTCATAACTGCTTCTCAACATCTGTTCCCTTGCAAACAAGATGTTCTTTCACTCGTCTGGCCCTGGTGCAACCTATGTTCCTGCGACAGTTGGGGGGGGGGAATAAAAACACCGCCAAACTCGATAATGAAACAAACCACTTTGCACTTGCAAAGTTCGCACCTAATTAATCGGTGCGCGAGATTGATCAGACGCCGCGTTCCGTTTCCAAGCCAGGAAGAAAATAACAACCACGACAACAACAACAACTTGGAAAGAACGCCCTCTAAACAGGGCGGTAACTTTATCACATCCCGCATCCAAAATTCACCAACTGAGTTTTGGGATGTGCTTCCCACACACATACACATTAAATTGTACAACAAAAGCTCAATTCTTTATGGGAAGCTGTGTGCGCCAAGAACGCACTAAGCCCCAGTTGGCTCCTGTGTGGTTTATTAAAGGCAGGTAGTCCTCGACTTACAAGAGTTTGTTTAGTGACCGTTCGGGGTTACAATGACACTGAAAAAAGTGATTCAGGATTGTTTGATTGGAGCTGCTGGCTGGAAGGAGGGAAGCAGAGAGACAAAGAGGAGTAGGTAGTGGCCCGTTAACTCCATTTCATTTGAACTTTCCTGTGGCTGGTGATTGGAGCTGCTGGCTGGAAGGGGGGATAACAGCTCCCAAAAGAAACAAGCACGGCTGCATAAAGAACTCTCTGACAAATTGAAAGACAAAAAAGATAAGTATAAAAAGTGGAAAGGAGGGGGGGACATAACTAAGGCAGAATATCAGCAAATAGCCCGAGCCTGTAAAGATGAAGTGAGGAAAGCTAAGGCTCACAGTGAAGAAAGGCTTGCCACAAAAGTAAAAAAAATAACAAAAAAAGCTTCTTCCAATATGTTAAAAACAAGAAAAAAGTTAAGGAAACAATTGGTCCATTGCTAGGAGAAAGTGGCAAGAAGGTGACAAGCAACAGGGAGAAAGCAGAACTATTTAATTCATGTTTTGCATCTGTCTTTACACAAAGGGATAAAACAGTCCAACCTATCAAAAACAGCACCACAAAAATCAGATTAGGTACACAAGTTGAAATAGGGAAGAAAATGGTACGTGAGCACCTGTCTACCCTAGACGAGTTCAAATCACCAGGACCGAATGGATTACACTCCAGGGTTCTGAAGGAACTGGCAGACGAGATCTCAGAACCACTGAACTATATCTTTCAGAGATCCTGGAACACCGGGGAACTACCAGAGGACTGGAAAAGATCTGATGTGGTTCCCATATTCAAAAAAGCGAAAAAAACAGATCCAGGAAACTACAGACCTATCAGCCTGACCTAAATACCAGGAAAAGATAATCAAGCAACGAATTAGTGAACACCTAGAAGCAAACAAAGTAATAGCCAAAAGCCAACATGGGTTTGTCAAAAACAGATCATGCCAGACTAATCTTATTCCATTCTTTGATAATGTGACAAAATTAGTGGACCAGAGGAATGCCATCGGTCGTTTACTTGGACTTCAATAAGGCATTTGATAAGGTAGACCATAACCTACTACTAGATAAAGTAGAAGAATGTAGGTTAGACAGCATCACCACCAGATGGATTAGTAACTGGCTGACCAACCGCACTCAACGTGTAGTCCTCAATGGAACTGCATCTACATGGAGGGAAGTATGCAGTGGAGTACCCCAAGGCTCTGTTTTGAGCCCAGGACTCTTCAACATCTTCATCAATGATTTGGATGAGGGAATAAATGGAGAACTCATCTAATTTGCAGATGACACCAAGCTGGCAGGAATAGCCAACACTCCAGAAGACAGACTAAAGATACAGAACGATCTTGACAAAACATTGGGCACTATCTAATAAAATGAAATTCAGTGGTGAAAAGAGTAAGGTTCTACATTTAGACAAGAAAAACGAAATGCACAGGTACAGTATAGGTCAGTGATTGCGAACCTATGGCACGCGGAGCCATTTGTCAGGGCACGCGAGGCGCTGCCCTGTCAGCATGCGTGCGCAGGCCACCTGAGTTCACCCTTTTTAAAAGCCATTTTTTCACCCTCCCCAGGCTCCAGAGGCTTTATAGGAGCCTGGGGAGGGCGAAAAGAGCCTCCCCCGCCCCCCGAGGCCCTCCAGAGGCTTTATCAGCTTCCCTGAAGCCTCCAGAGCGCAAAAAACCAGCCCTACGGGGCGGGCAAACCAGAAGTTCGGGAACGGACTTCCTGTTTGCTCGGAGGGTCGTTTTGACTGCTCCGGAGGTGGTTCCCATCTTCAAAAAAGGGGGAAAAAAAGATCCAGGCGGGAGAAGAAAGTGATGGATAAGGTACGAATACGGTGTATGGAGAGCAGAAGAGCCAATAATTGTTTTTGGGGGTTGATGGTAAGACGAATTGATGTAAACATTTAATAATAATATATGATGTTGGTTATGTAATAGTATACATGTGGTTATAAGTTATGAAAATGAAAAATAAAAAAAACTTTATATATATATATAAAAAGAAAGAGAAGGAAGGAAGGAAGGAAAGAGAAAGAAGGTTGCAAGAAAGAGAAGGAAGGAAGGAAGGAAGGAAGGAAGGAAGGAAGGAAGGAAGGAAGGAAAGACAAAGTTGGAAGGGACCTTGGAGGTCTTCTAGTTCAGCCCCGTGCTCAAGCAGGAGATCCTGTACCATTTCAGAGAGAAGGAAGGAAGGAAGGAAGGAAGGAAGGAAGGAAGGAAGGAAGGAAGGAAGGAAGGAAGGAAGGAAGGAAGGAAGGGGTTCAACCAGCAAGCTTAATGCAGATCAGTCCATTGCAAAGAATTGTCCCTGGATCTTTTCATAAACCATGATTGACTTTGGAAAGCCGGCGAAACAAACCGAATATATGACTCTGTTCAGCGATTGGTCCCATTGCTTGTCCAAACACGAACGGTTCAACCTTGACCATTTACCAGGACTTGAACAAATCTACCGAAATACTAGCACAGATGCGGCATGCATCACGCATCAAAACCACCTCAATTCTAGAGACGGTGAAGCAGCAGGAATCCATTGCCCCGAAATCCAGAGGCAGGTTTAAAAGGACATTATTTGAGCCCGAGACGGGATCAAAGCAGAGTTTTTGGACTTCAAACGGCAAGGCTGAACCTTCCAAGTTTCTCCTCCAGCAGATAGGAGACCCAGAGATCAAATGAGGAAAGTGTCTTCAAGGCAAATCCCTCGTCGATCAAACTCCCCACTGCCGTCTATTTTCCAACCAAAGCATTAACCTGCCCCTTCTCTCTCTCTCTCCCTCTCCCTCTCTCTCTCTCTCTCTCTCTGTCCCTCCCTCCCTCCCCCCTCCCTCCCTCCCTCCCTCTCTCTCTCCCTCCCTCCCTCCCTCCCTCCCTCTCTCTCTCTCTCTCTCTCTCTCTCTCTCTCTCTCTCTCTCTCTCAACAGAACAGAAGAATTGGAATGGGATAGAATAGAATAGTAGTCAAAAGGGATCTTGGAGGTCTTCTAGTCCAACCCCCTCCTCAGACAAGAAATCCTATGTCATTTCCGACAAATAGAAGTCCAACCTCTTCTTAAAAACTTCCAGTGTCGGGGCATTCACAACTCCTGGAGGCAAGTTGTTCTACTCATAAATTAAAGTATTCCATGTAGCAAGCAGCTTTAAAATAATGGACTGAATACAGCAGCTTGTGTATCTTTATCAGGATGTCAGGACCCTAGGAACAATCTGACAAAACCAAAGTCACAAACATTCAACTCTGGCTCTTTTGCACAGTCCATAATATCCAACTCCATGCTCCATTGTTACTGTGGAAACAATCCCACAGGATTTAAAAGGCATCAACCTGGGGATGAATTGGGCTCCGATTATATTTTCCGCTTTAAAGAAGATTAATCTGATCAAAGGTTTTATAGGGTTTAGATGACCTGCAAATGTCTTTATTACTCATCTTGTCTGGTGTTGCCGAAGGGAGTTTAATAATACCTGGAAGATCAAAGTTCCTAATCTCTGATTTGCCAACAAATGAGGTTGAAGATTAAAAGTATGTTGTACAGGTTTCATTGTTTATCTTGCTCCTCCATGTCCTTTAAGGTGAAATTGTCTCCTTTCCCACATGTCCCTAACCTAGGAGGACTAGGGGTGACGCGAGAACAGTCTTACAGTATTTGAGGGGCTGCCCCAGAGAAGAAGGGGGTCAACCTATTTTCCAAACCACCAGAAGGTCAGAGAAGGAATCATGGATGGAAAATGATCAAGGAGAGATGCAACCTTGAACTAAGGAGAAATTTCCTGACAGTGTGAACAATTAACCAGTGGAACGACTTGCCTCCAGAAGTTGTGAATGCTCCAACACTGGAAGTTTTAAAGAAGATGTTGGATAACCATTTGTCTGAAGTGGTCTAGGGTTTCCTGCCTAAGCAGGGGGCTGGACTAGAAGACCTCCAAGGTACCTTCCAACTCTGCTATTCTGTTCTATTCTAAATGTTCACAGGTCGAAACTAATCAAGCAGAGAAGCAACCTAGAACTAAGGAGAAATTTCCTGACAGTCAGAACGATAAGCCAGTGGAATGAAATTGTGGGTGCTACATCACTGGAGGTTTTTAAGAAGAGACCGGACAGCCATTTGTCTGACATGGTATAGAGTCTCCTGCTTGAGCAGGGGGTTGGATTAGAAGACCTCCGAGGTCTCTTACAGCTTTATTCTGATTGATTGAACCTCTCTCCTCTGGCTAAAAAGTCTGAATAACACAGGCAGTTTCTCTGTTCTGCAGCTTCTATCTTTACACCACATCTCTTCATTGCTTCTACAATCTACACATTGCAGTCACTCAAGTCTTCAATGCTATCTTATCTCTGTATTGACAACCATCTTATCAATGGATGCCATGTCTATACCTGACGATGTCTATAAACACTTCCCTCCCTCAATTTGGCTAGTTCCCCGTCTGCTCCTTTCCACCTCTAGCTTCTACCCAAAGGTGCTTGAAGACGTTCCACTTCTCATCCATGAAGCTTCTTCAGCTCTGACTGTCAGAGCTGAAGACTACAGTCAAAACTGAAGAAGCTTCTTGGATGAGAAGTGAAACATCTTCAAGGAAAAACAAGGAAAGTCAAGGTTGCCCTTTGAAAAAGCACCCATGACCTGGATGACAGACATTTGGTTGAGTGGGTCTTCTGTCACCACCGATGGATTTGGGACATTCTGGTGGGACAAGAAACAAATGGGCCTTTGGTTCAAGAACTTGTAGCATGACATCCATACCCTGATCTTCCCATAATTTTTTGAGAAAGGGGCATAGTGCGATTTTGAAGAATCTTTAGGAGTGTCTATAGAGATTCTTGGTCATCCAGCTTATGCTTGTCCCAAAGATGCTTTTTCAAGAGGCAACTGGATTGTTTTTTTTGAGGAGGAAGAGACAACAGATATGAGAAGGAGGAAGAAGGAAGAAGGAGGAGGAGGAAGAAGTAGAGAAGATAGATATGAAGAAGGAAGATGGAAGAAGGAGAAGAGAAGAAGAGGGGGAGATGGAGCAGACAGATGAAGGAAAAGAAAGGAGGAGGAGGAGGTGGTGGAGAAGACAGATGAAGAAGGAAGAAGAAGGAAGAAGAAGAGAAGAGGAGGAGGTGGAGAAGACAGTTGAAGATTGAAGAAGGAAGAAGGAGAAGAGAAGGAGGAGGTGGAGAAGACAGATATGAAGAAGGAAGAAGAAGGAAGAAGGAGAAGAGGAGGAGATGGAGAAGTCAGATGAAGAAGGAAGAAGAAGAGAAGAGGAGGAGGTGGAGAAGACAGTTGAAGATTGAAGAAGGAAGAAGGAAGAAGAAGGAAGAAGGAGAAGAGAAGAGGAGGAGGTGGAGAAGACAGATATGAAGAAGGAAGAAGGAGAAGAGGAGGAGATGGAGAAGACAGATGAAGGAGAAGGAGGAGGAGGTGGAGAGGACAGATGAAGAAAGAAGAAGGAAGAATTAGAAGGAAGAAGGAGAAGAGAAGAAGAGGAGGAGGTGGAGAAGACAGATATGAAGAAGGAAGACAGAAGAAAGAAGAAGGAAGGAGAAGATGGAAGGAGGAGGAGGGGAGGAGGAGGAGGAACTTCTCATCAGAACTAAATATGCTTAATGGATGAGAAGCAAAACCTCTTCAAGGAAAACCAAGTCCAGTTGCCTTTGGAAAAAGCACCTTTGGGACAAGCATGACCTGGATGACTGAGAGTCTCCATAAACCTCTAGTTTCTACCTTCTCTGTTTTCCATTCCCTTTCATCTTCCTTTCCTTTCTTCTGAAAAAAAAATCTTTGTAGAAACTTTCCCCCATTACCCCTTTGGCTAATTTTGCAGACACTTCTTTACATCTGGTTGCAAAAGCCAAGCTGTGCCAAAATGACTCACTTGGTCTGGAATTTGTTCAGCACTTCCCCTCCCTGGATTGCCTTGGTTGAGCTGCAACTAAAAAGGAGGACCAAGATAATTCTAGACCTGCAGATGTTTGGAAGGAGATGAAGCCAGAGAGATACAGATCACTAATACCAGAACAGTCAAAAGATTCTGGTTTTTTTTAGCATATTGCAGTGATTATTTGTGGAATACATTGCCATGAGATAACTAACCGTTGGGGGGTCAGATAAAATGGAAAGGTTGTGTCAAAGCCAACGGTGATGCAAGAGGATTAAAAGTCTGGAAACGTGTCTAAACAATTTCTAGTTTAATGAAAAGAAGGACTAGGGGTGATGCGATAACAGTGTTCCAATATTTAAGGGGCTGACACAAAGAAGAAGGAGTCAAGGCACCAGAAGGCAGGACAAGAAGCAACGGGTGGAAACTCACCAAGAAGAGAAGCAACCTAGATCTAAGGAGAAATTTCCTAACTGTGAGAACAATCAACAGCTTGCTTCCAGTCCTGGGAGCGCCATCACTGAAGGTCTTCAAAAAGAGATTGGACAACCATTTGTCTGAAATGGTATTGAGTTGTTGTGGTCCATCAGCAGCCAGCAAAGCTGGCAACAGATTCGGACAGTGAGGAGGGTTGGGGAGGAAGATGGGCCAGTCCTGGAGTCTGGGGAAGACTCTGAGGAGGGCTCTGTGTAGGAAGCAGAGAGGGGGCCCGAGCCGTCTGACAGTTATCAGCTGCCTTCGGAGTCGGACATCAGTGATGCAGAAGAACAGCTGGAGCCTGTTCCCAGTGTGCGCATGCGCAGAATGGCCAGACGAAGGGAACAGCTAAAGAATAGGGGTCGACTTGGGAGTAAGGCCACAGGTGGACGATGAATGGCCCCTCCCAGAGGGAATAAAAGAGGAGCGAAAGGGGAGTTTGCAGGAGACAATTAGTTCACTTAATTGGTTCGTGACTCCTTGCCAAATTTTGTAGAGATCGGTGTGTCAGCTCTCCAAGCCAGATAAGGTCTGTGACTGTAAATCCTCCCTTGAAAGACTTTATTGGATGTGAATGAGAAGAATTCACAGCCAATTAATAAAAGAGGAATTTGTCGGGACCAGGAGTTTGCTTCATACTCTTGGGAAGCCTCGGTCAGAACAAGAGTCTCCTGCTTGGGCAGGGGGTTGGACCAAAATACCTCAAGTCTCCCTTTTAACTTTGCTATTCTGTTCTTTTCAGTCCCAGCACACCTGAAGCATACCAAAAGCAAGCCAAGTTATTTTTTTTCTTCCTCCCACACCTTGATGGCGTAAGCTGTCACCTTCTATTAAATCAGGGCATCCATCCATGTAAAATAAGCTGGCATTGTCAGCTTTAAGTGACAGGAATTCTCCTGGGGTTAGATACAAGATCACCTCTGTCTGGCCTTTTTACAAGAATCGCCCAATACTGAAGTTGGAATTTCTACTGGTAGTTTATCCTAAAAAACATAATCAAAGTCTCGAGCGAGTTAAATAGCAGGATCGAAGTGAGGCTGGGTTGAAAATAGAAATGCTTCATCCCACTCCTAACAGATTTGAGTTTGCACCCCAGAATTCATCTCTCTCACATAGGGAATTTGCTCTCTTGCTTTCTTGCAGAGAGAGTCTGTGATTTAGTGGTTAAAGTGTTTGTTTTGATCCAGGGAGCCAAGCTATTCTCCAAAGCACCTGAAGGGCAGGACAAGAAGCAATGGGTGGAAACTAATCAAGGAGAGAAGCAACCTAGAACTAAGGAGAAATTTCCTGACAGTTAGAACAATTGAATCAGTGGAACAGAAGTTGCCTCCAGAAGTTGTGAATGCCCCAACACTGGAAGTCTTTAAGAAGATGTTGGATAATGACTTGTCTGAAGTGGTAACAGATCTTCTGCTTGAGCAAGGAGTTGAACTAGAAGACCTCCAAGGTCCCTTCTAACTCTGTTATTC
>NC_138565.1:5346332-5522844 GCF_964273705.1 Natrix helvetica
GGAACATCTGCCAAAAATATCTTTCCGACAGAACTGCGGATTGCTGAAGGCTCAGTTTCTCTCGACCGGAAGGCACTTTAACAGAAGTTCTCTTAAGTTAAAAAGACCAGATGCTGGACTTTACATTAACTGTACCCAAGGGGGGGGGAGGGGAAAACTGATAAACGTGTCCAGGGACATTTTTCCAACAGTTCTAAAGGAAGCTCAGCAGCAGAAGCAGATGAGAAGAATAGAATAGGAATAGGAGGAGAGGAGAGGAGAGGAGAGGAGAGGAGAGGAGAGGAGAGGAGAGAAAAGATGAGGAGAGGAAGAGAAAAGAAGAGTAAGGAATAGGAGAGAAGAGGAAGAGAAAAGAAGAGAAAGGAATAGGAATAGGATAGGACAGCACAGCACAGCATAGAATAGAATAGATGTCAGGATTCCAAAAACACCCCCAACATTTTCTCCTGGCGTCTTCAGGGCTATCAATAGAATGGAATAAAGAATAGAATGGGAGAGGAGAGGAGAGGAGAGGAGAAGAGAAGAGAAGAGAAGAGAAGAGAAGAGAAGAGAAGAGAAGAGAAGAGAAGAGAAGAGAAGAGAATATAGAAAGTGGAATAGACTAGACTAGACTTGGCTAGACTAGAATAGAATAGAATAGAACAGAATTCTATAATGGAAGGGAAGAGAAGAGGAATAGGAATAATGTGCTATTCCTATTCCTGGGCACAGCACAGCACAGAATAGAATAGATGTCACGGTTCCAAAAAAACACCCCCTGGCAAAGAGAGGGTCCAATTCCCAAAACTTAAATCCATGCAAATAAAGGAGACTATTTGTAACTCAGGGTTCAAATAGACTACACTAGCACTGTATGAGATTACCTAGCTTGGGTAATGAAACATCTATATGAAAACAATCCAGCTCTGAGAGCTCTAAGGGCCCCTCAAATCCATCCAAGTTAAGAATGATGGAACTTGTAGATGGAAATCCTATCCAGAATCACCGAACTGAAAAGTGCAGGGTTTTCTCAGCACCCCCAAAAAACCCGACATATCCAATGAGCTCTTTATATTCATCCATCCATCCATCCATCCATCCATCCATTTCATTCACTCATTCAGTTTCTATAGCTGCCCATCTCAGCCCAATGACTCCCATGATGGAGGCTAAAACAGCTTCATTAACTTCACATTTTTGCTACCTGAATCCTCCCAAAAGTAGGGGAAAGATCTCTTTCAGATGACCTTCAGACAAAACAAGTTAACGATTGGAACTTAGACGGCCAGACCTTGTTTCACAGGTTGAGTTTAATAATCCCATGGGTTTGGTTGGGTTGAGTTGACCTGGTTGTCTGAACTGAATCCCTTGTGCTTTATTAAGCTCCCTGCAGCAAGCCATGAGTTAACATTGGATGTCAACTCATTCCTACTCCTTACTTCTCACCAAGGGGTTAGTTGGCCTCAAAAGTCACAGAGGAAGGATCTGTGCATAGCAATGAGACATGGTGGCCAAACAGATCTTCCTGGTGCTAGAGAAGTCTAGTTCTCCAGTGTTTTCTTCACAGCAGATTCCACGAGGTGCTTTGAAGTGTCCAGGGAGAAAGGAGGAGGCCAGGATAAGCAAAGTCCAAGTCCACCTAAATCCTGTTCTGACCTAAGCTTCCCCAGCAGCTCGAAGCCGAGTCCTCGTCCTGATAAACCCCTTTTATTTGATTGACAGGGAATCCCTCTCCAGCAAAGTCTTTCCACTCCCACAGTCTTTCAAGATAGTTCACAATTACCAACCTTTATCAGGCTTGGAGAGTGGCCAGGCCGACATCTTTCAGATGGCACAAGACTTGGCAAGAATGAACATTGTCTCCTGCAAACTCCACTCCCCTTTCGCTCCTCTTTTATTCCCTATGGGAAGGGCCAGTCACTGTCCATGTGTGACCTTACTCCCAAGTCAACCCCTGTTCTTTAACTGTTCCCTTGGTCTGGCAGCTCTGTGCATGCGCACACTGGGAACAGGCTCCAGCTGTTCTTCTGCCTCACTGAAGTCTGACTCTGAAGGCAGCTGATAACTGTCAGACGGCCCTGGCCCCCTCTCTGCCTCCGACACAGAGCCCTCATCAGAGCCTTCCCCAGACTCCAGGACTGGCCCATCTTCCTCCCCAACCTCCTCACTGTCCGAATCTGCTGCCAGCTGACGGGCCACAACGAGTCCATGGTCTTCAACTTTTGCTTTCTCAGAGGCATAGAATCAAAATCTTATGGAGTATTAGTAAAGCCTTAGTAAGGCCACGCCTGGAATCCTGCATCCAGTTTTGGTCACCACACTACAAAAAAAAAAAAAAACTTTGGGAAAAGTGCAGAGAAGAGCAACTAGGATAATTCAAGGCCTGGAGACAAAACGCATATGAAGAACGGTTGCAGGAATTGGGTATGTCTAGTTTAATAAAAAGAAGAATTAGGGGTAACATGACAGCAGTGTTCCAATATTTGAGGGGCTGCCCCAAGGAAGCAGGGGTCAACTTATTTTCCAAAGCACCAGAAGGCAAGATAAGAGCCGCGGCGGTACAGTGGTTAGAGTGCCGTATTGCAAGCTAATTCTGCCGACTGCCAGAAGTTCAATTGTCACTCAAGGTTGAACCACCCTTCCATCCATCCGAGGTCAGTAAAATGAGGAGCCAGATTGTTGGGGGCGATAGGCTGTTGTAAACCAGTTAGAGAAATTTCCTGACCATGAGAACAATTAACCAGTGGAGCAGTTTGCCTTCAGACATTATGGATGCTTCCACCCCTGGAGGTTTTTAAGAAGAGACTGGAAAGCCATTTGTCTGAAAGGGGGTTGGACTAGATGACCGCCAAGGTACCCTTCAAGCTATTCTCCAAAACACCAGAAGGCAAGACAAGCAAACAAAGGATGGAGACTAATCAAGGAGAGAAGCCACCTGCAATTGAGGAGAAATGGAGGCCTTCAAGAAGAAGCTGGACAACCGTTTGTCTGAAATGGTACACAATCTCCTGCTCGAGCAAGGGGCTGGACTAGAAGACCTCCAAGGTCCCTTCCAGCTCTGTTCCGATTCCTCCAAGGGGTACAACTGCTCTGATTCAGGCAACAAACCCACCATCGCGGCCGTAAATCAATAAACAAACGCACTGCCAGGTTGGCACAGATGGCACGCCTCACCCGGGTGGTGGAAAACAGAACAGTTGAACTGCGCATCGTTCTCGCTGGTAGCCAACTAAGCCTGCTCTGTATTCCTTTCTAAAGCCTCGTCAAGCCGAAACCCATCGAGAATTTGAATCACTTTGGCGTCACAGGCCGGCCGTGGCAAATCGCGCACCCGGGACCCCCAGGAGTAGAGTTAGGGCTCCCCCTTCTGGGGGATGTTGTCTTCTTAAGCTCGGCTCTTGCGGAGAGCCAAGAGAAGCAGGGCTGTTTGGCCCAACGGGCCTAAGATCAAGAAACAAGGGGTGCCTCTATGTATGGTGGCTTATCCGAAAAGGGGACGACAGGGGTAGCTTAAAGACTTACCCCTGTGAGGTTCACCTCTACTGCCCCATCACAGTTTCTGGCATTCCCGTTTTTCCAAAAGACCTCCTGATCCAGGCTAATTCTCCCTTTGTTGAATCTTTTAAGAACGTTCTTCCTTTCCTTTCCTTCCCTCCCTCTCCTTCCTTCTCCTTCCTTTCCTTCCTGTCTTCTTCCTATCCTTTCTTCTTTGCTTCCTTCCTTCCTCCTATTCCTTCCTCCCTCCCTTCCCTCCCTCCGTCTCCTTCCTTCCTTTCCTCCCTCCCCTTCCTTCCTCCCTCCCTCCCCTTCCTTCCCTCCATCCCTTCCTTCCTTTCCTCCCTCCCCCCCTCCCTCCTTCCTTCCTTCCTTCTGTCCTTCCTCACTCCCTTTCATTCCTTCCCTCCATCCCTTCCTTCCCTCCATCCCTTCCTTCCTTTCCTCCCTCCCTTCCTTCTGTCCCTCCTCACACCCTCTCCTTCCTTCCCTCCATCCCTTCCTTCTTCCTCCCTCCCTCCCTTCCCTCCTCCCTCTCCTTCCTCCCTCCCTCCCCTTCCTTCCTCCCTCCCCTTCCTTCCTCCCTCCTACCCCCCTCGCCTTGCCCAAATCCCAGCGATTCTACACTCTCCATGCTGTGAGCAGCACAGACTTTGAGGAACAAGTGAGAGGCAAACAACAGGGAGACATATTGAGCATGGTGCACTCATTCCCACAGATGGAAAGGGCTCCCTTCAAAATCAAGCCAGCTTCCTTTCCGGCTCCCAGGGAGAATCCCAAACACCTGCAACGCATTGTTAGCCCAACCCCCCCCAAAAAGAACGCATTTGTCCATCGCCAACAATTCTGTAGTATGGCATGCAGAGTGCTTGGAAACTGGGGTCTTAGAAGCAAGATTGGAGAGGTGGCCATAAGGCTATGTCAAAAAAGCAAGGAACTCCACCTGTCTTCTTTGGAGATGGGGTTTAGGAGCATTTATTTTTCCATAGACCTGCCTTTGCAATGCAACATTTTGGCGCCCTGCCTTCGAAACCAATTTCTCGAGCAGGCCTCGAGAAAGCAAGATGAGGTTAAAGTCTCTCTGCTATGTATGGGGGGGTCGTCACGCCTTCTCCTCCACCCCAAATCCCCAACAAGAGTCTATTTTGTTCCCCCTTCCAGGTAGGGATTGGATGGGATGCTCCTGAGGAATTTGCCATGCGCAATGCCAACACACACCCATGGGGGTGCTAGGAAGTGTACTTACACCATCGTTGGCTCACCGAGGGTGCAAACTGGTGCAAGCAAACCCATGCAGGCTTGTAGGAAACGTATTGGCCCATCTCCCCTATTGGCCCCTCTTTCTCCCACAGGCTGCCCTTAAGATAGAAAACGAGGCACGTTGCTCTTTCTACACATCTACAGAGACAGATATAAAGCGAGAATCTGATCCCGATGCCCAGCCTGGACCTCGTTCACATCTCAGCCTTCTCGCCATATCCCCATGCTGCTTTTTTTTCTCTCTCTCTCCCTTTCCTCAATTATGCTGAAGTCATGTTGATTTCTCTCCAGCTCGATCCAAAAAGGAAAAAGAAGAAAAAAAATCCACTCTTGCTCTGGTTTCAGAACCAACTAAAAATCATCACATCTCGGGAATGTGAAATGAGCAGGCAGGCAGGCAGGCGGGTGGCTCGACCCGCTGCGTGTGCGGAGAGAGAGAGAGGGAAGGAGAGAAGGAAGAAGGGAGAGAGAGAGAGAGAGAGAGCGCAAAGCAAAGTCCTCTGGCATGCAGTGCACTTCCCTGTCATGCTCAAGAGATCCTGGGCAATATTTTTTCCTCCTCCTCCTCCTCCTCCTCCTCCTCCTCCTCCTCCTCCTCCTCCTCCTCCTCCTCCTCCTCCTCCTCCTCCTCCTCCTCCTCCTCCTCCTCCCTGCAAACCCCACTCCCGTCTAGCACAGATCCTCCTCCTCCCATAAACCCTACATCCTTCCAGTCTTGATGATGTTCCTTAGCTGGGTCATGAAATGTCTGCAAGAAAACAATCAAGCTCAGAAAGCACTGAGGACTCCAAAATCCTCCTCCTCCTCCCATAAACCCTATATCCTTCCAGTGTTGATGATGCTCCCTAGCTGGGTCATGAAATGTCTGCAAGAAAACCACCAAGTTCAGAGAGCACCAAGGATCCCATGGTCCTCCTCCTCCTCCTCCTCTTCCTCCTCCCTCTGCCCTCCCCTTGCAATCTCTGAGCTGTTTCTCCAAGCACATGTCATTACCCCCCCCTCCCGTCTTGTGCATTCCAACAAGAATGGACTTTTCCTGCTTCAACAGCTTCACCTGATCGCCTGAATTGGGTTGTTTTTCACCTCCCTGCAAGCGAGTTCTTCGAAAAATGCGGAGTATGGTTAAAAGAGGAGAGGAGAGGTGGTGGTGGGAAGCAGGGAGATAACGTATGTGCAGTGTTTTCCGCTGAGTGGTATTGAGAGAGAAAAAAGCACCCACCACCAGAATACGTGAAAAGATCTACCCTCCCGTAAGGTCAATCGATACCCAAGACTTTATCTGCTTCCAAGAAGACAAAACCCACCGAATGACCAAGTCAGATCGGAATGGCTGGGCTTCTACCCATAAGGAGGACATAAACCAGCCCTGAAGTCTGAGGCAGCTTGGATGAAATGACATGGTGAGCTCACCATTGGAAGAAAGGGAAGGAAAGGGGACATCATCAGGAGAGAAAACAGAAGGTTCTTCAAGGTGGCCATTGGTCTTCTGACTCTCAGCTTTGAATGGACTGATCTCTCTTTCTCCTTCTCTCTCCCTCTCCTTCTTTCTCGTTCTGTTCTCTCTCCCCCCCTCTTGTATCTCTCTCCCTCTTCTTCTTTCTCCCTCTTCTATCTCTCTTCTCTTTCCCTCTCTCTCCTTCTTTCTCTCCCCCCTCTTTTCTATCACTCTTCTCTATCCCTCTCCTTCTCCTCTCTCTCTCTGTCTCCCTTCCTGCTCCTGCAGTTTCTTCTAACCCAACTGGCTCATCTTTCCCCCAAGTCCCTGTTTGTGCGTTTTGGAACGCTGAGTCTAAATGGATATTGGGGTGTGCAACCTCCCAGTGTGGGAAGACTCCCTGGGCTAGAAGGAGGAGGAGGAGGAGGGGAACATTGGCGCACAGCCACACAAAAAAGGCACAATTCATGTACCGTTGAAGTTCCGGAGCACGAGGATGAAGAATTAAGAGGTGTTTTTCCCAGCAGCTCCGTGGAGAGGAGAAATGGATCCACCGATACGGGAAGGGAGGACATGTTAGAATGGAAAGTGGGGGGAAAGCATGCTTGCAAAGTTTGGGTAGCAGATTTTGTCTCTGTGCCCCAAGCAACAGTGGTCCAAAATTAGTATTAGCCCATCTGTGTAGAAGAGGCAAACATAGAGAAAGACAAACATCCTTTACATCTAACAACCGACCCTATAGGCGCCTGCAGAGCCCCAAACCGACACAAACACAAGGCTGTGTTTGAGGCTGTGCAACAATCATGGCAGGCTACCCTGTGTGCCTGTGACTACACAAGCGAGCTGTGCCAACTGTGTGTGTCAGTGTGCATTAGAGAGAGGGAGGGAGGGAGGGAGAGCAATTGTAGCCTATGAAAGGGACAACCAACACTTTGTATGCAGCAGGAGATAGGAAGGGCTGCTCTGTGAATACTTGTGTGTGTGTGTGATTGTGTGTGACTGCAGGCGTGTGCAAGGGGCAGAGTAGTGCAGCACAGTGGCTGCTGCCGACAAACCGATGCCACGATTTGCAAAGTGATCACAATCCCTGTGCCAAGCACCAGAGAGTTGTGTACCGAACCGGAGGAAAACAAGGGAGGAGAATTTGAGAATTCCCACCCATTCAATACTCCTTCCTCTTGTCCACACAGGTCTTCTTCTGATGCTAGCCTGCCCGTCTCTGGTTTAGCTGCAGTTCTAGGAACAGATCGTTCTCACCCATGGTGGGCTTTTCTCCTTCTGGCTACCAAGCATGGGGAGAAATCTGGGGTCTCCTGGTCTCTTCTCAACAGCTTTCTTCTCGCAGCATCCCCAATCTACACTCAACCCCATTTTACGTTCCACCATGGGTTCTTCTTCTCTCCTTCTTCCATGTCTTGCCTTCCCCACCACCACCACCACCACCACCACCACCAACAGGACCAACAAGATAAAGTTGAGTTGTCCTTCCATCTCCTGAGGTAGTTCCCTTCCTAGAGGCTCTCCTGGCATCTTGCTTCCCATGCGAGGATTGGCCCTCTGCAGCCATCTAGCTAAGAGCAAGCTCCATTCTAGGACAGGCTTTTAAGGATTCTCCCCAGTCCTGTTGGAGGACAGAGGTAACCCTACTGCCTGCTCACTCCAATGTGAAAATCTGGAGATTTGACCAAACAGCCCTGAAAACCGAGCAGGGGGATGCATTCAAGGGATTTTCAAGGACTTCTCACCAACCATCCTCATTCAGGACTTTTGGAAGGAGAAGGAGGTGATGGAAGTGGCACCTTCTTGGCTTGAGGGCCCATCCAAGATGAATGTGTCCCTGGGGGGTGAGTTGTATGCAGCACACAAGGATGTCCTCCCTCACTCTCACTCTCTTTTTCTCTCTCTCCCCTCCCTCTCTTCTTCTCTCTCTCCCTCCCTCTCTTCTTCTCTCTCTCCCTCCCTCTCTTTTTCTCTCCCTCCCCCTCTCTCCCCCTCCCTCTCTCACACACATATACACCACCCACACCCCACCGGCATATATTCACACTCACTCGAAAAGGGTGAATCAAGCCAACGGCAATGGAGACCTTAACCTAATTAAATCGGCACTGGGGATGGGGGGTGGTGGTGTTCATTGACTCGCACAATCCCAACCTGGTGCCCTCCGGACGCTGTCCCTCTTCCCCGTCCTGCAGGGTGGGGAAGGAATAATCTGGGTGTCTATCCCCCCCGTCCCCCGTAACCTCTGCTTCCCCTTGTTCCCTCGTCCGTACGAATCAGCTCAGTCCTCAAACACCCCCCCCTTTCCGAAGAGAGGGCAAGCACGCATGGGCGCAGGCAGAGACCCCCGCGCCGATTCCACACTCGGCGAGTGTGCACGCACACACAACCCGCCGAGAAAGCCGCTTAACCCTTGGCTGGCTAGGAAGAGCAGAGTGCGGCAAAGAAGCCTGCATGGGAGTTGGGAGAAAACCTGGCCAGACGGAGAGAATGAGAGACACACAGAGAGAGAGAAGGAAGAAGAAGGCACGTCTCTCCTCCCCCCCCCCCCGCCGCACGAGAGGCATGCACAGATCCACAACTGCCCCCCCCTCGGATTTTGCACACTCACCCGCACGACTTCACCCCTATTGAAGAACCACAGGCCAGTAGAGAATAGGACTTGGAGCTGGGGGGGGAAATCAATTTGGAAAATCTGGGGTGGGGAGGGAAGAAAAGACCGCTGGAGACCCCGGAGAGAGGCTGAAGCCGGGCGGGAGGGGAGGCGCAGAGGAAACCTGGGGGGGAGGGAGAAAAACGGGGTGGGGGTGGGGGCAGACGGACCCCTAGACCAGCCCTGCGGTCCAAGCAAGCAGCGTCCAGGCGAAGCGTCGCATCCCCAATCGCCGCGGCTCTCCAACATTATTTTGTATAAAGTCTCTTACCGGTGGAGGGAGGGACGGGGGGGGTTGTTAACGCTCCTCTTCGGCGGGGATGCGGGAACCTTCGCCGGGGCTTCTCATTCGCTCGGGGTGCAAGAACTTGGGCGAAGCTGAGCTGCCTCCGATCCAGAGCGCATAGCGGGCGCCGGGCGATGGCTTCAGGCGTGATGGGCAGGCGAGGATGCTGCCGGCAACCCTTTTCATGCTCGGTGGGGAAACACCCGCGCCTCGTTGCTCCGGGGGGCAGGCATTCAAAAGGAGAAGAGAAGATCTCCCCCCACCACCGCCCCACAGACACACACACACACCTCTCCCCTCTCCCCTCCCGCAGAAAACCGTGGATGGAGAAGGAGATCTCTTCCAAGAAATCCGATAGAATCCTTTGCGCTCTTCTGCTTTCTCGCCTTTGGGCTTCGCTGGATATTTGGGGGGGGAAAGAAGCAGTGAGAATAGAGATGCTTGCTGAGCTCGCCTTATTTTTTAAAAACCGGTCCTCTCTCCGGCGGTCTTCTCTTCCTTCCTCCTTCCTCCTCTTCCTCCCTGCCTTCCTCGGATGGATCAGCTCGCAGCCACCGGGGGCGAAAGGAAGGCGCACACACGAGCCAAGCTAGAGAAGACGGGGGCGGGCGGGCGGGCGGGCTGAAGAGGCGGGGGAGATTGAGGAGGGGAGAGAGAGAGAGAGAGAGAGATGCGGCGGGAGAGGAGGAGGAGGAGGAAGAGGAGGAGGGAATCCAGGCGATCGAAAGGAGCCAAAGCGGTTGGGGAAAGAGCTTGCCGGAGGGAGGGGAGGGGCGTCCGGAGGAGGAGGAGGGGCTTCGGGAATGAATGGGAGAGGTGGGGAGAGGGGCGCGAGAGGCGGAGACGTGGAACGTGGAGAGGCTTCGCTGGAGAAGTGGGGATTTTTTTGGAGGGGCGGAGAGGGCTGCTCCCCCTTGGGAGGCAGAGCTGGGTAGGGGCAGAAGGGGGAGTCAGCCATGGAACGGGGAGAGGGGCGGCGGGAGCGGGGCAAGAATCGGACCAAGAAGAGAGGCCGGTGGGGTTTTCCTTTGGAGAGGGGTGGGCGAAGGAGAAGAGCGGTGGGTGGAAAATTGAAGCTCTCTCTCTCTCTCTCTCGCCTTCCCATCCGCATGCAGTAACCCTTCCCTTCCTCCAACCGGCGCCCTCCGGCTGAGGAGACGAGAGGACAGGGGAGGTGGCGAGCTGGAGAAGGGTCCCCCTCTTAACTATGCTCCATCTCCTTTAACTCTTCCCCCGCCTTCTTTCTGCTGCCATCTCCTCTTCCACTCGTGAATCCTGCGCCTCCATCCAGTTCTTCGCAGGCTCCTCTTCTCCATTTCTCGCTGGAAGGTCTACTTCCCCCGCGACCTCCTAGAGATCTTCCAAACCTCAGCGTCCATCATCGTTGCGTTCTTTCCCAATTCAACTGCTCGTCTTCCTTCCTTTTTTTGGAAGGGCTGGAGAAGAGAAAGCTCTCTTTACCTTCGTCATGGCAGCCAAGATGCTGGAAAATGAGTCCTCATCTCCTTGGGATGGTCCAGCTTCCAAGTCTGAAGAGGGATAAAGCAGGAAAGATGTGCACCTTCCCAACACCTGGTTGACTCTGGCCAGGTGAGTAGATGGCTGAGAGATGAGAGAAGGACCCCCAGAGTGTAGACTACATTGGGAAATCAAAAGGTACATCCATGCTACATCAAGAAAATGGGGGATGCACATTCCTAAGGACACCAGGATTCAACTTGGACACCTTGAGAAGTTGATGACAATTATGGAGCCAAATAAGAAACTCTGAAGACTATTTCATCCAACTTCCATTCAGCAAAGGACGCCTCAAGCTTGAAAGATATCACAGAGACCAGTCTAGGCCACTGTTGGTGAACTTTTTTGGCAGAAAGTGCAGTCCACCGTCCACCTGATATTTCTGTTTCTGGCACGCAGGCACACACGAGCAGCTGGCCAGTGCGCTTATGCACACCAAACCCGGAAGATCATCTTCCCCATGTGCACATGCGCACCATACGGCTACTCTTCCAGTTTCTTGTGCTCCTGCGTGCATGGAAACCAGCTGTCCAGTGTGCCAGAACCCAAAGAACAACGGGCAACAGCTTGCGTGCCCGGAGAAATGGCTCTGCGGGCCACTTCCGTCACATGTGCCATAGGTTTGAAGGCTCTACCACAGTGGTTCTCAACCTTCCCAATGCCGCGACCCTTTAATACAGTTCCTCTTGTTGTGGTGACCCCCAACCATAAAATTGGTGGTTCCTAAGACCATTGAAAATATGTGTTTTCCGATGGTCTTAGGCGACCCCTGTGAGAGGGTCGTTCACCCCCAAAGGGATCCCGACCCACAGGCTGAGAACCACTGCTCTACCACAAAAACTTATAAGGAAGGAAAGCTTGATGTATTCTCCCAACGTCCTTGGACTATTTAATACTCGGTCTGGAAGTGTATTTATTTATCGATCAGATTTATGTGGCTGGCCATCTCACACAAAGTGACCCTGGATGACCAAAAACAAAGGAGACCCCTTGAATTAATAAAGATACATTTTTAAAAGCGTAATCTTATAGATTAACCCTTTCTTGTGGGTTTCTGCAAAAAAAAAAAAAGAGAGAATTGAATAAACATTGGAAAGCTGATCCCTCTCAGTCTTTGATTTAAGGAATCGTCCTGAGAGGGACGCGGTGGCTCGGTGGCTAAGACGCTGAGCTGGTCGATCAGAAAGGTCGGCAGTTTGGCAGTTCGAATCCTTAGCGTCGTGTAACAGAGTGAGCTCCTGTGACTTGTCCCAGCTTCTGCCAACCTAGCCGTTCGAAAGCACGTCAAAAATGCAAGTAGGAAAATAGGGACCACCTTTGGTGGGAAGGGAACAGCGTTCCGTGCTCCTTCGGGGTTGAGTCATACCAGCCACATGACCACGGAGACGTCTTCGGACAGCGCTGGCTCTTCGGCTTTGAGACGGAGATGAGCACCGCCCCCTAGAGTCAGGAACGACTAGCACCTATGTGCGAGGGGAACCTTTTCCTTACTGAAAATCACTGACTCCTTGAAACATTCCTAAAATACATTTTCTTGTTCATGTTTATCCCTCTCTAATTCTTAGCTGAATGAACCGTGAATCAAGTGCTTATTTCAGGAGCAATGTCGGGATTGTAACAACTCAAAAAGGCAGCTGGAAACTTTTAGCATTTGGCCAGGAACCATCCTGATTTAAAGGACGACGTCGTAAAAATGAATCAGAGACAACCAAATGTGTGAAACGCTAACACACTCATCCAACAGTTTTGGGGTTTGTATGTGAGTGAATATGAGCTCCTATTGTGCTTACTCCAATATTGGAATTAAGGCTGGGATTTATCCTAATAAAGCCAGAATTTAAAATTAAGTGAAAACAAAGGGCAGAGGGAATTACTGGAACAATAAATGAATGGAAGGAGAGACCAATTGTCCTGCTCTTGTTTCGATGTTTTTGCTGCCTCTTGTGGTTTTGCTCTGTCCTTTGTGGCATTATTATTTATAACTAATTGCCCTTGGAATACTGTTTTACTGTTTTATTCCATTTTGGCAGCCTGCCTCGTACCACTGGTGTCCGCACTGTGGAATAGAACATGGGGAATGAACCTTTCCCATCAGTTATCACCCAGTTGGTCAGGGTTTGTTGCAGAAAAAATCAAACCCGGAAAGCACACACAGATAATTGATTCAACTGGATTCATTGACTTCTTCATATACATAATAACAGATGAATAAATGTAAAATACCAGCAGTACATTCTTTCAATGTGGTAGAAGTTCCAAGCAGAGAGAGAACAGTCGATTTCAACAGTCAACTACTCAGAACAGATGGCGTAGTTTCAGTTTCGATTCTCAGCACAGGCTCAGATCTGTTTAAAGTCCCATTGGCTGACTTAGTTGCTATGCCTATTCATTGGCTGACCTTGTCAACCTATTGTCTAAAGTACTTGAAGGCAGGACAAGAAGCAATGGGTGGAAACTAATCAAGGAGAGAAGCAACTTAGAACCGAGGAGGAATTTCCTGCCAATCAGAACAATTAATCGGTGGAACAACTTGCCTCAAGAAGTTGTGAATGCTCCAACACTGGAAATTTTTAAGGTGATGTTGGATAACCGTTTGTCTGAAGTGGTGTAGGGTTTCCTGCCTAAGCGGGGGGTTGGACTAGAAGACCTTCAAGGTCCCTTACAACTCTGCTATTCTATTCTTGTTTAACCCAAAAAGTTTGTTCTTCAATCACTGTATTGGTGGGTGTCTACAGACAGCTGGGGAAGGCCACCATGGAAGGCCACCGTGGTCTTCTAAACTCACCTAGAGAAGATTCAAGAAGATTGTGTCGTCTTTGAGCTCCTTTTGAAATAATGTTGACCTATAGTCTAAGGCTTCCGCGGGGATTTTTATTCATGTATTAACCAGTTCCTACCATGATTAACTTGAACGAGAATGTTAATTTTGCCACCTAAGTTGGATCTGATGACAATGGCCACTTAACATCCAATATCTTTTTTTCCATCATCCTTGGACTGTCGCATGATGAGGCCATCTTCTTTCTTAACAGAGACCCTTCCTCGATATCTGTTGTTAATCATATCATCACGGCATCTTCCCAAGGTCAGTGGAACCAGCAAACCTTCCAGCCAAGTGGTTCTTGAATTATAAATTCTTTCTGAAGTTCCCACAGGATGTTAAACTTCACAAAGAAATGTGTGGCATACCAAGTGAAGGAGTGACCTTTAAAAACAAGGAAAGCAATCATTTCCATTGGCCGCTGATTATTATCAATAAATCATCACAATCAACAACATGGCAAAAGTAGAGCTTATATTATTATTTTTTAGGAGGAAAAATAATCTATGGTGCTTCAATGTAGTGGGAAAATCAATAATGTTCCTGAAATTGAACGATTGTTTTTCCGTATTTCACACTTACGAAGGAAGGAGGGAAGGAAGGAAAGAGGGAGGGAGGGAAGGAGAGGAGGAGGAGGAAAGAAGAGAAAAGAAGAGGAGGAGGAGAAAGAAGAAGAAGAAGAAGAAGAAGAAGAAGAAGAAGAAGAAGAAGAAGAAGAAGAAGAAGAAGAAGAAAGAGAAAGAAAGAAAGAAAGAAAGAAAGAAAGAAAGAAAGAAAGAAAGAAAGAAAGAAAATAAATAATGGATGGACAGTGAGGTACTTGGTGCTCTTTGAGCTTGGTTGATCCAGCTAGGTAACTTCATCAGTCCTGTAAAGGAGGAGGAGGAGGAGTGGTTGCCAAACACAGCTTCTAATACACACAACAGCAATAACACATCTCGCTAGCCTGCAGGCCTGAATAAAAATGGCAATAATCAATAAACCAATAATAATCAATAACCATTGATCTTCGTGCATCGTTCAAACCCTGCTTTTGTTGCCCAGAAGGGACTCTTGTTGCCCTCAGTGGCAAAGAAACACACTGAGCCTATCGTTCATCTGCTATCTACAGTGAAGGCAGCCCCAACGGGAAGTTCCGGCTAAAAAGAAAGTGAATCTTTAATTTTTTTCTTGTTTCATTTCATCTTTAATGAAATATTAGTTCTTGGATGGGGAAGATGAGAATAAAGAAAGGGTTTTTATGTCATTCCCCAATGGTGGGGAGGGGAACAGGAAGGATCACGTGATTTTGAAGCTTGCCTTGGTTGGAAGAAATGTCCTTCTGGGTTCAGTTCCAAGAGAAGAAAAAGACACTGAATTCATGGCGACTGCTTGGAAATATGGTTTAATGGTGGACAGGATAACATGGTTTGAGATCCTGGGCTAAAAGGGCAGAGATGCTGAGAATGCCTGGGTTTTATGCCCTTTCTGGACTTTTGAATTTGAGCTTGTATTCTGATTGGTTGTCAGACTCCCATGGGGCCATGCAGGGGCAACTCTGTAGGCTGACCTGAGTCCCAGGCTTGGTTGACTCTTGCTGGGTGATGATGCAATGAAAGGACTTCCTATTATGGCTCTACCTGAAAGAGATAGAGTTGTATAGAATAGACTGGCTCAGGCCTTAATGGCCCATTGACAAAGGTGGGGGTTTCTGAGTTTGCCTCCCTGTTAAGGAAAATATTCTGCCCTTTTAATATTTCCTAAAATATCTCATTTTCCTAGGAGAGAGGCGGGGCTAACATCCTACACCTTTAAATCCAGGTTGCACCCACCCCCGGCACAGGGAAACCAGGAAACGTTTAAAATCTCGATTCCTTCTCCCAAAATAATTGTACTGGTGAATTCCTGCCCCCCCGCCCCCCACGAGAGCGCCACATTCTTCTCTGTTCCCCCCCCCTCCTTCAGTCAAGCTGCGAACAGCTTTGCTGGTTTATTACAGGCTAAAAATGGATTCAGCGGGACGGTCCCAAAAAAATAAAATAAAAATAAAATTGCGTTGCTATTCTGGTGCGCGCTTTTGTCTTTTGCGAAAGTGTTTTCTCCCCCCCCCGTGCCCCCTCTTACTTTTCTTTTAGCGAGCAATTCCGTGAGGAGGGAGGGGGGAAATAATGCAGCTTGGCCTCTGTGAAGTTCATCGTTTTACGGTGCCACCTCGATACATTCGGCTGGATGGGAGCCACCGTGGCAGGGGAAGGGGGAAAAAAATGAAATGAAATATAATAACAAAGCAGGACTCACCCTAGCAATTTGCAAATTAAAAGAGGAGGGGAGAAGGAGTTGTTTTAGAATAAATGAATATGCAGAGTGCGGGGATTGCATCTTGCATCGCGTGATCCTGTAGGGAAGGGGTGTCAAACTCGATTTCGTTGACGGCCGCATCAGGGTTGTGCTTGACCATGGTGGGGGCAGAGTGGGCATGGCCAGCTCAACGTCACTCGTCTCGGGGGCGCTTGTGGTGGCTCGAGCGCTCTGTCAGGGAAAATGGGCTCCCGAGCTCCATTTTCAGCTGCGACCGCCTCCTGCAACCCTCTGCCAGTGCGAACGGCCCTCCTGAGCTCCATTTTGACTGGCAGAGGCACCGTGGGCCAGTTCTTTGCTATTTTCAGGGCGGGCTGGGTCTAATCATCCCATGGGCCAGATTCAGCCCCCAGGCCTTGAGTTTAACACCCCTGCTGTATGGTATCCCGTACCGCCGACCGCTAAGAAGCATTTTTAGAACCAACTCTGGGTTCCCGCACTTGAATGGCACACCTAGAACCCTGCTATGGAAGAATCTTAATTTATTACCGGCAACTTTAAATGGCTGAAGTCCCATGTCATAAAATGTATTTATCTGAGGTCAACGATAGATAGATAGATAGATGGATGGATGGATGGATGGATGGATGGATGGATGGATGGATGGATGGATATAGATGGATGGATGGATGGATGGATGGATATAGATGGATGGATGGATGGATGGATGGATGGATGGATATAGATGGATGGATGGATGGATGAGTGGTGTGGTGGTCTAGTGGTGAAGACACTCATCTCCCACTCTGAAGGTTGAGAGTTCAATCCTAGATAGCAGCAGATGTGTCTCTCCCAAGAATGCAAAGAAAACGTGTGTGTGTGTGTGTGTGTGTGTGTGTGTGTGTGTGTTTTCGTAGATTTTCACGGGTGTAGGTATGCTGGTCTTGTTGTATTCGGGTCTTTTCCCATGTAAGATTGAGATTGTCTTGGCAACGTTTCGGCAAGGTCTCACTCGCCATCTTCAGGCTGGTGTTTCCGACCACGCTTTAAGCCCAAAACCCAGCCTGAAGATGATAGATAGATAGATAGATAGATAGATAGATAGATAGATAGATAGATAGAAGTTAGATGATAGATAGATAGATAGATAGATAGATAGATAGATAGATAGATAGATAGATAGATAGATGATAGAAGTTAAATGATAGATAGATAGATAGATAGATAGATAGATAGATAGATAGATAGATAGATAGATAGATAGATAGATAGATAGATAGATGATGGATGGGGGGAACGAGAGAGAGATGACACACAGACAGACCCAAATAAGGCTGGGGGGAGGAGAAAAAGCAAAAGAAAACACCATTGACACAATCACCAGACATTGGCTAATCAGCTCTTTGGCAAAGTGTGACATATGAAACCATGTCTGTGAGATTGGAGGCGATTGTCTTGCTTTGCTAAGGTCAATCTCATCTCAAGAGTGACATGCCAGGCAGGCGGACACCAACGAGGCCTTCCCACTTTGTCCTATCTACTAAATTGGCCTCCTTCAGTTAGGAGAGAATAATGATCAAATTCATCTATCATGCAAAAGAGCCCAACTAAACACCAGTGCGGGGTGGGGGGGTGGGGGGGGAAATGAAACCGAAATGAAAGGTTAATCATATTTTGGTAGCAAGAGACGGACATTTCCACTCTGCTCTGAATTTCATTATTTGAATTTATGGCTGATTGATGAATGTCATCCGGTCCATGTTGGCTCTTAGCAAACAACAAACATAAAATCTCTTTGGAATGATCGGTCTTGCATTGGCCTTCCAGGTCATTCATTGATTTATTTATTGCTATCGTAATTGAGTTTATGCAATTATGCAAGACGTCGTCTTCTAGTCTTTTTTTTTTAAATAGCAATTTAAAACAGCCACGCAACAATTCTAAACTGATGACTTGCTTAACTCCACCCTCCAGCTCCACATATGCAGACTGTCCCATTTCAAACTTTAACAGACTAACAGAATTGGAAGTGACCTTATAGGTCATCTAGTCCAACCTCCTGCTCAAGCAGGTGACCCTACACCATTTCTGAAAGATGACAGTCCAGTCTCTTCTTGAAAGCCTCCAGTGATGAAGCTCCCACAACTTCCGAAGGCATCTTCTGTTCCATGGGTTGATGGTTCTCCCGGTCAGAAAGTTCCTCCTTATTTCCAGGTTGAATCTCTCCTTCATCAGTTTTCATTCATTGTTCCTTGTCTGGCCTTCAGGTGCTTTGGAAAATAGCTTGACCTACTCCTCTCTGTGGCAGCCCCTCAAATATCAGAATACTAGTCTCATATCTCCCCTGGTCCTTCTCTTCCCTAAACTAGCCATGCCCAATTCCTGCACCCGTTCTTCATATGTTTCAGCCTCCAGTCCTCTAATCCTCTTGGTTGCTCTTCTCTGCACTTTTTCTAGAGTCTCAACATCTTTTTTATAGTATGGGGACCAAAACTCTAGGTGTGGTCTTACTAAGGCTTTATAGAATGGTATTAGTACCTTACTTGATCTTGATTTTATTGCATCAGAATGTTTATTGCATCACGTTTATTGCATCACAACTTTTATTGCATCACAACTTTTATGGCATCAGATGGCCACTTTCTAACCCAGCTTGCCAAGAGGGGGTGGGGGGTGGGAAGGTGCTGTAATCTCTTCCTTTAAAGACTGAACTTCTTGTGTTCTCCTCATCTTGTTATACATTTAAGCAGCTTACCCTTCTGTTAAAGCTTCCCCACCCACCCACCCACCCCGATGGATAAGAGTCTATTGTGATGGCATAATGCTGACCTAATTATCTTTACTGTGGATTTATTTAACAGATTTATTTGAAAAGGGTGATTCATTCGCCATCTGATAAGCGACTTGTTAGAACTCCTTTTAATGAGCCTCTGCCTGTTTCAAGGAGGCTTAACATTACTTTTCTCGGTGGTGAAGACCAGCGTCCTCACCGCCAAGAAAATCTCAATTGTACTTTGCTGCGTGCTTAAAAGAAGGAAAAAAATGCACCTCCTCTTTTCTTACACCTGGTGTTTATTTCAGCAGGTAGCTTTAAAGGTGAGCTTTTAATTCCGTGGAGTTATTTTTTTTTAATCTTGCCCTAAAAATGATTTATGAAAAGTAATCTGTATGCATTTTTTTTAAAAAAAGGAGGCCTGGTAACATGGGGAGAATGAAGAAGAATCTTCTGGATCCAAAACAGGCCAAACTCAACAGGTTATTTAGAATAGCATGGCATGGCATGGCATGGCATGGCATAGAATAGAATAGAATAGAATAGAATAGAATAGAATAGAATAGAATATAGAAAGTGGAACGGAGAATAGAATAGAATAGCATAGAACAGAACAGAATAGCATAGCATAGCATAGAATAGAATAGAATATAGAAAGTGGAATAGAGAATAGAATAGAATAGCATAGCATAGCATAGCATAGCATAGCATAGCATAGCATAGCATAGCATAGCATAGCACAGAACAGCACAGAACAGAACAGAACTTTGATTGTGTTGGAAATACATGTTTAGAATATATTTTGTATTGCAACAACCACAGAATTATTCAGCCAGTAGATGGCAGTGTTTAGTGTGCATCTATGATGGCCATCTATGGTTTCTTTATGTTCTGAAGAGAATTTCCTGTTTCCTGTTGCAATAATATAGTAAGGCACATGGTGACTGTGGTCGGTTTTTTGTTCTGCGGTGCTTTACATAAAACAGAATTTCTAATGTATTGTAAACTTGGTCGCCTTTTGAAATCCCCAGGAAAAAAAATGCACTAAAGACAAATCCTGGGTGATCTGAGTCACCTATCACATTAAAACGCATTTGGTTTTACCACACCGATTGGAATAAACCAAAATGGTTTTCTTGTCAAGACAAGCAATGCCCACAATGCAGCAACGACTACCATGGCTCTGTAAGAACTGCAAACTCGGCCACTCAGAGTTAAATATGAGTAGCACCACTCTATAAAAAAGAGGTTGAGACTCTAAAAAGAGTGCAGAGAAGAGCAACCAAGATGATGAGGGGACTGAAGGCTAAAACATACAATGGAGCTGGGCATGGTTAGTCTAGTGAAGAGAAGGACCAGAGGAGACAGAATAGCAGCCTTCCAATATTTGAGGGGCTGCCCCAGAGAGGAAGGGGTCAAACTGTTTTCCAAAGCAGTCGAAGACCAGACAAAGAATAATGGATGAAAACGGATCAAGGAGAGATTCAACATGGAAATAAGGAGGAATCTTTCTGATAGTGTGAACAATCAACCAAGGGAACAGAAGTTGCCTTCGGAAGTTGTGGGAGCTTCATCCCTGGAAGCTTTCAAGACAGATGGACTGCCATCTGTCAGAAATAGTGTAGGGTCTCCTGCTTGGGTGGGGGTTGAGCTAGATGACCTACAAGGTCCCTTCCAACTCTGTTAATCTGTTAATCTCTTGAGAATCTTCCCTGATCTATTAGCTAAAGGAAAAAGCAAGGGTAGATTATTTTTTTAAAAAAACAGAGAGAGTAAAACCTCTTTCATGTAGTTCATCTACTGGTGACATCCTTGCCATTCCTTGGCTGACCTCTTTCTGGTGGGGTCCCTGCTAGCCTGGGAGTAGAAGTGCGTGGAAGCTCATTCTTCACGCCTTAGGGTCTTCTTAAATCTTGCCTGCATCCAGAAGGACCCGGTCACTTGATTAATGGCTTGGTTGCTTTCTTTATGGTTGGGGATAAGAATCTCCACAACCTTTCTGTGAACTCCTGCCAAGACCAGCCTTCCACCTCTTCCCCGGACTTTTCACAGAGTTTATGATGTCAGTTCTTCCAGGGTTTCTCCCTCTCTCCGGGGAACGTAGGAATCCATTGCCGTCTTTCTTCTCAGGTGCATTCCTCTTTCTTAATAGGTGCCCAGGAAAGGTTTTAAGTGTTGGAGCAGGTGATGGGTTTACATATTTGAAAGGAAGACTGATGGGCATGGAGTTTGTCAGGGCTTTTTACGGCTACTCACTAGGGAAATCACTCGATGCATGGTTCAAAGCCATCCCCTTTAGAGCAATATCACTAGCACTTAGACTTATATACCGCTTCACACTGCTTTACAGCCCTCTCTAAGCAGTGTACAGAGTCAGCCTCTTCCCCCCCCCAACAACAATCTGGGTCCTCATTTTACCCACCTTGGAAGGATGGAAGGCTGAGTCAATCTTCAGCCAGTGAGGATCGAACTGCTGGCAATGGGCAGAGTTAGCCTGCAATACTGCATTCCAACAGGGAGGGGAGAGGATGGGAGGGAGGGAGGAAGGAAAGAAGGATAGTAGCTGTAGCACTTAGACTTATATACCACTTCACAGTGCTTTCTAGCCCTCTCTAAGCGGTTTACAGAGTCAGCCTCTTGCCCCCAACAATCTGGGTCCTCATTTTACCCACCTCGGAAAGATGGATGGCTGAGTCCACCTTGAACCTGGTGGGATTTGAACTGCCAAATTGCAGGCAGCCAGCAGTCAGAAGAAGTAGCCCGCAGTACCGCCCTCTGACCACTGCGCCATCATGGCTCATCACTTATTTCAGGTAAGAAATCCCTCTTTGGCACCACGATGAAGTTTTGTGAAGCTCTCTTCCTAAACCTTGAAGGAGGGCGGGGTGACTCGGAAATAGCCACGTTCCTTTCCAGAGAAGAATGAATGGCTTCTCCCAAAAACCACCACCTTCTCCTTCTTCAGGTACTTTAATCCTGATTTCCTCTGCCGCTTATTTTCCCGGCAGTGATGGGAAAGCCGTGATCGCAGATCAATTGACGATTTCATAAAACAAAATGAATGGCTGTCAACTTTTTAATCAGTGCAATGCAGTGAAGTCTCCCTCGACCTTCACCCTTCTTCCCGACACGCTGAGGAGACGAATGAAATATCTCACTTCTTCCATTGGTTTGTTTCCTTCCCTGTCTCCCCCTTCCCCCCTTCCTTGCTGTCTCTCTCCTAACACAGATAGATCAGGCTTCCTTGGCTACACTAGAGGAAGATATAAATAAGGTAGACATCCATCGTTTCTTCAATACACACTCTAAGCCTGCATGGAGGAAGGTGTTGGGGCCTGCCAGAGGCCTGTGGAGCTGGCATCAGAGTCAGAAAGTGAGGAGGTTGGGGAAGAGCATGGGACAGTCCTAGAGGATGGGGAAGGCTCGGACGAGGGCTCTGCATCGGAGGCAGAGAGGGGGCCAGGACTGTCTGGCAGTTCTCAGCTGCCTTCGGATCTAGACAGCAGTGAGGCAGAAGAACAGCTGGAGCCTGTTCCCAGTGTGTGCATGTACAGAGCTGCCGGGGAAAAAAAGAACAGCTCAGAAATCAGAGTCGACTTGGGAGTAACGCCACAGGTGGACGATGAATGGCCCCTCCCAGAGGAAATAAAAGAGGAGTGAAGGGGTAGTGGGCTTTTGCAGGAAACCATTCATTCATTCATAACAATTCGTTAGATTTGTTAGATTTCAGGAGTGTGAAGATCTGTCCCTGAATCTCAGAGACTCTGTGCCCAGTCTTTCTTTGCACAGCACCTCATTAGGAAACTATTTACAGCTTTCCAAGCTAGATAAGGTCTGTAGTCATAACTTCACCTTTGAAAGACTGTTTGCCAGGCCTTTTCTGAATAGAATGAGAGGAATTCACATTCTTTTAATAAAAGGGGTTTTGCGGGGACCAGGAATCTGCTTCGTGCTTTTTGGGGAAGCCTAGGTCAGAACAGAAGGACTCCGTAAGACTTAAGGGACTCAGGACAATTTTGAAGATGGGGAGGAAGAAGAAAAGAATTCTAGCAAACAAAGTGAGGTTTTCTTTGTCCACCTTCATCCAGGACTCTGAAAGGACTAGAAGATCTCCAAGGCCTTCTAGAAGACCTTGGAGAGTCTTCTAGTCCTTCAAGGCATCCAGTCCTTTCAAAGTCCTGGATGAAGACTCCTTCTAGAAGACATCCCCCCTCCAAGGTCCCTTCCAGCTCTATCCTGATTGAATCAAAACGGAAAGAGTGTGTTCAGCTTCAATATGTTGGTATCCTTTCTTCTTACCCCCCCAAAACTCATTTCAATCTGTTAGCTGTTCAGTGTTATCCAGGACAACATCAAAGACCAATGAAGATCTTTCTTGCCAGGCAATCTGAACAGAAATGTACATGTCTGAAATTTTTAAATTAATATTACTTAATGTGAAATTAATACGAGAGAACGCTAGTAAAATATCCCATGCACCCTGCAAATTTCTAATGTGTACAGTACTTAGAGGAATTTATTGTGCTGGGCAACGGAATCCAAAGGGAACCGCGATGATTCCTGGGAAATTGACCTCTGTAGGTCATTGGGGTATTCAGCTGTGCCCATTCCAGCACATCATTGCCTCTTAGACCCAGTGCCCAAGCAGGCAAGAAGAGAGCTTTGCTGTAGGCAGAAATTTCAGAATGATGAATCTGTCTAGCTCTTCTCCGTAGAGAGCAAGGATCTTGTTCTCTCTCTCCCTCTTTCTCTCCCCCCCCATTCTTCCTCATTCTTTCTGCTTCGTTTAAACGGGATGAGGAAGACACGTTGGATGCATCAGAGAGCCCTCCAGGCAGAAGCAATATATTAAGCAGAGGTGACGATGGGGTCAACCAAGCACCTGTTCGCCAAAGAGCTTCAGGCTCCCTTTGTAATAGTGAAGAATTCATTTTAATGGGGTAGGACCTGGGTGGAGAAACTTCAGCAAGTGATTTGCTTTTCCCCATCCCATTAGAGTTATTCAAACCAAGACAGCTCTTCCTTTGGGGGCCAAAGGAGGAATGGAAGACCTTTGGAAGATCATTGAAAACTCAGCTGAAGATCTTCAGTAAAACATTGGAAGATCATTAGAAAATCATCTGAAGATCTTCCAAAGATCATTGGAAAATCATCTGAAGATCTTTAGTAAATCATTGGAAGATCATTGGAAAATCATCTGAAGATCTTCAGTAAATCATTGGAAGATCTAGAAGATATTTGGAAAATCATCTGAAGATCTTCAGTAAATCATTGGAAAATCATCTGAAGATCTTCCAAAGATCATTGGAAAATCATCTGAAGATCTTCAGTAAATCATTGGAAGATCATTAGAAAATCATCTGAAGATCTTCAGAAGTTCACTGGAAGATCATTGGAAGATCTAGAAGATCTTTGGAAAATCATCTGAAGATCTTCCAAAGATCATTGGAAAATCATCTGAAGATCTTCAGTAAATCATTGGAAGATCATTGGAAAATCATCTGAAGATCTTCCAAAGATCTTTGGAAGTTCATTAGAAGACCATCTGAAGATCTTTGGAAGTTCATTGGAAAATCATCTGAAGATCTTTTGAAGATCATTGGAAAATCATCTGAAGATCTTTCGAAGATCATTGGAAAATTATCTGAAGGTCTTCTCAGTTGGGCCAAAATTCTTGATCTTTCATCCAAGATCAGTTGCCTCTTCTTGTTATCTGTTCCACCATGACGGAAATCCAGAATCATTTCACACTTATAACCTTTGCAACATCCCCCTGGTCATGTGACTAAAATCCAGATGCTTGGCAATTGACTCACGCTTATGACGTTTGCAAGAGTCCTGGGGTCACGCGGTCCCCCTTTTACAATCTCCTGATAGATAAAGTCAATGAAGGCAGAGTCCCTTAACCACCATGTGACCAACTTTACAATGGCAGGGATTCCCTTCACAACTCTGGCAAAAAAGATTGTGAAATTGGGGAGCCTATTTCGCTTAACAACGGTCTCACTTAGCAAGAGAAATTTTGAGCTCTGTTGTGGTTTCAAGTCGAGGACTTCCTGTCTTTGCTCAAAGACAGAGCAGCAAACAACAAATGGTCCAATCTAAGCATATTTTCCCAAAATTGTCTGCTACCTGTCAACGACTACTTCAGCTTCAACCTCAATAACACACGGGCAAACAATCGATACCAACTCAAGGTAAACCACTCCAAACTCAATTGCAGAAAATACGACTTCAGTCACAGAGTGGTCAACGCCTGGAATGCTCTACCTGACTCCGTTGTTATATCCTCAAACCTTCATAACTTCAACCTCAAACTGTCCACTGTGGACCTCACCCCATTCCTAAGAGATCCGTAAAGGAGGCTTGCATAAGCGCACCAGCACGCCTACCGTACCTGTCCTACGTTCCCCATTTATCTGTATTTACTTCCTTTGTTCATGTTTACGTTCTTACCTATACTTGTTACCTTGTACATGTTTGGCAAGCAAACAAACAAACAAATAAATGCATTAGCACCAAAAAAAAAAACCCCACCTCTATAAAAGAAATTCTGAAGGAAACGCTAAAGCTTTCAGAAAAACTGAGCTTATTTTGCGAGGAGGACTGCAAGACCAATTTGGGGCAAGTTTCTGTCAGTAAAGCCTGAGTGGACAGAGGTGGTGATGCTAAGCTAACAGCAGCAATGATACTTTTGCAAATAACTTAATAGTGGCAGTAATGACCAACGCAGTTTTAGTCAAAAGAAGGCTGTTCATGCCACTGTGATTTTAAATCACTGCATGCTTGCCTGAGTTCCTAGAAGGAAGAGCGAGGGGGGAAAAAGGATCTGAAAAATATAAACAATCTATTGCTCACGACTGCTAACCCTCGAAAAGGGGATCAGATCTCAGGGCTTTTGGAGATCCGGGAATCCTTGCAAGATCCTCTCCGTATTTCTTTAGGAGAAGAAATCCCATGGCCAGGAACAGCGTCAATAGCATCCCCCTCTATTTCTGAAAGGAGGGCGATCAATTTTTCCTCCCCTTCTGCTCATCCAAAGCTATGGCTATAAATGTCTAGAAACTGATCAGTTATGACCTTGAGGGTAAGGAGACAATGTCATGAGCCACTGTGGCAGAGGAAGGAAGTTCTCTCTCTCCCCCTCTCTCTACTCTCTCCCCCCCTCTCTCCGTCTCTCTTTTTCTCCCACTTTCTCTGTGTCTTCTCCCTCTTGCTTTCCCTCTCCCTCTTTTTCCCTCTCCCTCCTTCGCTCCTTCTCCCTTTCTCTTTCCCTCTCCCTCTTTCTCTCCCTCTGTCTTTGCCTTTCTCCCTCTCTCCCCCCTCCATCTCCCTCTTTCTCTCTCTCCTTCTCCCTTTCTCTCTGTCCCTCCCTCCTCTCTCCCCTCTCTCCCTCTCTACCACCCTCTTTCTTTCTCTCTTCCTACTTCTCTCCTCTCCCTCGTCTCTCCCTCTCTTTTTCCCCTGTTCATCTCAAGTCCGGCCAAGCACCATGACAGAGTTTGAGATGATCCACAAGCAGAACAGTGGTTGTTGTTGTTAGTTGGGAAGTCATGTCCGACCAATTGCGACCCCATGGACAACGTTCCTCCAGGCCTTCCTGTCCTCTACCATCCTCTGGAGTCCATTTAAGCTCACGCCAGCTGCTTCACTGACTCCATCCAGCCACCTCCTTCTCTACCGTCCCCTTCTTCTTTTGCCTTCCATCTTTCCCAGCATTTGGCTCTTCTCCAGGGAGTTCTTCCTTCCCACCCCACTCCAGGGGAAGGACACTGCAAAATCCCCATTTCCTCCCGATGTGTTGGGACTCTGGAGGCAGAGAATAGATGGGGACGGGGCCAGTCAGAGGTGGTATTTACCGGTTCTCCGAACTACTCAAAATTTCCTCTACTGGTTCTCCAGAAATGGTCAGAACCTGCTGAATACCACCTCTGATTCCAAGGGACTCACAGGAGTCTTCTCCAGCACCAGAGTTCAAAGGTCTCAAATGTTCTTTGTACCACTGTGCCAAAGAATAGTGATACAAAGACAAAAGAGTTCAAAGGCTTCAGAAGTGGGCCTCTGTCTGGTTCTAAGCAAAAATACACGCTGAAGTTCTTCCAAGTAGTTTCCTTCATTGCTTCTCACCTCTGGACAGAATCTTGCCAAAGTATAATAGACGACTTCCACCTTTTAACATACACTCCGGGAACTTATTAAGGAGGGGCCGCCTTAACTCTTTTCTTCCCAACCAAGCTATCTAAACTTTGCTGTCTCCTGGTCCTCTGGAATGCAGGCCCTCCCTCCCTGCTGGGAATCCAGACTACATTCCACCACACTCAGGCACTGAGCCCAGGGATTTATTTTTCAGCCAGTTTTCAGTTGTCTCCATGAGCATTCAAGGACCACCTTCCGAAAGGCAGACAGATGACACACAGGAGCTTTTCCCAAGCCGTCCATGTCACCCAAACCTCAGCAATGAGTAGCCAATGAATCATGGCAGGATCTTAAAATAAAGAAGTGCTTTGAGAAGGCGGTGCCCACATTCTGGTAAATGCAATTTCCCTGCCTTAATGAAATGCTAATTGCTAAGAAAATTCAGAAGCCTCTTCGGGAACATTCTAATTAAATTTCCCACTTTCCCTCCACCCTACGAAGCCTTCCATGACCCTGGGAAGAAAAAAAAAGAGAGAGAAACAATCTTGGAACAAAGGTGCTTTGGAACATATTCTCTTTCTCGTCTTCTCCAGAAGGAATTCTCTGATTGGAAGAATTCCCCATCACCAAATTAACACAGTGATAATATGTAGCCAAGAGCAAATAATAATAATAATAATAATAATAATAATAATAATAATAATATGAAAATTAAAAAAAAATGATGGGCCCAGAGCTATCAACTGGCAATTAAAACACATGGGTTGTAAGAGTCATAAACAAGCAACTATCATTAAAATGTCCTCATAATCATATAAAAAAGTGGGGGGGGAGGAATCAGCTGAATACAGCCATGGAGAGACACGAGAATGGTGATCAGCTATAAACTAAGTGTAACTTTGCAATCAGGAACTACGAAGTAGGATGCCCTGACCCAACCAGTACTTTCCAACTCTCTCTTGAGAATTCTTGTTACGTTCCTTCTTCGTGAATGCTGAATTTGAGGTGGCTTGTGTAGTTTTAGGGAGTTGTCATTATTATATGTATATACAATGTAAAAAAGATGTGGAGATTCTAGAAAGAGTGCAGAGAAGAGCAACAAAGAGGATTAGGGGACTGGGGGCTAAAACATATGAAGAACAGTTGCAGGAACTGCGTATGTCTAGTTTGATGAAAAGAAGGACCTGGGGAGACATGATAGCAGTGTTCCAATATCTCAGGGGCTGCCCCAAAGAAGAGGGAGTCAAGCTATTCTCCAAAGCACCTGAGGGCAGGAGAAGAAGCAACGGATGGGAACTAATCAAGGAGAGAAGCAACTTCGAACTAAGGAGAAATTTCCTGACAGTGAGAACAATTAATCAGTTGAACAACTTGCCTCCAGAAGTTGTGAATGCTCCAACACTGGATGTTTTTAAGAAGATGTTGGATAGCCATTTGTCTGAAGTGGTGTAGGGTTTCTTGCCTAAGCAGGGGGTTGGACTAGAAAACCTTCAAGCTCCCATCCAACTTTGTTATTCTATTATATCTCTTCTGGTTTGGCAGCGTCCCCCATGCTTGTGGACCTTCAGAAATTATCTCTTCTTCCTCTGCGTTCCTCTGCCTTACACAATTTCCCTTCATTGTTCTTTCCCCCCCCCCCAACTCTGCCCCAATGGAGTTGGGGGAATTGCCATTCAAGTTTTGCTTTGCCTGATTCATCAGAACAGATCAGGTGGGGCATTGGGGAAGTCCTACAGTCTTGAATCTGAGATGGCCATCAAAAGCCAGAGAGGGTCAAGGAAAGGTCTAACCTTCTCCATAGACCAGTAGCAAAGTAGAGTAATTCCAGGAGTTGCCAGCCCTGTCAGCTCCATCTTTGGGACATGATAATGTGACCGCTTGAGCCATGAAATGTCTCTCCAAATTGCTTGTCCTGCTGACTATAATGACCTTAATTAAAACCCACCTCGGTCTCTTCGATGCCAAATTATTGCGTAATTGCGGCATTTTGTTTTAATGATCTGGTTAGTCAAAGAACTGGCGCATCCTCTGCTCCTTTTTATACCGATGGACCATTGTCCCCAGTTAGCCAGAAGTTAGCATTTCCCCATTACGGCAGAGGCTGAGCCAGCATCTGGAAAGTCATTTTGGGAAATAATACAGATGTTGAAAGAGCTGTGGTGGTGCAGTGGTCAGAAAGCAGTATTGCAGGCTAATTCTGCTGACTGCCGATTGCCAGCAGCTCGGCAGTTCGAGTCTCACCGGTTCCAGGTTGACTCGGCCTTCCATCCTTCCGAGGTGGGTAAAATGAGGACCCAGATTGTTGGGGGCAAGAGGCCAACTCTGTAAACTGCTTAGAGAGGGCTGTAAAACACTATGAAGCGGCATATAAATCTAAATGCTATTGCTATTGCTTACTTCCCTTCCTTCTTTTTCTTCCTCTCCTTCCTTCCTTCCCTCCTTCCTTCCTTCCCTCCTTCCTTCCTTCTTTCCTTCCATGCTGATCAGTGGTCAGAATGTAGTATTGCAGGCTAACTCTGCCCACTGCCAGCAGTTCCTGACCAGCTGACCAGCTCAAGGTTGACTCAGCCTCCCATCCTTCCGAAGTAGGTAAAATGAGGAGCCAGATTGTTGAGGGGCAAGAGGCTAACTTTGTAAACTGCTTAGAGAGGGCTCTAAAGCACGATAAAGTGGTGTATAAGTCTATGGAGATTCGCACCCATCCAGGTCATGGTTGTCCCAAAGGTGCTTTTTCAAGAGGCAACTGGACTTTTTGTTTTTTTTTCTTTGAAGGCATTTCGCTTCTCATCCAAGAAGCTTCTTCTGAACACAACCGCCCCCTGCTAACCTACTCAATCCCAAATACATGTAGCAATAGCAACAGCAGCAGCACAAAGACTTATATCCCGCTTCACAGTGCTTTGCAGCCCTCTCGAAGCGGTTTACAGAGTCGTCATCTTTCCCCCAGCTTTCTGGCTCCTCATTTTACTGACCTCAGAAGGATGGAAGGTTGGGTCAACCTTGAGCAGGTCAGAACCGACCTGCTGGCTGTCGGCAGAGTTCGCTAACTTAACAGCTGCGATGATTCCCTTAACAACGGTGGCAAGAAAGGCGGTAAGATGCAGCAAAACCCGTCTCTCGTTTAGCCAGAAAGCTTTTTGGACTCAGCTGTGCTTGTAAGTCAACGACGACCTGTAAAACAAGCTTCCAAATACCTCGAGAATAAACAAGTCACTTTCAGTAAGGAGAGCAAGCTTTGGAGGACTCAGAAGACAGATTGCTGGCCTCCAATAAAGATGGATTGGATTTGAGAGGTTGGGCCAGTTTTAGGATGATTATAATTCTGACTACTCAAGTAAATGGCACCCCGAAAAGAACGATGCAGGTCAACGAAGGGTCCTTTGATTTGCTACCTTTGCAGAATTTCAAGCCAAGACATCTGGCTGAGGGTTATGACTTGTTAAACTTGGCACTCTCTATCAGCTCGCTACCTGATAGAAAAGCATCCTTTTCCTTCCTTCCTTCCTTCCTTCCTTCCTTCCTTCCTTCCTTCCTTCCTTCCTTCCCTTTCTCTCTCTCTCTTTTCTCTCTCTCCTCCATCTGCAAAGTTTAGATACCGAGGCTTCACCTCATTCCCGCTGCCTTGAAAATTACCTTATTAGGTTTTTAAATAAATTGACATTGGCCGGAATATGTAAAAGAACTGCATTTCCCCCCCCCCCCCCGCCTTACACAGAAGCAATTTTGGCTGGGTTGTTGGGTTGGTTGATTCTGTGTATATTTTAAATTAAATATCCTGGCCTGGGGGAGACAGGGAAATGGTCTCCGATTTCCAATCAGCGCTGCTTTTCCTTATTCGAAATGAAGTTTATACACTGGTGGCTTGACTGGATCAGATCCCAGCGCTAATAATTTGGCATTTGAGGGTGGATTCTAAATCAGAAATTGTCATGGAGGCCGAGGAGTTTGTGGGGAAGGGAGATAAAGAAGGCATTCTGGACTCCTGTTATTATCACAAAGCCATGGTTTTTGGAAGTTGTTGCCGTGTGTGTTTCCTTCTGTCTTCCTGGACTCCAAGTTCTTTCACCATCCCTCATTTGACCTGTGAAGGAATGTCAGTTATGTTTATGGAGAATCTCGGTCATCCATGGTGGATCCAAAGGTGTTTTTTTTTTTCAAAAGGCAACTGGTGTCAGCGTTCCAAATATCATCCAAAATTAAATCAAAGTCCAAGGCAAAGTCTAGGGGTTGCTCACAGGATTCAGTGCATTGGAAGGGTTACCCTTCATCCGAAGCTACTTGGGTGAAAAGCTGGGACCTAAAAGTATAAGTATAATCTTTATTGTCATTGTACTTAAATACAACGAAATTGGTTTTAACCTCACTGGTGCAAAATTATAACAGAAACTAAAAAAGAAAGAAAAAAACTATCATGTGCCTGGAGTGATTGTGGTTGTATTTAAAAGTCTCACAGCTCAAGGATAGAAACTACCTTTAAACCTGTTTGTTCAGCTGGCTATACTTTGATGCCTTCTGCCCGATGGTAGAAGTGCAAAGAGACACCGACCAGGGTGTGAATCATCTCTGAGTATCTCCCTTACTCTGCTAAAGCAGCAAGATCTGGCGATGTCATCCAGTGGTGTCAAAGGGCAACCAATGGTTTCTTGTGCCGAATTGATCACTCCTGTCGTGCCTTCCTCTCCGCAGCTGTTAAACCAGCATACCATACTGTAATGCAATATGTATTAATATTAAAAGCAGATACGTTAGTAAAACAATTCCATGAGAAGTTTCCCGACAAGCAAAAGGGTCACCCTTGGGGGTGGGGGGAAGAGGTGGTTAATTCAGGTACATTAACCCCTATGTTATTCTCTTTCAGGAAACGTTTTTCTTCTGAGGAGAGGCTGCCTGTCAGGCCTGCAGCCAGTTCCTTTTAGGATCTTTGGCATGCCACACTCTCTATTATTTTACTATGCTTTTTCTTTAGTGGGGAATTGGTAGGGGGAATAGTAAGGAGTAGATGTGTTGTTGTCAAAATAAAATAAAAAACCTTTCTAGAAGCCCAAGGTCATCTTTTGTCTCTGCACATCTGAGCCTTACCAGAACTGGATGGGTGGAACAGTGGAAGATGGACTTGTGGGTATGGAGGCAAGAAGATCATGAACTTTCAACTGGGTGGAAAACCCAGGAAGCTTTCAGAATGAGGACTTTGCTGACTTCAAAAGAATGATCTTTGTCTTTCAAATGCAGATGTTGAATCTGGTTCTGATGGGTTGTCCTCCCGTGTTGTGCCATGCATTTGTGAAGTGGTTGTGTTTTTTCTCCAATGTACAGATCTGTGCATGTCTCACTGCAATGTACTGCATATATCACATCGTTCAGTTTGTGTCTGGGTGTTTTATCCTTCGGGTGGACTGGTTTCTGCCTTAGTGTAATTTGAGGTTTAAAGTGTGTATGTACAGTATATTGTGTTGGTTAGGGTTAAACCCGCCATCCTGGGCCCAACGTTTGGGAAGCCAGGCTCTGCCTGTCACAAGCCAGGACAAAGGGTGAGTGATGGAGGAGTAACACCTCCTTAAAAAACCTTGGTCCAGCTGGCCCGGCTGCGAGCACCTCGTAAGGGCCCCTTCCCAGGGTTACGGGAGAAGACGGTCAACAGGTTTGAAGGCAGAAGAGGGCTCTACGCCCCAACGGAAGATCAAGCGGCAGAACCATCTTCTAGGAGAAGGGAAACTCCGATTACATACCTCCACTGCCTTGTGGCTGCATCCACTCCTGGAAAAGGCTTCAGGAGTCAACCTCCAGGCAAAATCCAGTGCCAGAGTCCCAGAAGCAGTTCGTGACTATGTACAACGACGTTCCAGTAACTCCTGCAATGCAGCTGGAACCAACCGTATCGGCTCTGCCGTTCCATTGGATTATTTCAGCCACATGGAGAGGGGGGACCTGCTGCTTGGGTAACAGTCTATCCTCCATATTAATCTACCCAGGCCTGGTGCTCTGGAGAGGGCCCTCAAGATTTGACTTCTTCCCAGAACATGACACCATCGTCTTTGGAGACTGAAGGATGCCCAATGCAATGTGTTGGTTGAGTTATGTCATAGCCCCTATGTCTACAAATCAATTATGTCACAGTCCAACAGAAGACTCAACTTTGGGGTAAGTGGGACAAGAGGGCTTAGAAACAGGGGTGGGCTTCAAAATTTTTAGCAAGGGGTTTCTCTGCCCGGTTGCTGGGCGGGCCTGGCCATTGTGGGCATTTTTGCTTTAGTGCACAAGATAATCTGCCATAATGTCCTACCTGTTAATGACTACTTTTACTTCAACTGCAATGACACAAGGGCCATCAATAGATACAAACTAAATGTCATCCGTTCCAATCTTGATTTCAGGAAAAACGATTTCAGCAATAGAAGAGTACATGTGTGGAACACCCTACCCGATCCTGTTGTTAGTTCCCCTATTCCCCATACCTTTTACCTTAAGCGGTCTACCGTCCACCTTACACATTTCTTAAGAGGTCACTGAGGGTGGGCAGCGTGCCTACCATCCTTGTCTCATTTATATCTACTCTTTTCATGTGTTTGTGGCTATGTTTTGCTAACTTTTATCAATTCATTTTTGTGTGTGTGTGTGTGTGTGTTTCCTACTTGTTTCCTTGCACTTGTTGACAAATTAAAATAAATAAATAAAAATAAAGGATGAATGGTCCACGTGGAGATTCCCGGGAGGGGCAGGACAGGGTGGGCGTGGCCATCCAGGGATCGCCTTTGGGGGGGGGTGTTCGCCAAACTGGGCAGAATCCTAGCTAGCAGATCACCCGAACTCGTGCAAATCCCCAGCAGCCAATCTCTAACTCTCCCCAGGCCCCCTAAATTCTTTGGGAAGTGCACATTTAAAAATTGATGGAAGGGAGGAAACATGCGGAGCTTTGCCGAGTGACTGTATCAATTCTAATGACGCGGTTCAGGCTTTAAAATAATGTTCCATTTAAATGAAACATTGGTTTTACGCTGAGCCTTTGGGACTCTGAGGTCTCCGCAGGCTGTCCAAACGACAAGCGTAGCCTAAAACGAGCGTCGTCCCTGTTACACAAAAAATTGCTCTCAGCAGTTTTGCTTGTAAAAAAAATTAACAAATGGGCTTGATGAACCGTTCGAATAGGGGATGGTAGCTTGTTCGAATCCCTAGCACCGCGTAAGGGAGTGAGCTCCCATTACTTGCCCCAGCTTCTGCCAACCTAGCAGTTCGAAAGCACATACAAAATGCAAGTAGAAAAATAGGAACCATCTTTGGTGGGAAGGGAACAGCATTCCGGGCGCCTTCGGTATTGAGTCATGCCGGCCACATGACCACGGAGACGTCTTTAGACAGCGCTGGCTCTTCAGCTTTGAAACGGAGATGAGCACCGCCCCCTAGAGTCAGGAATGACTAGCACATACGTATGTGCGAGAGGAGCCTTTACCTTTACCATAACCATTCTAAATATATTAACTCAACAGAATTTCCTTTCCTTTCCAAAATGGGGGCTGTAGGTCAACCTCTGATCTGAAACGTCAACCGGAAGAGGAAATGTTCGATTCAGCATCTTCCAAACTCTTTTCAACTTTCTCTCTTTTTCTTCCCCTTTCTATTGCATAAATCTCATCCGGTAGAGAATTATCGCTAACATCATTCCACAAAATACAGTCCGGTGGTTTGTTAATGCCTCAGTAAACATTACAACTCACCCTCGACGCGTTTCATGTTAATACCAGCCAATATATTGTGGATGGCACAATCACCAAAGCCTAACTACATTTCGTTGTAAATTTCTTTTTTTAAAAAAATCCTTCCCTCCCTCCCGTCCTCTTTTGGGCTGTCAATTCATTTATCCCTAGCTCAGCAGGCTGACGTTGCAGACTTTCCGAGATATTTATAGCGCTCTCTTTTTATAACAAGCAAGACTTGGTGGGATCAGGCATTTTATTAGAAACTCTGTTTCCCCGTCTTCTAATGGTTTTAATTTGAAATCTTCGGAAAGTGATGTACAATCCCTTACTGATCCGTGGCACATTGTTGTTGACACTGGGTCCCGCCTGTTCTGACCTAGGCATCCCCCAAAAGCACGTGACAGAGTCCTGATCCCCACAAAAACCCCTTTATTCACCGAATTCCTCTCATTCACATTCAGCCAAGGCTTGGCAAACAGTCTTTCAAAGAAGTATTTATAACCACAGACCTTATCTAGCTTGGAAAGCTGCCATGTAAATATTTTCCAAATGAGGTGCTGTGCAAGGAAAGACTGGGCACAGAGTCTCTGAGATTCACGGACAGATCTTCACACTCCTGAAATGAATCAAACAAATTGTTTCCTGCAAAAGCCCCCTCCCCTTTCACTCCTCTTTTTATTCCCTATGAGAGGGGCCATTCACCTCCCACCTGTAGTTTTACTCCGTCGACCCTGATTTCTGAGTTGTTCTTTTCTTCTGGCATCTCTGCGCATGCGCACACTAGGAATAGGCTCCAGCTGTTCCTCTACCTCACTGCTGCCTAACTTCGAAGGCAGCTAAGAACTGGCAGACGGCCTTGGCCCCGTCTCTGCCTCTGATGCAGAGCCCTCGTCCGAGCCTTCCCCAGACTCCAGGACTGTCCCATGCTCCTCCCCAACCCTCCTCACTGTCCGACTCTGCAGCCAGCTCTGCTGGCAGGCTACGACACTACTGTCCATCTTTCAATTTCCTAAAAAGTTTCCCTCCTCGACCTGACAGCTTTTGATTTTTCACTTTTCCCCCTGAAATGTTCTAAAATTCCTTCGGGACATGATTTTATGGCATCGCGTGGTAGCAAAGATGACGGTTGATCTTCTTCTCCCCTCCCTCTGTTACGCATCACCCCGTCCCTCTACAGAAAATGTGGCTAGCACTCCTTTGCCAAGTGCAAAAAGGATTTTTAGAAAAGTGGACGAAAGGTGGACAAGCAGCTGTGATCCTCTAGAGAGATTTCCATGCGGCAATGAACAAGTTGTTCTTACATATCACTTGGTCGTCTTGTCTTTGAGTGAGGGCTGGGTGCAGCTTCGTCTTTGGCATCAGGATGCAAAGAGGACGCCTTTGCGTCCCAGAATGCCCCACATCCAAACAAGTTGCATTGTTTTGCTTTGGTTGTTCAGTCATTAAGTTGTGTCTGACTCTTCACTACCCCGTGGACCACAGCACATCAGCCCCAGCTGTCATCCAGTTGTCCTCCCCTAGAGTTTGCCCAAATCCACGTTTTGTCTAATCTTTTCCTCCTCTGCCATCCCCTTCTCCTTTTGCCTTCCATCTTTCTCAACATCAGGGCCTTGTTTGTTATATTTTATTTATTTATTTATTTATTTCATCAAGCATGATAGTAGATATATGTATAAACATGATTATGAAAACATGAAATGGATACAAAGGGAATATTAGGACAGGGATGGTAGGTACTCTGGTGCACTTAAAGACCTGCAGGTCAACGGTAGACAGTCTAAGGTTAAAGTTTGGGGGTTTTGGGGAAGAAACCACATTGTGAGGTACTGCATTCCAGGCATTAACAATTCTGTTCCTTAAGTCATATTTGGAGCAATTCACCATATGTTTGTATCTATTGTGAGCTTGTCTGTGGTTGTGGTTGGAAGCACATAGCACTTCTAAGCAGCATCCTGAATAAACGAAAGCGAGAAGACCGATGATCTTCTCCGCTGTCCTCACCACTCTCTGGAGGGACTTTCTATCTGAGGCACTGCTGCCACCAAACCAAAGCAGGATGCTGTTTGTTAAAAGAAGGAAGAACAGGGGGTCAACCCATCACACAGTGCTTGAGTCTCAAACTGCCCACCTTCTGGTCAACAAGTCCAGTCTCTCAAATGCTCTTGTGGAAAACTGAGTCCTGACCTTACCTAACCCCAACCCTAGTCCCACTGTTTGCTCCTCAGCTCTTTCTCCTTTCTTTTGCTTCCTTTCCTTTGCATTTAGGAAAACCTTTTCTTAATTCTTACATTTTCTAAAGACTAAATACAGCCTTGGAGCTTTCTTCTCATTGTTCACACTTTCAGGAGATCAAATGCTGTCAACCGCCCCAGAAGGTCTAATTTGTCCCTTCGTTCTCCAGTTCTCTTCTCCCAGATGGTAGTACCTACCCACAACGGGGATACGTCTCGCTTCTGGGCGAACGACGGCGATCATGAGAGCTTTTTAAGGAAGGATGAGTCAACAAAAGCATGACTTTCCCTTCCTGAATAAACACTCAAATTTTCTCACCGTGATCTGTCCTCTCCCCCAGCAGATTTTTATTTGATTTCATTATTTTGCAGGAGGAACATTGCTGAAGATAAATGAGACTTTTATTACCCTTGGCAATCATCTTGCAGTGCTCTGTTGGCAACTGAATGAGAACTTCAGCGGGGGCATGGTTGTTTTGGCTACAGGGCTTGTTGGCACTCCCAAAAAATTGGCTCCTTATTAGCCAATGAGAGATAGTCACGTTTGTCTGTTTAGCAACTGGTTAGTTCTTGGAGATGGGATCACCGGGGAGATCCAAAACCGTGGAGAGACGGGGAAGTTGAAAGACATCCCAGAAAAAAAAGGCAATGTCAAACTGCTTCTGCACGGCTGCCGAGAAAACGATAGGACTGTGTTCATGAAGTCATCAAACGTTGCCTCAAAAGATTTGGTGAAGTGCTTTGCATCTTATTTTCCACTGAGGTTGTTAGATACAGTCTTGTTTGACAGATGAAACAATAACTCCTTCCCTTTCTCTTTCCTGCCTTTTCCTTTTCTGCTCATCATCTATCTCCTCCTCTATCTCCTCCTTCTTATGTATCTTCCCCTCCTACTCCTTCTCCTCCTTCTCTTCCTCCTCATCTATCTTCTGCTTCTTATCTATCCCATCATCATCATCATCATCATCATCATCATCATCATCATCATCATCATCATCATCATCATCATCTATCTTCTCCTTATCTATCTTCCCCTCCTTCTCCTCCTCCTCATCTATCTTCTGCTTCTTATCTATCTCCTCCTCCTCCTGCTCTTCTCATCTGTCTTCTGCTTCTTATCTATCTCTTCTTCCTCCTTCTCTTCCTCCTCTCCTCCCCTATCTTCTTAGCTATCTCCTTCTCCTCATCTATCTTCTCCTTCATATCTATCTCCTCATCATCATCATTATGATCACCATCTATCTTCTGCTTCTTATCTATCTCCTCCTCCTTATCTTCCTCCTCCTCTTCTCCTCCTCTATCCCCCTCCTCCTTCTCATCTATCTTCTCCTTCTTCTCAATCGCCTCCTCCTTTTTCTTCTCCTTCACCTCATCTATTTTCTCCCTCTTATCTATCTCATCATCATCACCATTTATCTTCTGCTTCTTATATACAGTATCATCTCCTCCTTCTCCTTATCTTCCTCCTTCTCTATCCCCTCCTCCACCTCCTTCTCATCTCCTTCTTATCTATCTCCTCCTCCTCCTTTCTCTTTCTCCTCCTGCTCTGATGGACTGCTTCTTTCCATTGAATCAACGAAATGCAGAAACAAAACACAAAGTAATGTCAGTCACGACCAAGACCTTCTTTTAGAAATCTCGGGGGGGGGGGGATGTTGAAAACTTTTCAGCGTTCCATCTATCTACTGCTCTTGACCCTATGTGATTTTAGTTTGTCGGTAGAGGAGTCATTTACTTGGTTTTATTCTGTCTCTTGTACCTCTATATTTATTTATTTTTTAATGTCCCTGACTTGAACATTGTACAAACAGAAGGATGGGATAAAATCAAATAAACAGAGCAGAGTAAATGTCAAGGGATTTCTGAATAACTCCTGAGCAGTAATGCTAAGAATTGTTCCAACAATTGTCTTCTTTGCTACTTCTATGACTTCATTTAATCTTTTCCCATCAAAAACAGTGTAAAATCTTTGGAAAAAGGGTTTCTTTGGTGCCATGCTTAGATCTCAAATGATCTAAGCCCCAGAGCTCACTGTAACAGCATTGCCAAAAAGGCATTAAGAGTTGTTAACCTAATTTTCTTCTCCGGTAACATTGTACTGCTAACTAGGGCATATAAAACCTTTACCAGACCAATCCTCGAATACAGCTCATCCACCTGGAATCCACACTGCATATCGGACATTAATACAATCGAGCGAGTCCAGAGGTATTTCACGAGAAGAGTCCTCCACTCCTCTGCTCACAACAGAATCCCTGATGCCACCAGGCTCGAAATTTTGGGCTTGGACAATCTAGAACTACGCCGCCTATGATCTGACCTAAGCATAGTACACAAAATTATCCGCTACAACATCCTACCTGTCAACGAGTACTTCAGCTTCAACTGCAATAATACATGGGCAAACAATCGATACAAACTCAAGGTTAACCACTCCAAACTCGATTGCAGAAAATATGGTGGCAACAGAGTCGTCAATGGCTGGAATACTCCGCCTGACTCCATTGTTACATCCTCAAACCCCCATAACCTCAATCTTAAACTGTCTACCGTGGACCTCACCCCATTCCTAAGAGGTCCGTAAAAGGGGGCATGCATAAGCGCACCAGCGTACCTACTGTCCCCATATATTCGTACCCATTTCCTGTGTTCATGTCCATGTTTATACTTAGACCTGTCATTTCGTACATGTTTGACAAAACGAACTAACTAAATAAATACAAATGCCACGAGAACTCCGACGTCTCCATTAGCCAATCCGATCTGGAAATTCTCTTCCTGAACACTTTAAGTCCACGTTAGAAGGTCTTTGTTGAAGGTCACTTCAACAATAGAAAAACCTCTATTTTACTGCAGAAGAGTCACCCCTTAGATCCCATGGGAGAGGGGGATCAAAAGCCAGGATGACAGCATTCTCCAGCTCCCCTTAAATGTAAATCTTTCATCATCATAAAATAAGCACGGATCCGTCTACCATAAAATATACATAAAAATGTTTAAATGCATTAATTATTAAGCCGATATTGATTCATCTTAGATGAAATCTAAAGGGGAACAAGGGAAAGGTGTGGATCTGAAGTTGTTTAATGTATTTAATACCATCCGCGTGGCTGCATTCTATCGATGTTCGTCAAATCAAAATCACCAATAATCGTAAACATGACAGAATGTATTTATGGCCTTCGGGCGGTGAATGCAGAGGCAGGGCAGATGTAAACAGAGGGAAGAAAGAAGAAAGGGAGGCAGGGAGGGGGGTGGAAGAGGGAAAGCAGGCAAACAGGAAGAGAGAGAGAGAGAGGAAAGAAGGAAGGGAGGGAGAAAGGGAGGGAGGGAGGATGGAAAGAAGGAAGGGAGGGAGGAAAAAGGGAGGAAAGAAGGGAGGAAGGGAGAGATGGAGGGAAGAAAGGAGGGAAGGAGGGGGAGGGGAGGAAGAGGGAGGAAAGAAGGAAGGGAGAAAGGGAGGAAGGGAAGAAGGGAGGGAAGGAAGGAAAAGGTAGGCAGGCAGGAAGGGAGGAGGGAGGGAGAAAGGAAGGAAGGGAGGGAAGGAAGGGGTGGAAGAGGGAGGAAAGAAGGGAGGGAGGAAGGGAAGAAGGGAGGAAAAGGGAGGCGGGCAGTAAGGGAGGGAGGGAGAAAGGAAGGAGGGAAGGAATGGGGGGAGGGAGGGAAGGGAAGGGAAGGCAGGCAAGCAGGGAAGGAGAAAGGGAGAAAAGGAGGGAGGAAAGAAGGAGTGAGGGAAAGAGAAAGGGAGAAAGGGAAGGAGGAAAGAAGGGAGGGAGAGGAAGGAAGGAAGGAAACTATAAATTTGTCTAAGAGATTTTTTTCCATGCAATGTGAGATTTAGAAGTGTATTTTACACGCGACTTGAGCATTAAGGCCTATTTACAGGACTTTACAAATGTCTCCCTCACTTACTTCTGCACATGTCACAACAGTCATTAAACATCAGCAAACAAATTGGCGCTAATAATCAGCTGAATAAATCCATCTTTGTGCTCCCTTCCTCGTCAGCGTTGAGAAGGACTCCGCTCACCTCCCGAACTTGCACGTCAACCACGAAGGGCTAGTCAGAAGCGGTTTGCCGCCTTCTGCGGTCGAAGAACTCCATCTCTGATGGTGTAACTGGAACGTCCAGTTAGTCCTCGCCTTACAACTGTTCATTTATTGACCGTTCAAAGTTACAACGGCAGTGAAAACAGGGACTTAGGACCGGTTTTCACCCCTACGAGCGTTGCAGCATCATGTGATTTACGTCACGCTTGGCCACCGCTTCACATTTATGACAAATTATCATGTGATAATGTGGGAAACTTCCAACAAGCGAAGTCAGTGGGGAAGACCGATTTGCTTAACAACCGTTTTGTTTAATGTAACGACCCTGGGGATCCACGTGTCAAACGTGGCGAGAAAAGTCACCAAGTGGGGCAAGACTCCCTTCATCACCAATGTTCCCACTGAGCAACCTACATTTTGGGCTCAGTTCTGTCGTAAGTCGACGACTACCTGTCTATTCATTGAAAACTCTCCAACTGCAAGGAATGCCTGCAAGTAACTCTGTACCGAAACAGGTTGCTGATGATGAAATCCATCCATCACTTCGATGTGCACTGTCCTCGGTCTTCGGCTTCTCGGGAGAACAAAATGGACACATAAACACACCCGATGATGTTACTATTGTGGCCCACAAGTGGCCAGTAGAGCTGGCAGCATATTTGGACAGTGAGGAGGTTGGGGAGAAAAGTGGGCCAGTCCTGGAGTCTGGGGAAGGCTCGGATGAGGGCTCTGTGTCGGACGCAGAGAGGGGGCCAGAGTCGTATGCCAATTATCAGCTGCCTTCAGAGTCAAACATCAGTGGGGCAGAAGAACAGCTGGAGCCTGTTCTAGGCTGCATCAACAGAGGGATAGACTCAAGATCACGTGAAGGGTTAATACCACTTTACAAGGCCTTGGTAAGGTCACACTTGGAATACGGCATTCAGTTTTGGTCACCATGATGAAAAAAAGATGTGAAGACTCTAGAAAGAGTGCAGAGAAGAGCAACCAAGAGGATTAGGGGACTGGAGGCTAAAACATATGAAGAACGGTTGCAGGAACTGGGTAGGTCTACTTTAATGATATCAGTCTTCCAATATCTCAGGGGTTGCCACAAAGAAGAGGGAGTCAAGCTATTCTCCAAGGCACCTGAGTGTAGAACAAGAAGCAATGGGTGGAAACTAATCAAGGAGAGAAGCAACTTAAAACTGAGGAGAAATTTCCTGACAGTCAGAACAATTAATCAGTGGAACAGAAGTTGCCTCCAGAAGTTGTGAATGCCCCAACACTGAAAGTCTTTAAGAAGATGTTGGAGAGCCATTTGTCTGAAACAGTATAGGGTTTCCTGCCTAGGCAGGGGGTTGGACTAGAAGACCTCCAAGGTCCCTTCCAACTCTACTATTGTATTTGTATTTGTGCACTCCAGTAATTGGGAACTACCTTGAAAGACTGTGGGAGAGGAAAGACTTTGCTGGAGAGGAATTCACTGTCAATTAAATAAAAAGGGTTTATCGGGATGAGAACTCAGCTTGTGCTGCTGGGGAAACCTAGATCAGAACAAGTCCCTGTCTATTCATTGAAAATTCACCAAGGAACCAAAACAGGTTGCTGATGATGAAATCCATCTACCATTAAGATGTGCATTGTCCTTGGTCTTTGGCTTCTGAGGACAACAGGATGGACACACACACACACAATGAGGTTACTTTTGGGTGTTTGTGTGTGTTTGTGGGGGTTGATCGAACCACTCTGAGCAGCTTTGACAAAGCAACCAAAGATCGCCAGTTTTCATTCCCAAGGATTTTAGGAGAAATCCTTTCGCGGCAAAGGTCCCATTTCTCAGCAACTCTTCTGCAGCCGGCAGACGTCTCTGGTGCTGACAGTTTTATTGTTCTTCATTTTTCAAACGGCCGTGGCTACCGGGTGTGATTTGGAGTGATGACAAGTGAGCCTGCAACTTCGAGGTTGAGTTATTAGAGGAAAGGTTGAACTCTCCCCGCCCCGGAATGGCAAAGATAGCAATGAGGAGAAGGGGAGGATTTGGGAACTTGGCTTTTCTGGGTTGTCAAAATACACCAAGGTGGAGCACCAGGAAATCAAACATACGTACTTAATTCATAAAAACTTGGATAATTAGAGATAGTTGTAATGGAAGAGAATCTCTGTAGCTCCCTAGAGTCAGGAACAACTAGCACATATGTGCGAGGGGAACCTTTACCTTTACCTTACACACACACACACACAGAGAGAGAGAGAGAGAGAGAGAGAGAGAGAGAGAGAGAGAGAGAGAGAGAGAGAGAGAGAGAGAGAGAGAGCTTTAGAAATACCACTAGAGAGATTGACCTCTGGTACAATATAAGTAAATATATATTTATATTTACATTGGGCACACCAGGTGCTTTGACAAAAGAAAAAAACCACTTAAATCATTCCCCTGGCTCAGCTGATAAAGGAGGAGAGCTTGCGGCTTAGAGGTTAATACAACTGCCTAATATGTAAAAACAGCCCAAGTTCGAATCCCAGTAAGGGTATGGCTATCTGATGAGAGTTGAATAGCTTGAAATAGATCTATACTAGTCTTCCTTCATTTATTTATCAGCAAAAATTATATGTATATGTGTGTGTGTGTGTGTGTGTGTGTGTGTGTGTGTGTGTATGTATATATATATATATATATATATATATATATATATATATATATATACATACATACATACGTACATACACACATACATTTGTGTGTGTGTGTGTGTGTGTGTGTGTGTGTGTGTGTGTGATCTGGGCATTGAATAGGCTCAGTTGTGGTCATAAATTAGGGTCTACCTATAAACCTCTCTGGGGGTCTGAAGACCAAGCTTGGATGGACCAACATTAGGGGCTTTCAAGAACAGATTGGACAAACATTTGTCCAGAATGGTGTAGGGTCTCGAGCAGGGAGTTGGTTTAGAAGACCTCCCAGGTCCCTTCCAACTCTTTTATTCTGTTTAAGCAAGGAGTTGGACTAGAATACCTCCAAAGTCTCTTCCACTTCTGTTATTCTGTTATTCTCCTCGGTTTGCTTGGGAGAAGTTGGGTGGATGTATTGTCTAAAGCACCAGAAGGCAAGACAAGAAATAATGGATGGAAACTCATCAAGGAGAGAAGCAACCTAGAACTAAGACGGCATTTCCTGACATGAGAACAATTAACCAGCGGAACAACTTGCCTCCAGAAGTTGTGAATGCTCCATCACTGCAGGTTTTCAAGAAGAGATTGGACAACCCTTTGTCTGAACTGGTGTAGGATCTCCTGCTTGAGTAGGGGGCTGGATTAGAAGACCTCCAAGGTCCCTTCCCCCTCTGCTATTCTGTTATTCTCCTGGGTTTGCCTGAGGGAGGTTGGATGGAGCTATTCTCCAAAGCATCAGAAGGTAAGACAATAAGCAATGGACGTAAACTCATCAAGGAGAGAAGCAACATAGAACTAAGAAGAAGTTTCCTGACAGGGAGAAGAATTAACCAGTGGAATGGTTTCACTTCAGAAATTGTGAATGCTCCAACACGGGAGACTTTAAGAAGAGGTTGGGCAAACCTTTGTCTGAAATGGTATAGGATCTCCTGCTCGAGCAAGGGGTTTGACTAGAAGATCTCCAAGGCCCCTTCGAACTCTGTTATTCTGCACACCTGTTCCAAAAGTTGTGGGAGCTTCATCACTGGAGGCTTTCATGAAGAGACTGGACTGCCACCTGTCAGAAATGGTGTAGGATCTCCTGCTTGGCTGGGGGGAGTTGGACTACATGACCTACAAGGTCCCTTCCAACTCTGTTAATCTGTATCTATGTGTCAAAAAGTAACCTCACCCAAACTTTGGTTGAAAGGAGAAGCCATGAAGGGTAGCTTGGAGCCATGCGACTGTCACTGTCACAGGAGCGAAAGGCACTCCACTGAACGACAGCGCTTCTGGCTATAAGGGGGAACGCGAGATGCTCTGGAGGGCAGGCTTATTTTTGGAAGATGTGATGAGGCTCTTTAACGGCTGCCATCAAATCTTCATAATCACCAGGAGGAGGCAGACAGGCAGACTGAACACAACGCCTGATTAGTCCCTGCCGGTACATGTAGTAACCTCAGCTTCTCCCCATGTACTGCTTCAGTTGCTTCCCTCATTATTTCCTGAGACCTGCAGCAGGCTGAGATGGAGAGGGGAGGGGAGATACTTTGCTCATCAGCTCAAAACCTACATGCCAAGGATTTGGAGAAGGGAGGGACCTTGGCTGAACTTTTCCTAGTATGCCGTGACTCTAGCTCCTGGCTTGGAAGGGGGGTTTATTATTATGATGATTATTATTTATTTATTCCCAAAGGGGAAAAGGGAATCCAGTTGCCATGTGGTGAGCCTGGGTCAATGGATCGATGGAAATAGAAAACACAGCCATCCTGGAGACTTGCGGTTCTCCATCTATGTTCTTGAGGAGTTCAACATTGAGTAGGACTCAACTAGATCTGTAGGAATGTCTCCTTCCTAGTCCAGTTTTATGCTGATATTTGTAGAAGGAAGGAAAGGGAAGATCCAGGATTGTCTCCTTTCTAGTCCAGTTTTATGCTGATATTTGTAGAAGGAAGGGAAGGTTTAGGAACTGGATATTTAGGAATGTCTCCTTCCTAGTCCAGTTTTATGCTAACATTCGTAGAAAGAAGGGAAGGGAAGGGAAGTCCAGAAATTAGACATGTAGAATTGTCTCCTTCCTTGTCCAGTTTCAGGGCGACATTTGTAAAAGGAATTGAATGGAAGGGAAGAGAAGAGAAGGAAAGAGAAGGCCCAGGAATTGGACACGTCTCCTTCCTGGTCCAGTTTCATGGTGATATTTGTAGAACGAATGAAATGGAATAGAATGGAAGGGAAGGTTCAGGAGCTGGACATCTAGGAATGTCTTCTTCCTCTTCTAGTTTCATGATCACTTCTGTCCAGAGGAGAGAGGGTGGGAGAGAAAGAAGCAAAGGAGAAAGGAAAGAAGGGAGGGAGGGAGAAATGTATTAAATCCACACACACCCCGTCCAGTGACAGGATGGAGAATTTCAAGAGTCTCCTTTCTACGGTGCTTTATATCTCACTGTGGAATGCGATGCCTTCAGCTCTTCATTTCCTTCGCTCCCTTTCTTCTTCTTCTTCTTCTTCTTCTTCTTCTTCTTCTTCTTCTTCCTCCTCCTCCTCCTCCTCCTCCTCCTCCTCCTCCTCCTCCTCCTCCTCCTCCTCCTCCTCCTCCTCCTCCTCCTCCTCCTCTCTTCTTCTTCTTCTTCTTCTTCTTCTTCTTCTTCTTCTTCTTCTTCTTCTTCTTCTTCTTCTTCTTCTTCTTCTTCTTCAAAAACCCTCATTCAAATCCACCCGGAGCAGGAGGCGGATCCCGTCCAACGCATACATTGGCATAAGAGAGCAAATTCGAAAAACATCACGTTCGCGGACACTCCAATTACTGCCTGATCAGGCTATTTGCAGGGGGAAGATTTAATCAGCTGCCTAAGAGTTTTGCTCAGCACCCAGTTTCCGCTGCCACCTTGTTCCAAGGGCAAGGAAGCTAATGAAGGAAGATTGAACCTTGCTCACCCAATGAACGGAGGAGGGAAGGCGAGGAACCACAGTGCTCGTGCATGATTCAATTACTTGGAAGATGGTTCATTATTCTGACGAGCTTCTGAGCTAAGCATCCATGTTGGGCGGGTGCCATTGTCAGCAATACGGGTGACCTCCCGCTTGTCAACATCCACATGAGATGGCCAGAGGAGAAGCAGATGCTTTGAAGGAGTTTATAACAGCAGCATCAGGAGAACAGAGAGAGGTGGGGGGAGAGAAAGAGAGAGAGAAATAAAACACACACCCCGGAGTTGCGGTTATTTAAAGCACTCCTCAATTGTGCAAAGCGGGTGAAATGTGAAGTGTCAAATCCCCTGCGTTATGAGGGCATGGACGCCGATGGAAAACTGACTGTGAGCAACAGACTTTCCGTTTCCCATGCATGAAAACAGAAAGGGGACGCACTTTTACGGGATTACAGAATAACAGAGTTGGAAGGGACCTTGGAGGTCTTCTAGTCCAACCCTCTGCTTAGGCAGGAAACCCTACACCACTTTAGATAAATGGTTATCCAACATCTTCTCACAAACGTCCAGTGTTGGAGCATTCACAACTTCTGGAGGCAGGTTGTCCCACTGATTAATCGTTCTCACTGTCAGGAAATTCCTCCTTAGTTTTAAGTTGCTTCTCTCCTTGATTAGTTTCCACCCATTGCTTCTTGTTCTACACTCAGGTGTTTTGGAGAATAGCTTGACTCCCTCTTCTTTGTGGCAGCCCCTGAGATATCAGAATCTGCTATCATGCCTCCCCCAGTCCTTATTTTCATTAAACTAGGCATACCCAATTCTTGCAACCGTTCTTAACCTCCAGTACCCTAATCATCTTTGTTGCTCTTCTCTGCACTCTTTCTAGAGTCTCCACATCTTTTTTACATCGTGGCGACCAAAGTTGGATGCAGCATTCCAAGTGTGGCCTTACCAAGGCATTATAAAGCGGTCTTAACTCTTCACGTGATCTTAGTTCTATCCCTCTGTTAATGCAGCCTAGGATTGCATTGTTCTTCCTTTACCAATATTTTGCTCAGGTAATCCATGCCCAATGAGTAATCGTTGAGTGCTGCGAAAAGGTCTGTTGGGGAGGAACCTGGGCCAGTCCTGGAGTCCGGGGGAGGCTCTGATGAGGGCTCTGTGTCGGAGGCAGAGAGGGGGCCAAGGCCATATGCCAGTTGTCAACTGCCTTCAGATGTCTATCAGTGAAGCAGATGAACAGCTGGAGCCTGTTCCCAGTGGGTGCATGCGCAGAATTGCCAGATGAAGGGAACAGCTAAGGAACAGGGGTTGACTTGGGAGTAAGGCCACAGGTGGACGGTGAATGGCCCCTCCCAGAGGAAATAAAAGAGGAGCGAAAGGGGAGTGGAGTTTGCAGGAGGCAATCAGCTCATTCCTGCATTCTTGCCAAGTATTGCGGTGTCTGAAAGATCTTGGCCTGGCCACTCTCCAAGCCTTATAAAATTGTGAAATACCTTGAAAGACCGTGGGAGAGGAAAGACTTTGCTGGAGAGGAATTCACTGTTCATGAAATAAAAGGGGTTTTATTGGGGCGAGGACTCGGCTTTGTGCTGCTGGGGAAGCCTAGGTCAGAACAGTAAGACTGTTCTTTAGTCTTTTGCAAAAGACCCTGTTATCCTTTTTAAAGACTTTTGATGTAAAAAAAGAGAGAGAGAGAGAGAGGGAGAAAAAAAAACTTTTGTGACAATTAAGAAATCCCAAATTGCTGGTGAGCAACCTTGGCCTTCGTCATGGCCACCACTGTGTAACAAGTTGCTTCATTAAATGTGACAACAGAGAGTGGGGAGAAGAAAGGGAAAACATGATTACTCCATTGAGTCCATTGTGAGACATATTTTAAAATGGTTATTATTCTTTCTCCTTCAATCATCGCCTAGCAACATTTGGATCTTCGTCCCATCCCTGTCTCGCTGTTTCCTTTTGTGCTACGTCTCTCCGCTTCTAAGCCCGAGGTTAGGATAATTTCTGCTTTTGCAAACAAACAAATAAACAAAAAAAAACCACCCCACAATCCTTGAAGCTTTTCCCTGTAGCCTGTTCAGCAGGACAAAAATACTCTTCTATAGACTACATGGGAAATCTGTTAATTGTCTGCAATTTGTCGCATCTTTTTAAAAAGGATAATCACCATTTCTCTGTCTATGGCCAGAGGAAAGCAAGCACGAATGCTATGGGACTCTCTGATTGCAATAATTGTCTCGTTGTTATCCTCAAATGTTGTTTTCCTTTTTTGTTACGTTGCAAAACAAGCAACAAGTCCAATAGTATTGATAAGATGAAAAGTAAGTTATGCCAATCCATCAGCATTAAAAAAAATAGATATAGTAAATTGGGTGTATCTTTTGTGTTTTAAAAGGTATAGTAAATTGGGTGTGGCAAATAGATGGGGAAGAAATGAAGACAGTGACAGATTTTATCTTCCTGGGCTCCAAGGTCTCTGCAGATGGGGACTGCAGCCAAGAAATTAAAAGATGCTTGCTCCTGGGGAGGAAAGCGATGGCAAATCTAGACAGCATCCTAAAAAGCAGAGACATCACCCTGCCAATCAAAAGTGCATATAGTTAAGGCTTTGGTTTTCCCAGTTGCAATGGATGGCTGTGAAGGTTGGACCATAAGGAAGGCTGAGCGCCAAAGAATCGAGGCCTTTGAACTCTGGTGCTGGAGAAGACTCCTGTGAGTCCCTTGGACTGCAAGGCCATCCAACCGGTCAGTCCTAGAGGAGATCAACCCTGACTGCTCTTTAGAAGGCCAGATCCTGAAGAGGAAACTCAAAGACTTTGGCCATCTAATGAGAAGGAAGAAGGACTCCCTGGAGAAGAGCCTCATGCTGGGAACGATGGCAAAAGAAGAAGGGGACGGCAGAGAAGGAGGTGGCTGGATGGAGTCACTGAAGCAGTCGGCGTGAGCTTAAATGGACTCCACAGGATGGTAGAGGACAGGAAGGCCTGGAGGAACATTGTCCATGGGGTCATGATGGGTCAGACACAAAGTTCTCAGATACTTGGAGGAACTGTTGTTCAATGCCCTACCTGTCCCAATTGATGTTCTTCTAATTGGGTAATTTCTCCACCTCAGTGGCTTCTCAATACCTCCTAAGATACCTGTGATTGCATACCCTTGGATTGCCATTTTCCATCAATAAAAGTAAGTGACCCAGCCACCTGAATCACCAAACGTAAAGTTAGCCAGGAGAACGTTCAGGAGAATGAAGGACATTTTATTCGAAAGGATCTTTTGGAGTCATATTGTTTGCTGGTCTTGTGTCACTAATGCTAAGCAAGGTAAGATATGAGGAGGGAGAACGAGGGAGAAAGAGGAGGAGGAGGAGGAGGAGGAGGAGGAGGAGGAGGAGGAGGAGGAGGAGGAGGAAGAGGAGGAGGGGAGGGGAGGGAGAAGGAGAGGAGGAGGAGGAGGAGGAGGAGGAGGAGGAGGAGGAGGAAGAAGAAGAGGAAGAAGAAGAAGAAGAAGAAGAAGAAGAAGAAGAAGAAGAAGAAGAAGAAGAAGAAGAAGAAGAAGAAGAAGAAGAAAAAATAATGAATGAATAGACAGTGAGGTACTTGGTGCTCTTTGAGCTTAGTTGATCCAGCTAGGTAACTTCATCAGTCCTGCAAAGAAGGAGGAGGAGGAGGAGGAGGAGGAGGAGGAGGAGGAGGAGGAGGAGGAGGAGGAGGAGGAGGAGGAGGAGGAGGAGGAGGAGGAGTGGTTGTCAAACACAGAAGAAGAAGTAGGAGGAGGAGGAGGAGGAGGAGGAGGAGGAGGAGGAGGAGGAGGAGGAGAAGAAGGAGAAGAAGAAGAAAAAGAAAAAGAAGAAGAAATAATAATAGTAATAATAATTCTTTCTGAACATTCAAAATGGCCCACTAGAAAAAGTGCAATGTTATCTATTATGCCAGTACTGCAAATGCAAGATTAAGATTAAGTCCGAAAGAAAAAGATGACTGAGAGGAGAGAATGGGAGGGAAATTTATCTACTTATTTCATGTCTTATCTAACTTTCCATCATGAAGATTAAGGACAATATGAATGGCTTCTCCGTGGAAAATTTACGCAAAACACTTTCAATTTCCAGCACCCATTCGTATCCATTCTCTCTTTTTTTTTTCATGCGCCTAGCCAATCAGGAATCCCAGCCCGCAGGCCGAATGAGTCACAAACTGCCCATGCCCAAATGGCAGTTGGAACAGAGTTTTTTTCAGGTGGGGAGGGGGAGTAGAACGTCTAACCCCTTAGCATCAGAGTGTGTTACTAATAATATAAGACATACTAATGATCTGATGGTCGTTTTGAAAAATCCTTTCTTAGCAAGCACCTAGAAGCTGAGAGGAACATATGTGCCAAATTTCAAGTTTGTAGGCTTTACGGTTCTGGAGATTTCAGGATGATGCGTGAGTGGTATTTCGCTTTTATATAGATTAGAATAATAACAGAGTTAGAAGGGACCTTGTAGGACCTTCCACTTCTCCCTGTCTCTCCCCTCTCCCATTAGCTTTGGCTTCCATTCCCTAAAATACACGTTTATTCAAGAGACGGGGGATTGGAATATTTGTTTTACTTCAGCGATTCCCTAAATCCAGGAAGTAAACAGAGCTGTGCATCCTCAAAGAGAGCTCCCCTGTTATCTCAATCCTTACAGAAAAGTATCTGGTATTGTCAATACGCACGGCAAGCGTGTATGCGTAGAGATTGTTAATGAGCATGTCTCCTGCAGATAATTATAGGGAGTATCGAAAACACTTAAAACAACTCCTTCTTCCAATTCATTAATTATATTCCAATTATGTTCTTTCTATAATGCTTTGCGAGAAACCGGAAACTTCAGGGGTAGATGTTCCAGAGGAGAAAGGGACCCGGATGTCTACACAGAAGTAACTAAGTGAATGAGAATGAGTTTCTCTAGCATCCCAGCAGAAGACTGGATCCCTAGATTTTAGTTTAGAAGGTAGCATTAGCGCTTAGATTTGCATACCACTTTCCATCCATTCCCCCCTCTTCCATCTCCTTCCTTCCTTCCACTGGCTGATACCTTCTGTCCATTTTTTTCTCCCTGGCCTAGGAAGGAAGTGTCACCCAGCCACTTCCCGATCCCATCAGACCAACTCCCAGTCTTCCTGATCCTGGAGAGCAGCTGCACTCTATCCGTCTGGTGTCCTCTGTTTTCGTGGCTTTCCGTTGAGTCTCTCGGCCTCGAACTGTTCTCAGGTCTCCAGTTTGATCTGTATAATTCTCCATCACATTTGCTGCTTTGGCCTTTGAGGTTGTGCCTGAACTCCATGCAGATAGCTGGACATGGTTCTGAGGAGATGTGGGGAAGCAGCAGCTCGTAAAATAAGACGGTGGGGCTATTCGGTTGAAAACTTTATTAGCAAAGTCATATGGTAGGGGGGGGGGGTTATAGGAACAAGCTTATATACGTGTAATAGTGTTATTTTTTATGGCAATCATAAAATCATCACGTACATTGGTTTTATGGAGTTGGAGTCCTTTCCGTTTGTGTTTTAGCTTAAGTGTTAATTTTAACTGGAGTTGGACCAGACCCCAGAACGGAGCCTGTTATAAATAATTTTCTTGTTTCTTTCGTTTGCTTGCAGTCTTCGATCACGATTGTACGTTTGCCCCATTGCACTTAATTCCTGCCTTTCCATAGATAATTTCTCCATTTTTAAACCAGAGTCCTCGCTAACTTGAAATCTAGAACAGCCTTTTCTCAATACAGTTCCTCCTGTTGGACTTCAGATTTCCAAATTCTCAGCTCAACATCGGAAAAGCTGATCAAGATCTATCTTCCTTCCTTCCTTCCTTCCTTCCTTCCTTCCTTCCTTCCTTCCTTCCTTCCTTCCTTCCTTCCTTCTTTCCTCTCATTCCCATTTCCTTCCTTCCTTTCTTCCTCCCTCCATTCCTTCTCCTCCATCCAGCTTAGTGTTCTGACTCAGCTCTCCAAGTGTTATTAGTTGCGAAGTTGTGTCTGACCCATTGCAACCCCATGGACAATATTCCTCCAGGCCTTCCTGTCCTCTACCATCCTCTGGAGTCCATTTAAGCTCACGCCGAATGCTTCGGTGACTCCATCCAGCCACCTCCTTCTCTGCTGTCCCCTTCTTCTTCTTTTGCCCTCCATTGTTCCCAGCATGAGGCTCTTCTCCAGGGAGTCCTTCCTTCTCATTAGGTGGCCAAAGTCTTTGAGTTTCCTCTTCAGGATCTGGCCTTCTAAAGAGCAGTCAGGGTTGATCTCCTCTAGGACTGACCGGTTTGATCGCATAAAGCATTCAGTAAGCCATCATGGCTTGATTTATGCTTATTGCTAAGTCCCGAGGCTTGGCTCACAAACCAAGGCGGCTAGTATCGTGCACGACTTTAGCCCCAAAGGGAGCAAACTCCAGTATGAATTTGCACCCAACTCCTTCTTTTGCATGGCTCCGTTCTGAAGACCTCCCTCGGCCATCTCTACAGGGGCAGAACTGAAATCACTCAATGTGTGAGCGTGATTGCTTTCCTTCCTCCCTTCCATTCTCCACGTTGCTCTAACCAATGCCGAGTAAACTATAGATTTTGTTCCACTTAATTCCTACCCTCCTAGCTTCTGTTTTCTCTTCCCTTAGCAGGCATTTGTTTGAATGAAATCCACGTCTTTGAGCGAGGGAGGGTGGGAGAGCTCGAATGTAGGCTAAAGCAGAGCATTTTGACTTTGATAGTTGCCCTTGGTTTATTCTCCGGAGGGAAATTAACCTCTTTCTTGAATTAATTCTTATGGGGAAAAAAATGGATAGGTTCTTGTCTTGGTTTTGTTGGGATTGTTGGGTCCTCCTCCTCCTCCTTCTTTTTCTTCTTTTCTTCCCCTCCTCTTTCTCCTCCCTCCTCCTTCCCTCTTGTCCTTCCTTCTTCCTTCTCCTTCATATCTGTCTTCTCTTCTCCTTTCTTTTTGTTCCTTGTCCTTCTCCTTTTCCTTCTCCTCCTCCTTCTCCTCCTCCTTCTTTCTTCTTCCTTCTTCCTTCTTCCTTCTCCATATCTGTCTTCTCCACCTCCTCCACTTCTTCTCTTCATCTTCTTCCTTCTTCCTCCTCCCTTCTTCCTTCTTCTTCCTTCCTTCTTCTGTCTTCCTTCTCCTTCGTATCTGTCTTCTCCACTTGGTCCTCCTCCTCTCCTCCTCCTTCTTCCTCCTTCTCATATCTGTCTTCTCTTTCTTCTCCTTCTCCACCTTCTCCTCCTCTTCTCCCCTCCTCCTCCTTCCTCCTTCCTCCTCCTCATATCTCTTCTTCTCTTCCTCCTCCACCACCTCCTCCTCCTCCTCTTTTCTTCTCCTGCTGCTTCTTCCTCCTCCTTCTCATATCTGTCTTCGCCTCCTTCTCCACCACCATCTCCTCCTCCTCCTCCTCCTCCCTATCTGTACATGTTTCTCTAAGAGAGAGCTGCTTCCCAATATTATCAAGAGATAATGAATTGTTAAGGGGAGGGGAAGAGGCCTCTGATCCTCATTTGCATGCATTGTTTAATGCCTTTTGGAGAATATTTCATTGGGGATGTCTGTAAAAATGAATGAGGAATGATCACAATATGCTAATGGAACATGGCTTGGAACATTTGTCTTGTTCTTAGGTCTGACAAAAGCATTCGTCTTTTGATCTGTATGATTGTTTCGTTTAATCAGGAAAGGCATTGAAGAGCTCCAGGGGCCGAGGCAGAATTCCCTCAGCAAAGCTGGTTGGCCCAGCGTGGCAATTTCAAATTTGAATCAAGGTATGTATTTTATTTTTTTTACAAAAAGCACTCTTGAACAACAGCAGATCAATCAATCAGAATAGAGCTGGAGGGGACCTTGGAGGTCTTCTAGTCCAACCCCCTGCTTGACAGGAAACCATATACTGTTTCAGACAAATGGTTGTCCAGTTTCTTCTTTTTTTTAAAAAAAAATGTGTTTATCATACATTTTTGTTTATAATACATCACATTTTCCATTTTACGACAGTCCATCTCTTTCCGTCTCTTTCCTTCTCCTTCCCTCCTTCCTTCTCTCCTTCTCCTCTCCCCTCTCCTCTCTCCTCTTCTCCATTTCCCTCTCCTTCCCTTTCTCCTACTCCTCCCCTTCTCTCCCCTCTCCTCTCTCCACTTCTCCACTTCCTTCTCCTTCCCTTTATCCTACTCCTCCCCTCCACTTCCCTCTCCTTCCTTCTCTCCTTCTCCTCTCCCCTTCCTCTTTCCCTCTCCTACAGAAGGCAGAGTAACTTTGATCAGAGAACATAGATGACACTAAGAAATCTTTCTTCCCAGAATCCCATGCCATCTTTCACTCTCCTCCTGTGTGTGTTTTTGTGTGTGTGCCCGGCACCCCAAAGAGGTCCGTGCAGGGCTCCTGTGGCTAAAAAGCACCACACGAGGGCAGAAGTCCCCGAACCCAGTGGGGCAATGCAGCTCCAGCAGTAGCGGTGCAGCTTCTTGCAGCAGCACGCTGCCCTGATCAACCTACCTTATGGCACCCTCTGCAGCCCGCTCTGCATGGAGTCGAGTTGGCGGCAGGCAGCCCTCGCTAGGGTTTCCCCCTTCCTCTGCCCAGCTGCCCGCCTCCTCCTTTGCTTAGGGTCCCCGCTGAGAGAGAGAGAGAGAGAGAGAGAGAGAGAGAGAGAGAGGGAGGGAGGGAGGGAGGGAGAGAGAGAGAGAGAGAGAGAGGTGATCGGGCAGCGGGCAGATCGAGCGGGAGCGGGGGTAGGCCAGGGGAGGGAGAGTTCCGGTACAGTGCCACCCGATGAACAGGTACTGAAAGGCACACTAAATGTGATGAACCGGTACGCATATACTGGACTGCTCTGGCAGAAACCCACCCCTGGTGTGTGTGTCTCGCTACACACAGAAACCCTGGTTTTGGCTCCCTCCCTCCCTCCCTCCCTCCCTCCAAACGCATTTGAATTAAAGGCTTTTCTTGAAGGCTGATACCTTAACCCAATTAAATATGCACTAAGAGCCGCTGGAGCTTCGTTGAGCTCCAAGTATGACTTTACTAGGATTTTCAAAATTCATTATTTTTGATTCCAAGTAGGTTTTGCACAGAGGCAAATGAAAACAGAGGGTTGGTAGTCACTCCCATAGACTTGAAATTCAGCGCTAGAGATTTCGGAAATATTAGGAGTCCTAGCCGTGATTTTTTTTAAAAAAAACTGGTTGACTTCTTTAGAACGTTACTGTAAACTGGGTGCTCAGTTGATTTAACTTATTAGTAGTAGGGAGTATTATTTCTATCCCAGTTCCAGGTTTGTTTCTCGACACTTCTGGTAGGATTGATGTTCAGTCAGTATCCGATATTCCATCTCCTGGATTGGATATGGAATAACAGAGTGAGACCGGATCTTAGGAACTTCCTTCCCAAGAAGGATCTAGAAAGAGTGCAGAGAAGAGCAACCAGGATGATGAGGGGACTGGAAGCTAAAATATACAATGAACCATGTCCACAAGTCTTCCAATATTTGAGGGGCTGCCACAGAGAGGAGGGGGATCAAGCTATTTTTCAAAGCACCCGAAGGCCAGACAAGGAATAATTGATGGAAAGAGATCAAGAAGAGATTCAACCTGGAAATAAGGAGAAATTTTGACAGTGAGGACAATCCATCCATGGAACAGAAGTTGCCTTCGGAAGTTGTGGGAGTTCATCCCTGGAGGCTTTAAAGAAGAGACTGGACTGCTATTTGTCAAAAATGGTGTAAGGTCTGCTTGGGCAGTGGGTTGGGCTAGATAACCTACAAGGTCCCTTCCAACTCTGTTAATCTGTAAAGGAGACCCGATACCATTCGGGGGGGGGGGAGAGGCTGCCCAGTCTCTTGTTTAAAACCCCCAATATTGGAGCATCCACAATTTATTTAACTGTGTTCATGTGATTTCTCTCCAAATCCATTTTCCACTTCACAGAAGACACTGGACCATAGAACAACACACTAAGAAACCAATAAACTCTATAACTAGCACAGCTTATTCCCTTGTCATAGGCAGTGACTGTGACAGTCATAACTAACCAGCTTAAGCACCCAAAACGTGACAAACTGTACTGTATATCCATAGAGGGACGGCCAAACACAGAGATTGTCCTTATCCTTAATTTTTTAAAAAATGATATAAAACTCTCAATTAAGTCCTCAAATATCAGGCTAGTATTCCAGGAAACTTTACTCTGGGATGATTACACCATCTATGATTAGATAGTGCTTCTGTCTACATGCTGTAACATGTAAGGGACATGGTGACTCAGTGGCTAAGATGCTGAGCTTGTCGATGAGAAAGGTGGTCAGTTCAGCGGTTTGAATCCCTAGCACCGCGTAATGGAGTGATCTCCCGTGACTTGTCCCAGCTTCTGCCAACCTAGCAGTTCAAAAGCACGTCAATAAATGCAAGTAGAAAAATAGGGACCCCCTTTGGTGGGAAGGGACCAGCGTTCCGTGCGCCTTGGGCATTTAGTAATGCTGGCCACATGACCACGGAGACGTCTTTGGACAGCGCTGGCTCTTCAGCTTTGAAACAGAGATGAGCACCGCCAAGACCAGTCACTGTTGTATCATCTGCAAACTTCAGTGTTTTAACAGAGGGATCTTTTGAGATGCAGTCATTGGTGTATAGAGAGAAGAGAAGTGGAGAGAGCAGACAGCCCTGGGGGATTCTCGGGCTAATTGTACAGCTATCGGATGTGATTTTGCCTAGCTTCGCCTGATACTTCCTGTCTGTTAGGAAGCTTATGATCTTACCAAAGATCCGATTTTAATATCCTAGGCCTTATAACACCAAACTCCTTGTTCAATGGCAGCCAGAGACCCAGAGATCTGGGCAGGGAAGACCCCAGAGTCATCCATGACAGGTGTACGCCATAACGCGAAGCCTTCACCTCGCCGTGCTAGGGATCATGGGTGTTAGTGTGATTAATTGGGCTTCTCCATTCCTCTAAATTAGCTAAACAAATCCCTCACTGCAGCTGTCATACTGATGTGAGGCATGTAAATTGCTTCTAATGGGCAGGGCGCGAGGGGCAAGGGGCTAACGTGGAGATCGATTGCTTTTGACACTCCGAGGGCTTCCTTGGAAGGAAGGCGATGGAGGCGGAAGCCCACCGGTGGGTGGCAACTGAGACAAGAATTCGTCAGTCGCTTGAAAGGACAAGAAGGGAGTCAATGGATGGAAAGGTTCTCGCTGTTGGTCCATCCACTTGGTTCCTCTCCATCACCATCCAAAATTCATGTTGATCACAAAGCAGAAAGGAGAAACATGGCTTAGCAGAAGCTATCCGACAATTAAAGAGTCTGACTATCATCCCCACAGAACTTACATTTATCTGCTCCTTTCTCTTCTCTTCTCTTCCCTTCCCTTCCCTTCCTTTCCCTAACTCTTGTTTCCCTTCCCTCCCTCCCTCCTTCCTTTTTCCTTTTTTGTTTTTCCTTCCTTCTTTCTTTCCTTCCCTCCCTTTCTCTCCCTCTCCCTTTATTCCTCTTTATTTGTTTCCTAGTATGATGTAATTGCTTATTTAGTAACCTATGACTATCACTAAGTGTTGTGTCTTATGATTCTTGATTAATGTTTTTTTTAAATGTGCACTGAGAGCAAATGCACCAAAGACAAATTCCTTGTGTGTCCAATCACACTTGGCCAATAAAGAATTCTATTCCATTCCACTCTAAACTATTCTATTCTATTCTATTATTTCTATATTCTATTCTATTCTATTCTATTCTATTATTTCTATATTCTATTCCCATTCCCATTCCCTTCTTTATTCTATTCTATTCTATTATTTCTATATTCTATTCCCATTCCCATTCCCTTCTTTATTCTATTCTATTCTATTCTATTATTTCTATATTCTATTCCCATTCCCATTCCCTTCTTTATTCTATTCTATTCTATTCTATTCTATTATTTCTATATTCTATTCCCATTCCCATTCCCTTCTTTATTCTATTCTATTCTATTCTATTATTTCTATATTCTATTCCCATTCCCATTCCCTTCTTTATTCTATTCTATTCCATTCCATTCCATTCCATTTCTTTCCATTCCATTCCATTGCTTCTCCTCTCCTCTCCTATTCCTTTCCCTTCCATTCATTCCTCCTCCTCTCCTCTCCTCTCTCTTCTCTTCTCTTCTCTCCTCTCCTCTTCCCTTCCTTTCCATTCCATTATATTCCCTATCCTATCCAATCCAATCCTACCCCTTTCTGTTTCTTTCTTTTTCTCAGAATAAGAATCCTACAAATGTATAGAGCAAGTCTGGATGAATCAGTTATTCTCATCACTAAATCTGCTGAATTCCCACTTCCAAGGGGGCGGGGGAGGAAGTGGTTGGGCTGGGACATTTTAGCGAGGTGCTCTGAATCCCCAAGCCCTTTGCAGTAGGCTCCCTGCAACACCTCCCCCTTCTTTTCAAAAGCTTACCGCTTTGAGTAACAATTTAGAACAACAAAAGCTTCATTTAAGACAGGGACCCCTGTGGGAATGTTCCTATTCATTTCTTTCTTTGGTGGGCAATTGTTAGAGGATGACATTTAAGTTGTTTTACAAAAGTGGCAGGGAAAAATAAAATAATAAAAGGTAATATAACCAGATGGTTTGGCAGTTTCCGCTGGAGAGGCAGCAGAGTAGAAAGGTGGAGGCCAAAGCAGAGCCCACAGAGATGGTGAATTCTAGTCCCACCTTAAGCATGAAAGGCATCTGGGTGACTTGGTGCCAGTCACCCGGAGACGGTGAGTTCTAGTCAAACCTTAGCCATGAAAGCCAGCTGGGTGACTTTGCACCAATCATCCGGAGACAGTGAGTTCTAGTCCCACCTTAGGCATTAAAGCAACTAGATGACTTTGGGCCAATTGCTAGGTGACTGGGAGTTCTAGTCCCGCCTTAGCCATGAAAGCCAGCTGGGTGACTTTGCACCAATCATCCAGAGACAGTGAGTTCTAGTCCCACCTTAGGCATTAAAGCAACTAGATGACTTTGGGCCAATTGCTAGGTGACTGGGAGTTCTAGTCCCACCTTAGCCATGAAAGCCAGCTGGGTGACTTTGCACCAATCATCCGGAGACAGTGAGTTCTAGTCCCACCTTAGGCATTAAAGCAATTAGATGACTTTGGGCCAATTGCTAGGTGACTGGGAGTTCTAGTCCCGCCTTAGCCATGAAAGCCAGCTGGGTGACTTTGCACCAATCATCCGGAGACAGTGAGTTCTAGTCCCACCTTAGCCATGAAAGCAACTAGATGACTTTGGGCCAATTGCTAGGTGACTGGGAGTTCTAGTCCCGCCTTAGCCATGAAAGCCAGCTGGGTGACTTTGCACCAATCATCCGGAGACAGTGAGTTCTAGTCCCACCTTAGCCATGAAAGCAACTAGATGACTTTGGGCCAATTGCTAGGTGACTGGGAGTTCTAGTCCCGCCTTAGCCATGAAAGCCAGCTGGGTGACTTTGCACCAATCATCCGGAGACAGTGAGTTCTAGTCCCACCTTAGGCATTAAAGCAACTAGATGACTTTGGGCCAATTGCTAGGTGACTGGGAGTTCTAGTCCCGCCTTAGCCATGAAAGCCAGCTGGGTGACTTTGCACCAATCATCCAGAGACAGTGAGTTCTAGTCCCACCTTAGGCATTAAAGCAATTAGATGACGTTGGGCCAATTGCTAGGTGACTGGGAGTTCTAGTCCCACCTTAGCCATGAAAGCCAGCTGCGTGACTTTGCACCAATCATCCAGAGACAGTGAGTTCTAGTCCCACCTTAGCCATGAAAGCCGAGATTTAGAGTCTCCCAACAGAGAAACTAGTCTAAGGCTAGCTAAGATGAGAAAAGGAAACTAGCTTGTTGTAGTGGTTCATGCATCAGGCTGGAAATCAGGAGACTGTGAGTTCTAGTCCTGCCTTTGCATTAAGCCAGTAGGTGATCTTGACACTGTCCCTCTCCATCTCCACCCTAGCAAGAAGGAATTGGCAAGTCACCAGAGGGATAGAATCAAGATCACGTTTCGTAGTGAGGGAAAGATATAGAACCCAGATGATATGGGGGGGGGGGAAGAAGGGGGAAAATAGAAAAGAACATAATAGTATATGTATATATTCAAAAATAAGATACAAAGGGAGAGGGAAACATAATCAGGATAGATTTGAGAAGGAAAGGGAATAAGAAATGATATTCAACTATTTTTGGGTCTGCGGAAATAAAGTTAAGAGCTGGAAGAGACACCTACAACAATAGAAAAAGAGAAGAAGAGAGGAGGAGAGAAGAGGAAGAGGAGGGAAGGAAAAGAGAGAGAAGGAGAGGAAGACGGAAGGGAGAGAGAGAGAGAGAGAGAAGGAGAGAGGGTAGGAAGGGGAAGAGGAAGAGCGGAGTAGGGAAGAGGTAAGGGAAGAAGGAAGGGAAAGGAGAGGAGGAAGGAAGAAGGGAGGGAGGGAGAAAAGAAAGGGAAAGGAAGATGGTGTCAAAACAGGCGAGGGATGGTAAAGCAACCCAAATGTTATAATCCTGTAAATGGAATGACAAATGCAGAAGAGTGACGAAAGTAAAAAAAAAGAATAATAACCATGTTTCTTTTTTCCAGAGATGACTGAGAGAAGGCCCAAGCAGAGATGGTATTCAGCCAGATCTTACAGGTTCTGGAGAGCCGGTAGCAGAAATTTTGAGTAGTTGGGAGAACCGGCAAACAGGCTGGCCCCGCCCCTGCTGCCTCCCAGCAGACTTCTTTTATTGCCCTGCACAGGAGAACAGAGCTGGAATGCAGGTTAGTGGGGTGGGGAAGGGAAGGAGGATGTTGCCGTCTCCTTCCTCTGCTGCGCCCACAAAGCCACGCCCACAAAGCCACGCCCACAGAACCGGTAGTAAAATAAGAAGTTTGAATCCCACCACTGCCCAAAGATGGACGACCTCCCTCCTTTTGCTTTTTTCTCCCACAGAGACGAGAAAGATGACAGGAGAGCACAAACAAAAGTGGGAGGGAAAAAAAATACGTAAAGGAGCTAAAAAAAGATATTAAAAGTTTAAACACCGGGTGTTTTTTTTCCCAAGCTGCTAAGCAGCTTATTTATCGCAGCGTGAGACTACCTTAAGAACTTCAACGAGAGAAGGCTGGGTTGGTAATTGCAGGGACTGACTCACCAGCATGGCAATCTTTGGTGGGGACCAGGGTGGTGGGGGGGAGAAAGGGGAGAAGGGGGGACGGCGATGAAGATGGACAGGGAAAGGGAGGCCACCCTGGTGCACTTCTGCTACATCCTGACAATGGCAAAGCCCTCCAGCTCCATCTGACATCTACACCTGTCCCTGAAAATGGCAAATCAAACCCTTAATTGGTTCTTCTGAAAAAATAATAATAATAATAACCAATAAAGGGCAATACAGACAGAAAGATGAAGCATCAACGGGGTTATTACGGGGAATGGATTTTAATTTCGTGGTGTGTTTTTTTTTAGGAGACACGCTTAGGGCTCGGGAGAAATTTCTCAGCCTTACGAGTGAAGCTTGCCAAAGCCCTTCGCTCCACTCTTTGGTTCCAGAGCCACCGTTCCCCCTCGATTCGAGTCATCTTGGTATCCCAGCTATGTGAGTGGGTGAGCCTCATTTCATACGTTGCGCTCGGTTTTTTGATCTGTTCTGACCTAGGCTTCCCCCAAAAGCACGAAGCAAATTCCTGGTCCCGATAAAACCCCTTTTATTAAACGAAGGTGAATTCCTCTCACTCCCATTCAGCCAAGGCCTGGCAAACAGTCTTTCAAAGGAGCATTTATGACCACAGACCTTATCTAGCTTGGAAAGCGGCCATGTAAATATTTCCCAAGTGAGGTGCTGTGCGAGGAAAGACTTGGCACAGAGTCTCTGAGATTCACGGACAGATCTTCACACTCCTGAAACGAATGAATAAATTGTTTCCTCCAAAAGCCCACTCCCCTTTTTCTAGAGTCTCAGCAATTTTTTAATTGGTGACCAAAACTGGGTGCAGTGTTCTAGGTGTGATCTTACTAAGGCGTTATAGAGTGGTATTAGTACCTCCCTTGATCTTGATTGTATCCCTCTGTTAATGCAATTTAGGATTGCATTGGCTTTTTTGGCTGCCGCTGCACACGGCTAGCTCCTATTTCCACTGAGTCCACTAAGACTCCAAGATCCCTCTCACAGTCAATGCTATTAAGCCTGGTTTCACCCAGTCTATATGTGTCCTTTTGACTTTTCTTGCCTAAGTGTAGGACTTTACTTTTCTCTACATTGAATTTCCTTTTGTTAAATAGGGCCCAGTGTTCAATGCAGTGACTGCATTTAAGTCTCTCCTGTTTGGAGAATTCCAAGAAGCAAATTTATGCATGGTGTGAAAGTTTTAAGCCCTGCTCCATTCTGCACTGCCTGTTCTTTTTATAGCAACCAACATTTTTTTTCCCCCTTTTAATAAGACCTTGGGCGCGCTTTCTCTTCCTTCTAACCTCAGATCCCTTCTACTCCAGATGTCAAGGATTTGCAGGGAGGGAAATTTGCATTCCAAGCAGGTACCTTTCTCGCTTTATCTAAAGCCCTTCTTCCCGAATGAACGTTTGAAAGGAAGACAGCGACTTTCCCAGAAACTGGAGTGAGGAGCAGCTCCCAAGAGCAATTATTTTAAGGGATGTTAAGGTGGCTCAGAGGCTAAGACGCTGAGCTTGTCGATCAGAAAGGTCGGCAGTTGGGCAGTTCGAATCCCTAGCGCCGCCTAATGGAGTGAGCTCCTGTGACTTGTCCCAGCTTCTGCCAACCTAGCAGTTCGAAAGCACGTTAAAAATGCAAGTAGAAAAATAGGAGCCACCTTTGGTGGGAAGGGAACAGCGTTCCGTGCGCCTTCGGTGTTGAGTCATGCCGGCCACATGACCACGGAGACGTCTTCGGACAGCGCTGGCTCTTCGGCTTTGAAACAGAGATGAGCACTGCCCCCTAGAGTCGGGAACGACTGGCACATATGTGCGAGGGGAACCTTTACTTTTCCCTTTAACATCTGTTTGCAGAAATACGGGAAGTAGGAATGAGAGACAGTTCTTCATAAAGGCAGACCATGACGGCTGTCCAGAATGAATATGCTTTGACCCAGTTTGCATTTCGACGTCCTCCTTCGAACGTCTCCCCATAATTCCTGCGAGACCCAAGCAAAAGGTATGCCTTTTCCTCTGCCTCGGAAGGCAAGGTGGACAAGACCCACAAGTGACAACCGTAACGGAGCCTGTTCATCCCGATTGAAACTCAGGATGGTTTCAGGACTTTGTTTACGTTGGTCGTTAAGCAAGTCAGCCCGGGCATTAGTTGAACCAAGGGTTTGCGATGTCGAAAGCCAGAAGAAAGTGTGATGATAAAAGAGGATCACATGACGGCGTGACCTGGTTGCCTGAAGTGTAGTCAGGTGACCACATGTATTTATTTATGTATGTACGAATGTATGCTGACCATTAGAACGTTGAACCCAGGTTGTAAGTACCTTGGAGGTAGCTCCCACAGGCCTTTGAATGGTTGTTAAGCAACTGGACCTAAAGCTGGAGGTTTATTCTGGTTGTGGGTTGGTTTCCAAACATTTCATTACCAGGCTGGGTAACATCTTCAAGGAGTCCCCTAAACTCCACTGAAGATGTTACCTAGCCTGCTAATGAAACATTTGGATACCAAACCACAAACTAGGTGAATGAACCTTCACCCTCATCTGTCTGTCTGTCTGTCCGTCCCTCCATCCATCCATCCATCCATCCATCCATCCATCCATCCATCCATCCATCTATCTATCTATCTATCTATCTATCTATCTATCTATCTATCTATCTATCTTCTGTCTATCAGCTATTTCTCTCTGTCTCTATCTGTCTTTATTATCCATCCATCCATCCATCCATCCATCCATCCATCCATCCATCTATCTATCTTCTGTCTATCAGCTATTTCTCTCTGTCTCTATCTGTCTTTATTATCCATCCATCCATCCATCCATCCATCCATCTATGTATCTATTTTTTGTCTATCAGCTAGCTATTTCTGTCTGTCTCTATCTGCCTTTATCATCCATCCATCCATCCATCCATCCATCCATCCATCCATCCATCCATCCATCTATCTATCTTTATAAGCTATCTATCTTTATAACCCTTATAAACAGAAACACAAAGATACTGACGTCCCCTAAACTCCACTGAAGATAGCCTGGTAATGAAACATTTGGATACCAACCCACAAACTAGGTGAATGAACCTTCACCCTCATCTGTCTGTCTGTCTGTCCGTCCATCCATCCATCCATCCATCCATCCATCCATCTATCTATCTATCTATCTTCTGTCTATCAGCTATTTCTCTCTGTCTCTATCTGTCTTTATTATCCATCCATCCATCCATCCATCCATCTATGTATCTATTTTTTGTCTATCAGCTAGCTATTTCTGTCTGTCTCTATCTGCCTTTATCATCCATCCATCCATCCATCCATCCATCCATCCATCCATCCATCCATCCATCCATCTATCTATCTTTATAAGCTATCTATCTTTATAACCCTTATAAACAGAAACACAAAGATACTGACGTCCCCTAAACTCCACTGAAGATAGCCTGGTAATGAAACATTTGGATACCAACCCACAAACTAGGTGAATGAACCTTCACCCTCATCTGTCTGTCTGTCTGTCTGTGTCTGTCCGTCCGTCCGTCCGTCCGTCCATGCATGCATGCATCCATCTATCTATCTATCTTCTGTCTATCAGTTATTTCTCTCTGTCTCTATCTCCCTTTATTATCCATCCATCCATCCATCCATCCATCCATCCATCTATGTATCTATTTTTTGTCTATCAGCTAGCTATTTCTGTCTGTCTCTATCTGCCTTATTTATCCATCCATCCATCCATCCATCCATCCATCCATCCATCCATCCATCCATCCATCCATCCATCCATCCATCTATCTATCTATCTATCTATCTATCTATCTATCTATCTATCTATCTTTTGTCTATCAGCTAGCTATTTCTGTCTGTCTCTATTTGTCTTTATCATCCATCCATCCATCCATCTTTATAAGCTATCTATCTTTATAACCCTTATAAACAGAAACACAAAGATACTGACGTCCCCTAAACTCCACTGAAGATGTTACCTAGCCTGGTAATGAAACATTCGGAAACCAACTGTTTTCTCTCTTGAGATAAAACAGCATTTTTACCTGCTCCCGGATTAACCGACTCTCTGGATTCACACATTACCTTCAACCGGTCTCTATCCAAACGATACAGGTTCACTGGCGGTGTGTAACATTGCTAGGAAATTAAGCAAGGTTAAAGCTAATCAAGCTTAATCCATTAAGGGAATTCACCTGTTCGGTCTCTTGCAGATCTGGTTCATTTGATTACACGTAGTTCCACCCCGTCTCTAACAAGCAGGAAAAGAGGACACTCTCAAAAGGACAAAAGAGACAGTGGATGGAGTGTTACCCCCTATTAAGAAAGTCTACCTTTGTACAGATAGCTAATGTGACGGAGCTAACTGTTATTCGTAGGATTAGCTGATCTTTGAATTTCTCTCCTTTAATTGCTGCATTTACATTTTAGCTATCCTTTTCGCCCTGTGGTATCACACCAGCCAACATTATGCTATAATTTGGCTTAGGTGCGAGTGTAACTGTCTTCCCAAATTCTCCACACTTCCTTTTCTATTTTTTGGGGGGTGAGGGGGTGGGTGGGTGGATGGGGGAAGCATACCTTGCAGCTATCCATGGCAGTAGGGGCGGTGAACAAGAATTTGGTCCAGCTTCTATGGGGGCAAAGCAGCCCTTTCTCTTTGATGGAAAGAAAGGAAATACAGAACAGAATAACGGGAGTTGAATAACAGAATAGAATAATAGAATGGCATAATGGGAAGGGACCTTGGAGGACTTCTAGTCCAACCCCTAATAAATTTGAGTGGGGGGTCAACCTATTCTCCAAAGCACCTGAAGACAGGACAAGAAGCAATGGGTGGAAACTCATCAAGGAGAGAAGCAACTTAGAACTGAGGAGAAATTTCCTGATAGTAAGAAAAATTAAGCAGAGGAATGGCTTGCCTTCATAATTTGTGGGTGCGCCATCACTGGAGGTTTTGAAGAAGAAGATTAGATAACCATTTATCCAGAATGGTATAGGGTCTCCTGTTTGAGTAGTGGGTTGGACTAGAAGACCTCCAAGGTCCCTTCACACTCTGTTATTCCATTACTAATCCAGGAGAGAAGCAACCTAGAACTTTCCTGACAGTGAGAACAATTAATCAGTGGAACAACTTGCCTCCAGAAGCTGTGAATGCTCCATCGCTGGAGGCTTTTAAGAAAAGACTTGAGAGTCACTTGTCCAGAATTGAATAGTCTCCTGCTTGAGCAGGGGGTTGGACTAGAAGACCTCTGAGGTCCCTTTCAGCTCTGATATTCTTTTAAATGTTTGCGTTTTAGTTGATACTGTGCAAATTGATGGTTAGTTCTTCCTATTCAAGATCGGAGAGTCCTAGAGCTCAAGAGTGCAGAGAAGAGCAACCAAGAGGATTAGGGGACTGGAGGCTAAAATATACAAAGAACGGTTGCAGGAATTGGATATGTCTAATTTAATGAAAAGAAAGACTAGGGAGACATGATAGCAGTGTTCCAATATCTCAGGGGCTGCCCCAAAGAAGAGGGAGTCAAGCTATTCTTCAAAGCATCTGAGGGCAGGACAAGAAGCAATGGGTGGAAACTAATCAAGGAGAGAAGCAACTTAGAACTAAGCAGAAAATTCCTGACAGTGAGAACAATGAACCATCGGAACAGCTTGCCTCCAGAAGTTGTGAATGCTCCAACACTGGAAGTTTTGAAGAAGATGTTGGATAACTGTTTGTCTGAAGTGGTGTAGGGTTTCCTGCCTAAGTAGGGGGTTGGACTAGAAGACCTCCAAGGGCCCTTCCAACTCTGTTATTCTATTCTATTCCATTTCATTCTAATCCATTCCATTCCATATCCTATCCTATCTTTATCCCATCCCATCCCATCCCATATTCTGTTCCAACCTTGCAACCTTTGGCTTCACACAAAACGGTAAATCAAAACTCAATAAAACCCACCCTTGCCTGCTGCAAAAGAGCCAATCTATCCCAATGAAACAAGAGAGAATTTAGACGCAACCACACAGTTTTGTACCCCTGGTTTCAACGGGCCTCCTTTAAGCATAACTTAAGCCTATCTCTCAGATCCATCTCCCTGATACCGGCCATTTCTCATGGCAAAGTACCCTCATTTTCAATAAAGAGCTCTGTAAAACCTTGATGGAGATCCCATAAAGCTATTGAGATTGGGGCCTCCTCGCCAAATCGGAGACACTTAAAGCCGTGACAGGCATCCCGTGGAGATAAGAATGTTTGATTTTTCTCTGGCCGTTGTTTCCTGGTTTTAACTTTTGACATTCCAAAGGAGAAGAAGACGCAGACCCTCTTTTAACGCAGGGCAAATTGTCCAGATACGCGCTGCGTCCCGGGCTGGCAAATTACATATGTTTGCCCAGAATCGATGGGGAAACAAAATATCTGGGAACGACGAGTATCACAAACCAAATTTGGCAAGGAGCACACAGCTTTGCGGAGGCGAAGAAACACTTTGCGTCTTCGCCGAGGCTGGGAGAACAAAATAAAAATAGCTCCTGAAAGCTGCAGATCCTTTTCACTTGGATGCAAGGAATGGAAGTTGGATGAGATATGAAAGGCAGGCTTGTCTCCTGGACATAATCACGCAGTTTATATTTTGACACGGATGTGACTTTCCTTTAATCTGTTACCTGTAAGGTAAAGGTTCCCCTCGTACATTTGTGCTAGTCGTTCCCGACTCTAGGGGGCAGTGCTCATCTCCGTTTCAAAGCCGAAGAGCCAGTGCTGTCCGAAGACGTCTCCGTGGTCATGTGGCCGGCATGACTCAACCCCGAAGGTGCACAAAACACTGTTTCCCTTCCCACCAAAGGTGGTTCCTATTTTTCTACTTGCATTTATTTACGTGCTTTCAAACTGCTAGGTTGGCAGAAGCTGGGAGAAGTCACGGGAGCTCACTCCGTCATGCGGCGCTAGGGATTCGAACCGCTGAACTGCCGACCTTTCTGATCGACAAGCTCGGCATCTTAGCCACTGAGCCACTGCGTCCCTTCAACATTACCTGTATAGATTTCCTTTCATCTCTACCTGTAACAGGTACAGATTAGGTTAAACTTGGCTCGGTAACAGGAACTGTGAGAGGGATCTTGCAATCTTAGTAGTCAAACCATTGAATATGAGCCAGAGGTGTGTGGCGATAACCAAATAGACCAATGCAATCCTAGGTTGCATTAACAGAGGGATAGAATCAAGATCAAGGGATGTACTAATATCACTCTATGAAGCCTTAATAAGACCACACTTGGAATACTGCATCCAGTTTTGGTCACCATTGTTATAAAATAAGATGTTGAGACTCTAGAAAGAGTGCAGAGAAGAGCAACAAAGATGATTAGGGGACTGGAGACTAAAACATACGAAGAACAGTTGCAAGAATTGGGCATAGAGTCCATGGTGGCACAGTGTAAGAATACAGTACTGCAGGCTACTTCTGCTGACTGCTGGCTGTCTGAAGTTCAGTAGTTTGAGTCTCACTGGCTCCAGCTTGACTCGGCCTTCCATCCTTCCGAGGTGGGTAAAATGAGGACCCAGCTTGTTTGGGGGCAAGAGGCTGACTCTGTAAACCGCTTAGAGAGGGCTGTAAAAGCACTGTGAAGTGGTATATAAGTCTAAGTGCTATTGCTATGTCTAATTTAATGAAAAGAAGGACTACGGGAGACATGATAGCAGCCTTCCAACATCCAAAGGGCTGCCCCAAAGAAGAGGGAATCAAGCTATTCTCCAAAGCGCCTGAAGGCAAGACAAGAAGCAACGGATGGAAACTAATCAAGTTGAGATGCAACCTGGAATTAAGGAGAAACTTCAAAACAGCTAGGACAATTGACCAATGGAACAGCTTGCCACCAGACGTGTGAATGCTCCAACACTGGAGGTTTTTAAGAAGAGAGCAGACAGCCATTTGTCTGAAATGGTATAGGATCTCCTGCTTGAGCAGAGGGTTGGACTAGAAGACCTCCAAGATCCCTTCCAACTCTGTTCTTCTGTTAAATTTGACGCCGAACTTTCAACCTGCATCTTTGATCCTAAAGCACTAAAACACTTAGTGACTTCTATAAAATTAAGATAACGAATTATGGAAACCTGGAATTATATTGGTGCGGTTGCTTCCTTTTTTTCTATTCTTTCTTGGTTTGTTTTTTTTTTTGAACTTTTTGGGTAGATTGGCAAGGATTTTATTAATTTAGAAGCTTTGAAGGTTGCACCATATGTCGCAAGAAAGCAATTTCTTCTGGGGTGTGGAGTGAGGTCCTGGATTTGATTTATGACCTTAATACTGTGAGATATTAATAAATCTCCATACCAGCTGGTAATAGGCAGTCAGAGAAATGCAACGTTTTCTTAGGGTAGATTGGTTCAAAAAAAAAAAATTCAATTCCCCCCCTCCCCTGGTAAGTGCCAATCAACCACACTTGTTAATTTCAACACCTGGTAGTTAACAAAAAGAGAAAAGCGGCACCTTCCGTCACAATACTTTTTTAAAAAAACCCAAAACTTGGAGAGCGAGGAAAAGAGAATCTTAATCAAATGGATTTGTAAAACCAATGATGTCAACAGCCATAGATGTTAGACACTGACGCACAAGCCAAGATGAATTGCTTTACCAGGTCGTAGATCCCAAGGGATCCAATTTGGTTGGTGATGGGTGGGGGAATGCCTCGGAGGTATGTAAACAGGTCAAGAAATATGTGTGCATGTACTAACAGGTATTCAGAATTCTAGTTAGAGATGTGAACAAGTGCACAGTTGACTAACTTAAGAGGTGGGGTGGAAAAACTCTTATAGATATTTGACGTACAGTTTAGCAAAGACAGATTAAATAAGGACAACATGACAGCCTAGTGGTGAAGTTTAAGCAAACTTTCCACCAGTCTTCTCTCCTTTCTTCCTCTCCTTTCCTTCCCTTTCTCCTCCTCTCTTCTCCTTTTTTCCTGTCATTCCCTTTCTCCTCCACTCCTCTTTTCCCTCCCCTCTTCCTTTCCACTCTTATCCTCTCCTCTCCTCCTTTTCTTCTATCCTCCTTTCCTTCCTTTTCCCCTCTAGTCTCTTTCTTCTCCTCTCCTCTTTTCCTCCATTTTCTCTTCTCCTCTCCTCCCTCCCTCTCTTCTCTTTTCCTTCCCTCCTCTCCCTTCCTTCCTTTCTCATCTCACTCTCTGTGTCTCACTGTCTCTCTGTGTGTGTCTGTGTGTCTCTGTCTCTTTCTCTCTGTCTCTCTCTCTCTCTCTCACTCACTCACTCACTCACTCTCTCCCTCCCGTCTCTCTCTCTCTCTCTTTCTCGCTCTCTCTCTCTGTTTCTCTGTGTGTGTGTGTTTCTCTCCATCTCTGTGTGTTTCTCTGTCTCTCTGTCTCTCTCTGTGTGTGTCTCTGTCTCTCCATCAAGGTCTCTGTCCCTGTTTTTCTCTGTCTCTCTTTCTCTCTTTCTCTCTCTCTGTCTGTCTCTCTCTCTGTCTGTTTCTCTCTCTCTCTCTCTCTCTCTCTCTCTCTCTCTCTCTCTCTCTCTCTCTCTCAGTGTCTCTGTCTCTATTTCTCTCTGTCTCTCTCTCTGGTTCTCTGTGTGTGTGTGTGTTTGTGTGTGTCTCTCCATCAGGGTCTCTGTCCCTTTTTTCTCTCTCTCTCTGTCTCTCTCTGTCTCTCTGTCTCTCTGTCTCTGTCTCTCTGTCTCTCTCTCTGTCTCTCTCTGTCTCTCTGTCTCTGTCTCTGTCTCTCTGTCTCTGTCTCTGTCTCTCTCTCTGTCTGTCTCTCTCTCTCTCTCTGTCTCTCTCTCTCTGTCTCTCTCTCTCTCTGTCTCTCTCTCTCTCTCTCTCTCTCTCTCTCTCTCTCTCTCTGCATACAGACACAGTGGCCAATATCACCTCCAGGATGCACCCTCTGTATTTGCAAATTTCAGTGGCATAATCCATTCTCACCACTTGGAACAGAGCCTATTCTCCCCAGTTCCCTCTTGGAAGCCCAAATGAAGTAAGCCGGTAGAGGAAAAAGAAATTGCCACCCTCCCTTTCCTTAACACTTCTCCTCTTCTCTGATTAGATGCAATTCTGAGAAACCAATTCACATCCCGAGCCTGTGTAATTGGTGCCGGACTGAGCTTCCAAAATGAAGTGATGGGCTCCCCGTCGCTTGTCGCCTCTTCTCTCTCGGAGGTGACCTGGGAGTATAAATAAAACAATTTACCCCGAGGGTTAGGATCAAAAATTGTCTTCTGCACAGGGAAGGGAAGACGAAAGGGCTTCCGCCAGTTCAACCGATTTCAAAACATCAACATTAGAACAATAGAGCTGGAAGGGACCTTGGAGGTCTTCTAGTCCAACCCCCTGCTTGATCAGGAAATCCCATATCGTTTCAGACAAATGGTTGTCCAGTTTCATCTTTTTTTAAAAAAAACGTGTTTATCATACATTTTTGTTTATAATACATCACATTTCCCATTTTACAACAGTCCATCTCTCTCCATCTCTTCCCTCCCTACTCTTCTTGCCTCAGCTTTCCTTCCTTCCCTCCTTCCTTCTCCTTCCCTCCCCTCTGATTCCTTCTCTTCCCTCCTTTCCTCACCTCCACTTCCCTCTCCTTCCTTCTCTCCTTCTCCTCTCCCTTCCCTACTTCAATCCCATCCTCCTGCCTTCAGGTGCTTTGGAGAGTAGCTTGACTCCCTCTTCTTTGGGGCAGCCCCTGAGATATTGGAAGACTGCTATCCTGTCTCCCCTAGTCCTTCTTTTCATCAAACTAGACGTACCCAATTAATGTTCTTTATATGTTTCCAGTCTCCTAATCATATTTGTTGCTCTCATCTGCCTTCTGGTCTCTTTGGTGATGGAGCACTCATAACTTCTGGAGACATGACAACCCCCCCTAGTGAATTGTTCTCACTGTTAGGAATTTTCTCCTTAGTTCTAGGTTGCTTCTCTCCTTGACTGGTTTCCACCCATTGTTTGTTGTCCTGCCTTCGGGTGCTTTGAAAAATAGATTGACACACACACACCCCTCTTCCTTGTGGCAGCCCCTCTACAAGTAATGTATGACTTGCTATTATGTCAACACTAGTCCTTCTTTTCATTAAACCCAATTCTTGCAACCATTGTTTGCATGCTTTAATCTCCAGTCCCCTAATCATCTTAGTTGCACTCTTTCTAGATTATGATGTTTTTACATCTTGGCAACCAAAACTGGATGCCATATTCCAAGTGTGGCCTTCCCAAGGCCTTTGTTGTGGCAGCAGATTCGGACAGTGAGGAGGTTGGGGAGAAGCATGGGCCAGTCCTAGAGGCTGGGGAAGGCTCGGACGAGGGCTCTGCATCGGAGGCAGAGATGGCGCCGAGGCTGTCTGGCAGTGATCAGCTGCCTTCAAAGCTAGTGAGGCAGAGGAACAGCTGGAGCCTGTTCCCAGTGTGCGCATGCGCAGAGCTGCCAAATGAAAAGAACAGCTGAAAAATCAGGGTCGACTTGGGAGTGAAGCCACAGGTGGACCGTGATTGGCCCCTCCCAGAGGACATAAAAGTGGAGCGAAAGAGGAATGGGCTTTTGCAGGAAACAATTTGTTCATTCGTTCGTTCGTTTCAGGAGTGTGAAGATCTGTCCATGAATCTCAGAGACTCTGTGCCCAGCCTTTCCTTGCACAGCATCTCGTTTCGAAAATATTTACATGGCAGCTTTCCAAGCTAGATAAGGTCTGTGGTCATAAATGCTCCTTTGAAAGACCGTTTGCCAGGCCTTGGCTGAATGTGAATGAGAGGAATTCACATTTGTTTAATAAAAGGGGTTTTGTTAGGATCAGGAATCTGCTTGGTGCTTTTTGGGGAAGCCTGGGCCAGAACAGCCTTATGAAGTGGCACGAACACGTCACATGATCTTGATTCTATCCCTCTGTCCATGCAGCCTAGAGGTTCTCCCTTCATTTGGAAATGCTGAATAACAGCTTTGGAATCTCCACCCGGATCTCGAATGGATCCTTTCCAGCTTCTCTTCCTTTGGTCTTGCCTGTCATGTCATTTCAGCCCAGAGCTGCAGGTAAGAAGCAACGTTTTCTGACTTTCTGGCTAGGTTAGCATTCCGAAAACAAGACACGAAGCTGCTAGATTGACAGGAAACTGTCAGGGGTTGAAATGTTTGCTGTCTTGGATGAGAAATTACCGACCAGTAAAAAGCCCTTGCTGAGAAAAGATGGCCATCGTGGGAAGCTGATTGGGATTGGCAGGTAAATTCTTTACTTGGTCACAAACAATCTCACCGTTTTTGCTAAAGGCAGCAGTAAACAGGGGCAGGCGAGATTTTCGATGGCCAGCCTGGTGGTCTCGCCAGGCGCTATCTGCGAGCGCCTTATTAATCCTCGTGATAATACTTAACAACCCGGATAAGGAGATCAAAGGCACGGCTTGTTCTAGAATTAGAACAAGGATTTGTAGCGAGATGCTCGCCACTGGGACGATACGGAAAAATCTGCATTAAAAAAAAAAGAAATATATAATTGAATTGAGGAGCACGCCTTTGCCTTTTATCTCTCACCCACCCACCCACCCCAAGGAAAGAGGGGAAAACCAGGGAAATTGGAAGACATTCTCAGCAATAGTCTCCTTGAAGGTTTTTAGTGATGAAGTAGGGATAGATTGGCTTAAATATTATACCTTTATGTTTCTAAAAAAGAGACTAGACAGACACTTATCTGAAATAGTATAGGTTCTCCTGCTTGAGGAGAGGGCTGGACTAGAAGACCTCCAAGGTCCCTTCTATTCTATTCTATTCTATTCTACTCCATTCCATTCCAATTGTAATTCTATTCTATTCCATTCCAATTGTAATTCTATTCCATTCCATTCCATTCCAATTGTAATTCTATTCCATTCCATTCCATTCCAATTGTAATTCTATTCTATTCCATTCCATTCCAATTGTAATTCTATTCTATTTGATTGCATTTGTAATTCTATTCTATTCTACTCTATTCCATTCCATTCCAATTGTAATTCTATTCTATTCCATTCCATTCCAATTGTAATTCTATTCTATTCCATTCCATTCCAATTGTAATTCTATTCTATTCCATTCCATTCCAATTGTAATTCTATTCTTTTCTATTCCATTACATTACATTACAATTGTAATTCTAATCTATTTCATTCAATTGCATTTGTAATTCTATTCTATTCCATTCTATTCTATTCTATTCCATTACATTCCATTCCAATTGTAATTCCATTCCATTCCAATTGTAATTCTATTCCATTCCATTCTATTCCATTCCATTCCAATTGTAATTCTACTCTATTCTATTTCATTCCATTCTATTCCATTCCAACTGTAATTCTATTCTATTCCATTCCATTCCATTCCAAAATCGGCATCCAGTTCCTGAACCGGCTGAATTCTACCCCTGCTAACAATCAAGTTTACTAGAATCTAGAGAGCCACGATTGGCTCCTTGGGGGTCAGCTGATTGAACAACGAAAGCAATTGAGAAGCTGGTATTAAGCTCAACCCACGGGTTCACCCGTGGAAGTGCAGGATCACTAATCTAAGAAGCGTCATCTGTCTTCCGTTACAAACCACACACGGGAAGCCTCCTTCCGCTGGCACTTTGCACGCCGTTAAAATGATGTCAAGTGTCTAGCAGGAAACACGACGCGCAGTGACGGATGTGGGATTCTCACTATTGCTAACAAGCCTCCTGCTTGTTAGGATGCTAAAATAAGGCTTTTTGGCATCATCGGCTATAAATAGGAAGAAGGGGTTGGCGTCGGTGGGTATTTTTAAATCCAGATTATTAACTGTTTTGCCACGCTCTGCTCAAATTGCTCGCCTGGCATGGCGTCAGCACACATTGGGGTTTCTTCCCAAGCTGCGAAATTTGCTCAGTTTGGCTTAAGTTCTTCCCTTTCAACGAAAGCTGGTACACAACGTGCTGGATGTTGGGAAGCCAATTGTGACCTTACGGTGGTGGAAACTCCATAATGATGGTCCCACAGACTTCCTCTCTTGATGTGTCTTAACGTAGAATAACAAAGTTGGAAGGGACTTTGGAGGTCACCTCGCCCTGCACGAGCAGGAGAGGCTACGCCGTTTCAGATAAGTGGCTATGCCATCCCTTCTTGAAAGCCTCCAGTGATGGGGCGCCCATGAACGTCTGAAGGAAAGGGATTCCACAAGTGAAGAAACAACCACTGCAGGGATGCCAGAAATACTCTTAATCGTGGTAGGTTAGAAGAGCAAAATCTTGGAAGCCTTCAGCATGGGACAATTGTTTTCCTGTAACCTTATAATAAAAGTAGCATTAGCTTGCATAGTTTTGGTTTGGTTTCCTGGTCTATTTTGAAGGACTGACATTTATCTGTCTGTCTGTCTGTCTGTCTATCTATCTATCTATCTATCTATCTATCTATCTATCTATCTATCATCTATCTATCTATCTATCATCTATATCTATCTAAACCGTCTCTGTCTGTATCTCTATATCTCTATCATCTGTCTGTCTATCTCTATCTATCTATGTATCTGTTTGTCTGTTTCTGACTGTCTGTCTGTCTATCTCTCTATCTATTATCTATCTGTCTGTCTACATCCACCCACCCACCCATCCATCATCCATCATCTATGTATCATCTATCCATCTATCAACTGTCTGTCTATCCTTCCATCCATCCATCACTGTCTGTTCATTTGTCTACCCATCCATCCATCCACCCATCTATCTATCCATCCATCCATCTATCTATACATCCATTTCTATCTGTCCATCTGTCTACCCACCCACCCACCCATGATATGTCTCTGTCTCTCTCTCTCTGACTCTCTGTCCCTCTCGCTCTCTCCATCCACCCACCCACCCACCTATCTATATCTATCTATCTATTCATAAATCAATCCATCCATCTTTATCTGTCCATCTGTCTACTCACCCACCCACCCATCATCATCATCATCTCTCTCTCTCTCTCCATCCACCCACCCACCCACCTCTATCTATCTATCTATCTATCTATCTATCTATCTATCTATCTATCTATCTATCTATCTATCTGTCTATCTTTATCTCTCCTTGGTTCTAGGTTGCTTCTGCCCTTGATTAGTTTCCATCCATTGCTTCCTGTCTGGCCTTCTGCTGCTTTGGTAAATAGTCCCATCCACCCCATTGTTGTGACAGCCCCTCAGCTGCTGGGACACTGCTATCGTATCTCCTCTCGTCAGATCACATCTTCTTGTTGGGGAAGAGAAATTCCATCAAATGGCAAGTGCCATTATCTTCCACTCTACCAGTCCTAGCATCTTCTGTTCCAGGAGAGAGGACCAGTCTTGTTCCTCACACGTGGGAGAAAAGCATGCGTTAGAATTTATACACCTTTCAAATTGTGAAACCTTTCCTCTCCATTCCAGAGGTCTAGGAGGTAAACTTCACCGGAGTGCAGAAGATTTGCCAAGCTTAGCTTTTCCCTTTTTCTGACTCTTTTTAATTATTTCCCCTTATTTGGGGAAGACAAAATCCATTTTAATCAACGAAGCTACCTTGGTTCCAAACCCAGCTTCGCAGAACCAATAAATGTCTTTCCTACATGGTCTAGATTTGCTTCAGCAATCGAGGCAGCTCGTACGTCAAGGAAATAAATCAGCAAATATCAGTTCTTGTATATCTTCTCATAAGTTTCTGTTTCTCTAATTTTCTTTTCTTTTTTTTTCTTCCTCCCACTACTTTGCTCTCAGAATGCTCCACTGCTTGCTTCAAATTTCGAAGTGGGTCGCATTGTTAGAAAGTAAAAATAGGAAAAAACGCTGTAATCCGATGCTTTGTCTGGAAATATGCCTGAGGGGGACCGGAGGAAGGAAGAAAATGATATAATGGGATGTTAGGAGGCACCAGGAGATCTGATGAGCACACCCCACAATTTGTCTTCTGGGAAAGGTCTGCTATGTGACTCATCGCACCCTGAATGACAGCCAGGTGTTTTTTTTCATGTGCCTGGTATTTGTTCTCTGAATTCAAAAAGTTCTACCTTCTTTCTGAAATGAAATATTTGAATTGGGAAGAAAAGTGTTTGTTTGGGGGGGGGGGATCTCAGGTTTGGTCTATAAAAATATCATAACTGGAAGAGGAGGAGGAAGTGGATGAGGAGGAGAATGAGGGAGAAGAGGAAGAGGAACAGGTGGACGCAGAAGGAGGAGAAAGAGCAGGAAGTGAATGAGAAGAAGGAGAAGAAGGGGGAGAAGGAAGAAGTGGAAGAAGAAGAGGAGAAGGAGAGGGAGGGAGAAGGAGAAGAGGAACAGAAGGATGAGGAAGAGGAAGAGGAGGAAGTGAATGAGAAGAAGGAGAAGAAGGGGGAGAAGGAAGAAGAGGAAGAAGAAGAAGAAGAGGAGAAGGAGAGGGGGGAGAAGGAGAAGATGAACAGAAGGATGAGGAAGAGAAAGAGGAGGAAGTGAATGAGAAGAAGGAAAAGAAGGGGGAGAAGGAAGAAGAGGAAGAAGAAGAAGAGAAGGAGAGGGAGGAGAAGGAGAAGAGGAACAGAAGGTTGAGGAAGAGGAAGAGGAGGAAGTGAATGAGGAGAAGGAAGAAGAGAAAGTGGAGGAGGAGGAGGAGGAGGAGGAGGGAGAAGGAGAAGAGGAAGAACAGGAAGGAGAAAGAAGAAGAGAAAGAGGAGGACGTGAATGAGGAGTGAGGGAAAAGGAAGAAGAGGAAGAGGAGGAGGAGGAGGGCAATGAGGGAGAAGGAGAAGAGGAAGAGGAGGAAGGAGGAAAAGGAGGTAGTGAATGAGAAGTATGAGGAGAATGAGGGAGAAGAAAGAAGAGGAAGAAGAGGAAGAAGAATGGGAGGAGGAGGATAAGGAGGTAGAAGGAGAAGAGGAAAAGGAACAGGAGGAAGAGGAGGAGGAGGAGGAGGAGGAGGAGGAGGAGGAGGAGGAGGAGGAGGAGGAGGAGAGTAGCATTTTCAGTAACACATCAGCATGAGTATTCAAAGGAAGCTCTCTCCAATTGAAATTTTTTTCCCTGACATCAGTCCATAGCTCTGGTGAATTACTTTCTCCTTGGCTGCAATTTGATTTCATCTGCTCGGAGACACCAGGATATATATTTAAACAGAAATCTCCAGCAACAAGGCAGCCAGTTGCTTCTAATAAAAACAGTTCTGCTGGAATAATGCAGTCTCCAAAAGAGAGAGGGGTGTAATATGGTTAAATGCTTTTACAATCTCCCATTAAAGTAAGTGGATGGAAATTCATTAAATATTTATAGGGTTGGGAGAAGACAAGGAAATAGGGGGGAGAGAGAGAGATGAAGAAAGAAAAGAAAAAGGAAGGAAGGAAAGAAAAAGAAAGAAGGAAGGAAATAACGAAGGAAAGAAAGAAAGAAGGAAAGAAATAAAGAAAAGAAAAATAAGAATGAAAGAAAGAAAAAGAAAGGAAGAAAGAGAAAGGAAAGAAGGAAGGAAGGAAAGACAAATAAGAAAGAAAGAAGGAAGAAAGGAAAGATAGAAAAAGAAAGAAAGAGAAAAAGAAAGAAAAAAAGAAAAAAGAGAGAGAAACAGAATTGGAAGGGATCTTGGAGATCATCTAGTCCAACTCCATGCCCGAGCAGAGGAGTCTATACCATTTCAGAGAAAAGCCTCCCATGATGGAGCACCCACAGTTTCTGGAGGCAAGCTGTTCCACTGATTTATTCTTCTCCCTGTCAGGCAATTTCTCCTTAGTTCTAGGTTGCTTCTCTCCTTGATTAGTTTCCATCTGTTATTTCTTGTCCTGCCTTCTGGTGCTCTGGAGATTAGGTTGATCCCCTCTTCTTGGTGGCAGTTGCTCAAATATTGGAAGACAACTCTCTCGTCCCCCCTAGCCCTATTTTTCGCTAGACTAAACAGACCCAATTCCTGCAACTTTTCTTCAAATGTTTTAGCCTCTAGGCGCCTAATCATCTTTATTCACCTTCTCTGTACTCTTTCCAGAGTCTCAAGGCCTTTTATTTTAAAATACTGTGGTGACCAGAACTGAAACAGAAAAAAATTAGATATATAGAAAAACATTTTCCAGACCTGAATAAGAATAAGCTATACTGTAAGGAATATAAGGATGGAGAGGCTAAGACGCTGAGCTTGTTGATCAGAAAAGTAGGAAGTTCAGCGGTTTGAATCCCTAGCGCCGCATAACGGAGTGAGCTACCATGACTTGTCCCAGCTTCTGCCAACTTAGCAGTTGGAAATTATGTAAAAATGCAAGTAGGAAAAAAGGGACCACCTTTGGTGGGAAGGTAACAGCATTCTGTGCGTCTTCGGTGTTGAGTCATGCCAGCCATTTGACCCTGGAGATGTCTTCGGACAGAGCTGGCTCAGCGGCTTCGAAATGGAGATGAGCACTGCCCCCTAGAGTCAGGAACGACTAGCACATATGTGCGAGGGGAACCTTTATCTTTTACCTATACTGTAAGTGAAAATGCCACCTCACTCAACGTCAGTTCAAACACCATTTGGCATAGGTCATGGTAGATGGGCTGTTCAGAGTTGTAATTCAACAAGAGACAGAGAGTCATGAATCCTTCAATGGCCACTGAATAATTCTGGTACGCCAAAGAATAGAATAACAGAGTTGGAAGGGATCCTGGAGGTCTTCTAGTCCAACCCGCTGCTTAGGCAGGAAACCCAACACCACTTCCGACAAGGGGTTCTCCGATCTCTTCTTTAAAATTTCCAGTGTTGGAGCATTCACAACTTCAAAAGCAAAGTCCAGAAAAGACAAAGTCCGGTAGCCTCTTGAAAAAAAGCACCTTTGGGACAACCATGACCTGGATAACTGAGAAGCTCCATAGACATTTCCACAGGTCCATTTTCAGATGTCAGAGGTCTCCAGAATGGCCACCAAACTACCTCTTTACGTTCCATATAAACCTACATTTCCCTGTCATAGGAATGTCCCCAGTATCTTCCATCTCACAGATAATCCCTAGAACAATGGTTACCTAGGATGAATGATCTCCAAGCTCCTGCTGTCATGTTCTCGCGAATAGATGTGACATTAAAGATGGTTATTATTAGTCATCGATCACTATCTGTAGCTGGTCTCCCCTCTCGGGGGAATCTGGCTTTTGCAAATGATGGATGTGGCATTTTTTAAGAGTATGAAAATGTTAACATTTGAACATGCAAAATGCGAGCTGGTGAGACAACTCCGTTCAGAGGTGGGAAAACAAACAGTGATTTAAGCCTTCGGGGGAAAACCGTGGCAGAATGGCTCATCGGCTTTGGAATTATTTCTACGGGATGACTTTTTAAAGCCTGCTCTTTTGACTTGTTGGACACTCGTTTATTGTCATCCCTTGGATGTCTCGTTTCTGGCAGATCTAGGATCTTCATAAATTTTGGGAAGTTATTGCAAGTCTGGGCAAGAGGTGACTTTTTAGATCTTCTTCCTCTCGCGGCATCCTTTCGCCAGTAGGAACTGTAGGGCAACAAGCAACACAAAAGCAGTAGTATATCATGGAGTAGTATGTCAACTCTCCGTGTTGCAATTCCATGCATACCGTTGACGAAGCTGAATCTCAGATTACAGTAGCTGGGTTGAGATGGGTGTATCTATTGGGCAACGTGATTTATGACACAGGCTGAGGGGAGGAAAGGAACAGGGGCAAAGTTCAGAGGCAGATAAAGAGAGCGAAGAAATGGCTGCGAATAAATATTGCCTAATGAAGAATGCCCAATGAAGCCGTTAATCAATCACTGGTTTTTGTATCGACATTGGCTTGCTTATGATGAATCAGGAATGGCATCGTTAGGAAACTTTGCAAGTACTCCTTTACAACTAAGAACTTCACCGGCAAGATTGGCAAAAGTTTACCCAAATTTGAGTCCCAGATGTTGGAAATGTAAACATGAACAGGGCTCATACTTTCATATGTGGTGGACCTGTCCGCAAGCGAGGAAATATTGGAGTAAAGAATTCGGTTGCAATTTTTATAATTGTTATTTAACATACGTCAATTCATATCATTTTTCCTCCTGTATATTCACATTTTAATATTTTCTTATTTCCCCTCCCCCTATATTAACCATGTATAGTCTGAGATACTTATTTTATTCCTTTCTCTTTCTATTTATATCTTTTTTCAAACCACTCGTAAAATCTCCCCCATGTCCTGTAGTACACTGATTCCTCTTTGTCCTTTATTCTCAACGTCAACCTGTTCATTTCTGCACAATCTAATATCTTCTTCATTACTTCCCATTCCGATGGGATTTTGTCTGCTTTCCAGTTTTGTTCAAATACAATTCTGGCTTGATTTGTACAATCAAATATGAATCTTCTTGACTGTATTTCTCTGGTAGAATACCGAATAAAAATATCTCTGGCTTAAACTCTATACATATTCATGTATATCTAAGAATGAATTTGAAAGGAAAAATAAAAAAACTTTTTACAAAAAAAAAAGAATTTGGTTGCAAGAAATAACAGGACTTCAAATCCAACTTAAACCGGAAATGTTTTTGCTAGGGATAATTAGAGGAATGTTTACAAAGGAAATCAATTATATCATAATTCATATACTGACAGCAACAAAATAGCATACGCCAAAATTGGAAAATAGACGGCATACCTTCCAAAAACATGATAATTAAAAAAATAACGGACTGCGCGGAAATGGTTAAATTTACTCTCAACCTGCAAGATAAAGAAGAAAAAGAATACTATACAGTATGGTATCAGTGGTTCAAGAATAAGAATAACGAATGAAAGTAGAAAATTGATATATGTACATATTAGGTTATAGGAATTATAAATGTAAAGAGGAAATTGCAAATGAAAAACGAATGGAAAGTCTGTAAGATGCTGAACAAAAGGGGATGTCTTAAGAATGGGAAGAACGGATGTTGAATTTGATTTTTATGTTTTGTTTTGTAAACAGCTGAATAAAAATGACCTATTAAAAAAATTAGAACTAAGAACTATAGAACGAAGGAGAAATTTCCTGACAAGGAGAACAATTAATCAGTGGAACAGCTTCCCTCCAGAAGTTGTGAATGCTCCAACACTGGACGTTTTTAAGAAGATGTTGGACAACCATTTGTCTGAAGTTGTGTAGAGTTTCTTGCCTAAGCAGGGGGTTGGACTAGAAGACCTCCAAGGCCCCTTCCAACTCTGTCATTCCGTTTGTCTTTCCGTTCTGTTTTCACGCATCCTTTGGGGTACCAAACAGACTCGTACAGTCAGACTATCCATCTGATAAGTGAACAGAAAAGCTTTCACATCCCTTGATTTATAGCACATCAAAGACCATAAATTGCCATTAGGAGAAGTGCAGTCTTGTAGATCAAGCAATTGGAGATGCTGGGTCACTATTTATTCTCCCCTGACATATGGGAAGTACTGCTTGTCACACCTAATTTGTAAAAGGATAAGGACGAGGTTCAGGCTCAACTGGCAGGGATGCCCCTTTGACCCGGAAGTGCTATCCGTAGGCAGCATGATTGCTGCAATTCGAGATAACATCCCTTGTCACTCCAAACGAGAGGTTATATTGCCAGTAAGTGTGTCGTGTCCCCCCCCCCCACTTGCTGTTCTTCTGGAATAAGAGTGAGACATCTTAATACCAGGATGGCTGGCTGGCGCTGAGGCATAATTAAGTTCAAATGAGGAGAAGACACTCACATTTTTCAGAGTTATGGAGAAGGGACAGCTTGGGAATGAACAGGCTAAACCTGCTACTGAGATCCTCCCTTCAGCATCTGTTTTACAATTTTTGGGTTTGGGTGGATTGCTTGATGAGAGAGGAAAGAAAGAAAGTAGGACAAGAAGCAATGGATGGAAACTGATCAAGCAGTGGCTAAGACGCTGCCGATCAGAAAGGTCGGCAGTTCGTCGGTTCGAATCCCTAGCACCGCATAACGGAGTGAGCTCCCGTGACTTGTCCCAGCTTCTGCCAACCTAGCAGTTCAAAAGCACAGTAAGAATGCAAGAAGAAAAATAGGAAGCACCTTTGGTGGGAAGGGAACAGCGTTCCCTGCGCCTTCGGCGTTGAGTCGTGCCGGCCACATGACCACGAAGACGTCTTCGGACAGTGCTGGCTCTTCAGCTTTGAAACGGAGATGATTACCCTAGAGTCGGGAACAACTAGCACATATGTGCGAGGGGAACCTTTACCTTTTAATACCTCACGTGATCTTGATTCAATCCCTCTGTTAGGATTGCGTTGACCAAGGTCAGAATCTCCAAAGGAAGATAACAGTTTATCTTAACAAGGGAAGCGTCATCAGCAGAAATTTTCTGAACACACCTGAAAACCAACAGTGGGCCTTGAACAAGCTATTGTTGCACAGGTAACAGCATCTGTTGATGTCACAGATTGCTGCCATTTGCGGGAGGGGGTTGCATTTGTCTAAATTGGGACAAGCCGAAGCTTTCATTTCCTATCCCGTCTACAGACTGCGTTTGCCAGACCCAACAGCTGCCTTCAGCATCTGGCATTCAAAGCAAAATCTGGGCTTTCTAGCCAACATGTTTTATTGGGGGGGGGCAGGGGGACCCCGTAGAATATGTCAAACAGATTTTCATGGACCGCGTTCAGCTTTGCTGCTTTGCTCTGTCACATTTATCGGGAATCACATTTTAAAATGTCATGTGGATAACAAATGTGATGTGTTTTTTTCCTTACAGGCGCCAATTTCCCCCCCCCCCTGAGTTTGTAGCACCTCGATGTAATGTTTGGAAAAGCAGCTGAATCAGAGGAAGAGGAGAAGGCATGGGAATCAGGGCCAGCATCGAGAACCTGAGAGCTCCGTGGGGGAAGAGGGAATGGAACTGGCAGAGAGAGAGGAGGGGGCAGAGGTGGAGTCTGGGCCGTCCATCAGCCCTCAGATGGAGAGTCAACAGCCCCCAGGTCTGGAAGTGGCTGATGAGGAAGAGGAGGAACAGCTGGGTCCAGTGACTGACAGACAGATGCACAGAAGGCAGAGGAGAGGAGAGCAGTGGAAATCTATGGGCCAGTCCTTGGGATGGAAGAGCCACTACGGCTAGTGAAGCGCCACCCTAACTCTGGGGATAAAAGGCAGGAGACAGAGATGAATAGATGCGACAGACAACTATTCATCTTCCAGACAGACAGACTTGTTAGCCTGCGAGAGAAACGTTTTGCAAGAGCTGCCGGCATTCCTAATAAAGGAATCTTTTGAGTTCACGTCAGAAGGTTTGTGGTGTTTGGGGAGCAGAGGGCTGGACTTGAAGACCTCCAAAGTCCCTTCCAGCTCTATTCCATTTCACTTCATTAAAATACGGGATGCCAATCGGGGGGTGAAGATATGAGAGAGACCACCTCCAAGTCCTAGGCACATGGGAAAAAATGATGGAGGACTCCTAGCCATTTTCTGAGCTACAAAAATCTTAGCATGATGGAGGAAGCTTCCATCCTATTGCCTAATTTGTCGGGGTTCCAAATAGCATCCAAAATAAAATAAGAATCCAAGGCAAGAGATTCCTCAAAGTTCCAATTTATTAAAAGAGCCACGTTGGCACATCTGGGAAAACTCGAATCTGAAAGCTTTCATATTTTCCCATCCAGTCGAAAGTTTAAGATCCTGCCCCAACACCAACAAGGTCATCACATGGTCCAATCTTTCACTGCCATGAAGACAGAGTCCACCCATCCAGGTCCCGCCAGGTGCAGAGACAAAAGATGACCTTGACTTTCTAAGAAGAATGTTATTATGGCTACATATCACCTAGCTCCACATAATCCCCCCCCTCCCAGTTTCCCACAGTAGAAAGTATGGCCGAAAAGAAAAGATGGATTGCACGCATGACGTAATTCAACACCAACTTCCTAGTCCACTTCCAGAACTTTAAGTATTACCAAGATACATCGGTTTTAGTAAACTCATTTCATTTGCTGCGCTCTCTGCTTGCCAGCTTCCTATTAACATCCAGATGGGCACTGATCCAACACGGCTTGGCTTCAGGTGCTTAAATCTTATTCCCATAAATCTAGTAGGACATCAACACTGGTTCCATGTAAACAAAAGTCCTGGAGATGTCAGGATGTACAGACCACACATTCAAATTGAGCTGCTGTCTCTGGAGATTCTAAGTCACCCAGGTCACGGTTGTCCCAAAGATGCTGTTGAAAAGGCAACTGGATTGTGTTGGGTTGTTGTTGTTGTTGTTTCAGTTGGAGACATTTCGCTTCGTCGTCACGCTTCGGAGTGACCTTTTCTCTCTTCTGAGTCTGAAACCAACGGCTGGAGTTGAGAGAAAGGCTTCCGAGATACTGTGTTGTCAGATTCAGATTAACAGAGTTGGAAGGGACCTTGGAGGTCATCTAATCCAACCCCCAACCCAAGCAGGAGACCCTACGCCATTTCTGACAGATGGCGGTCCACTCTCTTCTTGAAAGCCTTCAGTGATGAAGCTCCCACAACTTCTGAAGGCAACTTCTGTTCCATTGGTTGAAAGTTCCTCCTTATTTCTAGGTTGAATCAATCAATCAGAATAGAGTTGGAAGGGACCTTGTAGGTCATCTAGTCCAACCCCCTGCCCAAGTAGGAGACCCTACACCATTTCTGACAAATGGCAGTCCTGTCCTTCTTGAGAGCTTCCAGTGATGAAGCTCCCATAACTTCCGCAGGCAACCTCTGTTCCATTGCTTGATTGTTCTCACAGTTAGAAAATTCCTCCTTATTTCTAGGTTGAATCTCTCCTTGATCAGTTTCCATCCATTGTTCCTTGTCTGGCGCTTTGGAAAATAGCTTGACCCTCTCTTCTCTGTGGCAGCCTCTCAAATATTGGAAGACTGCTCTCCTGTCTCCTCTGGTCCTTTTCTTCACTAGACTAGCCATGCCCAGTTCCTGCAACCGTTCTTCGTATCTTTTAACCTCCAGTCCCCTCATCATCCTGGTTGCTCTTCTCTGCACTCTTTCTAGAGTCTCAACATCTTTTTTATAGTGTGGTGACCAAAACTGGATGCAGTATTTTGGGTGTGGTCTTACTAAGGCTTCATAGAGTGATATTAGTACATCCCTTGATCTTGATTCTATCCCTCTGTTAATGCAAAGTATGGTTGCATTGGCTTTTTATTTAACTGGTCGTCCACTAAGACTCCAAGATCACTCTCACAGTCACTGCTATTAAGCCTGGTTTCACCCAGTCTATATGCGTCCTTTAGTTTTTCTTGCCTAAGTGTAAGACTTTGCCCAACCACTCCCAACCCAGCAAAGCTTAAAAAAAACTGCTGAGCAGTGTAGTTCAATGACATCCGGAGTGTCAGGCCTGCAGCCATCTTGTCTTTCGGATCTTTGGCCTGCCACACTTTCTATTATTCTACTATACCTTTTCTATTGTGGGAAAATGGGAGCAGGGGATTGTATCGAGTTAGATGCTATGTAGCCATAACGACATTCTTTCTAGAAAGCCAAGGTCATCCTTTGTCTTTGCACCTCTACACCTGACCGGAACTGGATGGGTGGAAGCTGCCAGCGTGGCAGTGGGAGATTGGACCATGGGATGGGCTTGTGGGTGTGGGGGGCAAGATCTTGGAACTTTCAACTGGGTGGGGAAAACCGGGAAGCTTTCAGATTCAAGTTTTCCCAGACATGCCAACATGGCTCTCTTCATAAATTGGGACTTTGAGCAATACTTTTTGTTGGACTCTGATTTACTTTCGGGCGCTACCTGGAACCCTGACACAGAGAGCTACAGATGTCCTACCTTAGACCGAGGATGGTCATGGTTGATTCTTTTCTAAAGGAATGTGTTTCCTTGAACACCCCCCCTGCAAGCTTTCTCTGATTCAGGTCATCCTCTTCCTTGCTTACAAAAGGTGAACAGACAGCTGGTACAGCTGATAGCCTTTTTCTAACCCTCTCATGCATGATCTCCACCTCCGCCTCACTTTATAAATATGGTAATGGTATTTCCTTTGCTTCCCTGGATAGGGAAAATAAAGTCTAGAGACACTAGAGATCCTGGACCCGGATAGATAACCATAGAAACAACTTGCTGCAAAGTAAACACTTCCATATTATTATACACTCTGGGTCAAATTAACTCTCCCTTTCTCTCTCTCTCTCTCTTTTGTCCTTGTCCCCATGCCCATCGCTCTCCAAACAGCTTCTGTGCTCACCTATTTGCTGATTGCATCCAGGAAGCAGACACAGAAACCCCTTGTTTGCTTCATTACCAGAAAGTGTGAGCTTGAGATAAAAAAAAATAAAAAAAAAATAAAAACCACCAGAAAGCATTGATTTATACAATCGCTTCCTCTGCCTGGCACTTCAATAGAATTGTCCTGCCGAGAAAATTGCAGATAAACTCTTAATTTATTCTCCATTTAAGCACCAGGATGGGGTATAAAGCAGGGCAGGGTAATAACGGTGGACTCGATAATCTGAGAGCCTTGTTCCAGAGACGCTCTCGGCCTCCTTCCGCTCGATCGGTGGCTTCGGCTGAGAGGAGAAGACACAAGGAGGAGGACTTGCCCCATAGGGTAGACTCGTGACAAGCATCTGAATCACAGAAGAGTTGGAAGGGGGCTGGGAGGTCTTCTAGTCCAACCCAACAACACTGGAAGTCTTTAAGAAGATGTTGGATAGCCATTTGCCTGAAATGGTATAGGGTTTCCTGCCTAGGCAGGGGGTTGGACTAGAAGACCTCCAAGGTCCCTTCCAACTCTACTATTGTATTGTATTGTATTATTGTATAACCCCCTGCTCAAGCGGGAAAGCCTATGCCACTTCAGACAAACGGTTGTCCAATCTCTTCTTAAAGTCCTCCATTGATGGAGCACCCACAACTTGTGAAGGCAAACCATTCCACTGATCAATTATTCTCACTGTCAGGAAATTTCTCCTTAGTTCTAAGTTGCTTCTCTCATTGATTAGTTGCCACCCGTTGCTTCTTGTCCTGCCTTCAGGTGCTTTGGAGAATGGGTTGACCCCCTTTTCTTTGGGGCAGCCCCTCAAATAAATGAGACTGCTATCATGTCACCCCTAGTCCTTTTTTTTTGACTAGACTAAGGTGGATGATAGAAGGATGGAGGGATGGATGATGGATGGATGGACTAATGGTGGATGGATGGATGGATGGATGGATGATGGATGAATAATGCATTCTCCTTGCACATATGTGCTAGTCATTTCTGACTCTAGGGGGGGGGTGCTCATTTCCGTTTCAAAGCCTAAGAGCCAGCGCTGTCCAAAGATATCTCCATGGTCATGTCGCCGGCATGACTCAATGCCGAAGGCCTACGGTACGCTGTTCCCTTCCTACCAAAGGTGGTTCCTATTTTTCTACTTGCATTTTTACATCATTTTAGGTCAGATTGAAGGATTGAAGGATGGATGGATGAAGGATGGATGGATGGATGAAGGATGGATGGATGGATGGATGGATGATGAATGGATGGATGGATGGACTGATGATGGGTGAATGGATGAAGGATGGATGGATGGATAGTTGGTTGGATAGATGGATGGATGGATGATAGAAGGATGGAGGGATGGATGATGGATGGATGGACTGATGGTGGATGGATGGATGGATAATGCACGGACAAAAAAAACCCATTCATCATATTATGCCCAGGAACCCACTTTCAATTTGCTTTTTGATCTGGGACCGTTTCTGAAGATGCTTTGTGACTTTTAGGTAAAATCTGGCACTTGGCTTTGCTGAAATAAGGGCAGAAGAAAGAGAAGGGAAGATTGGGAGTAACCAGAAGAGGTCAACTGTCTGCTTCAGCAGCAATCATTTCTGACAGAGGTTTCAAGAGTCCTAACATCTCCATGAAATATATATGCAGATGGAGTCCATGAATATAGTTTGCCTGCCAGAAGCACAGCCTCTACTTCATCCCGAGGGACATTTGATTGGCACCAAAACCTGGTCACAGGAAGATCAATATTGCAGGGACCGAGCATCTTTTTGGAGCTCAAATGTATGTGGGTATAGGGGTATATATGTATGTGTGTAAACCCGCCATCCTGGGCCCAACGTTTGGGAAGCCAGGCTCTGCCTGTCACAAGCCAGGACAAAGGGTGAGTGATGGAGGAGTAACACCTCCTTAAAAAACCTTGGTCCAGCTGGCCCGGCTGGTAGCACCTTGTAAGGGCCCCTTCCCAGGGTTACGGGAGAAGATGGTCAACGGGTTTGAAGGCGGAAGAGGGCTCTAAGCCCCAATGGCAGATCAAGCGGCAGAGCCATCTTCTAGGAGAAGGGAAACTCCGATGACAAACATCCACTGCCTTGTGGCTGCATCCACTACTGGAAAAAGGCTTCAGGAGTCAACCTCCAGGCAAAATCCAGAGCCGGAGTCCCAGAAGCAGTTCGTGACTGTGTACAACTACGTTCCGGTAACTCCTGCGATGCAGTTGGAACCAACTGTATCGACTCTGCTGTTCCATTGGACTATTTCAGCCACGTGGAGAAGGGGGATCTACTGCTTGGGTAACAGTCTATCCTCCATATTAATCTACCCAGGCCTCGTGCTCTGGAGAGGGCACTCGAGCTTTGACCTCTTCCCAGTCATCGTCTTTGGAGACTGAAGGTTGCCAATGATATGTGTGTGTATGTTAAGAGAGAGACTAGAACTTCTCAAGTTTGTAATTGTATTTTATAGGAGATTACAAGAAGACCATGTTGACTTTTCAATATGTAAATGACCTTATATCTCTTTGATTATTCCTTGTCTGGCCTTCAGTTGCCTTGGAAAACAGCTTGACCCTCCTCCTCTCTGTGGCAGCCCCCCCAAATATTGGAAGACTGCTATCCTGTCTCCCCTGGTCCTTCTCTTCTCCAGACCAGCCATGCCCAGTTCCTGTTCTTCATATGTTTTAGCCTCCAGCCCCCTCAACATCTTGGTTTCTCATCTCTGCACTCTTAGATCAGAGCTACAGCCAAAATTAGTGCTTGAGCAGCTGCAGCTGTGAACAGCTGGGACTTTACTGAGCGCGCTCCAAGGAGCCCTGGCTTTTGAGAAGCTTTTAGAAAAATGGATTCTTGATGCTGAGCAAGTTTAGCTTGCTTCTGTGATGACTTTGTCCCTTGATTGCACCACTTCCTGATGTCTAACCCCTCGGACATCCCCGGTCAAAATACTTTCTGCAAATTTGGCAGCTGGAAGTGAGTGTTTTTTATCAGCAGGTTCCCCTGATGGAAGACTGTGGATTTGGAAGCCTGGCAAAGTAAGTCAATTTCTGGCTCTTTTGTTTAACCCTCTAATCAGAGTTTCTTTAGGCTTTGAAGGCCAAAATTTCCCACCCGGCTCTCGGAAAAGGAAGCTAGACTAGACCCACCATATCTGGACAGCAAAATCTATTTAGTCACTAGATGGTGGCAAAGAGAGGCGTGGAACTCTTGGTTGACCTCTAGTCACAGGCCCAGATTTTTGCAATCCAGATTTGATAGTCCTGGTGAATGCAACCATCAGGATATGATTTGGACCAGATGTTCTCAACCTCTTCTTCACCACGGACCTTCCATTTCAGAATAACAGAGTTGGAAGGGACCTTGAAGGTCATCTACTCCAACCCCGCCCAACTGCGGGTTGGAGGGGGGCAGAAATTCCAACTTGGGGTCTGCTTCAGCCTCCTGGTGGGGGGCTTTGGGCGAAGGCTGGAGGGAAGAGCCGCTGGTGGCAAAGAGCCGGAGGGCCTCGTTCCAGTGGGACGGCATCATGGCCTGGAAGTGGCTGACCATCTCAGCCTATTGAGCCTCCAGGCACGGGCACTTGGCCTTGCACTCCCGCAGGTCTTCCCTCTGCTTGGGAAGCCTATGCTCCTAGTCCTCAGTGAGGTGCTTCTTCTGAGCTTCCTTCCACTCGCCTTGCTATCTCAAAGTACATTGACTGCAAATTGTTCCATTGCTGGAGGTAAAGTCTCTCTAAATAGAGAGCTGTGGGATTCTTTTTTCTATATTAAACTATCGATTTTTCATAAACAAAAAGCACAAAAGGCCATGGAAAACAATTGCATCTCGGTTCAGGAAGTTGACGAATTAGATGCTGCTTTGTGCCCTAGCGGCTGCGTTTTGTGCATCAGGTTTTTCAAGTTATCAAAAAGAAAAAGGAAAAAAAAGAAAGAAAGAAAGAAAGAAAGAAAGAAAGAAAAGAAAAAAGATTGGTGGATATAAACTATGAACTTCCAAAGGTTCATGAAGCAAAAAACAATGATTTTGCCTCAGTTGGGAGAAATCCTCTAACTCAGCTGAATGTATGTATGTATGTATGTATGTATGTACATATATATGTATTCGCCCAAATATGGGAGGGAGCTCACTACTCCCCCTTTCTATGCTTCGGCTCATTACAGAAGACCATCCAGGTAGAAAAACCATATTTTTTTTATTTTTAATGTTGCCTTTGCTATGTTTGGGTTGTATTTGTGCTGATAAATAAATAAAGGGAGACTAGTATATATCTATTTCAAGCTATTTAGCTCTCATCAGCTAGCCATACCCTTACTGGGATTTGAACCTGGTATATACGAGTCCCTTTTTGGGAGAGGGGCGGTCTAAAAATCTAAGAAAATAAATAAATAATAAATATATATATATATCCATAAATGTTTTAACTCTGTCTCTTCTGGATTCTCCCTTTAGTATTTTACGTATAGTCAGAATAACAATAACAGAATTGGGAGGGACTTTGGAGGTCTTCTAGTCCACCCCCTGCTCAAGCAGGAGACCCTATAGTATAGTATAAGAAGAGGTTACACAGCCATTTGTCTGAAATGGTATAGGGCCTATACCATTTCAGACAAATGGCTGTGTAACCTCTTCTTAAAATCCTCCAGTGAGGGAGCACCCACAACTTCTGGTGGCAACTTCCATTGGTTAATTGATCTGGGATTAGAGAATAACAGAATTGGGAGGGACTTTGGAGGTCTTCTAGTCCAACCCCCTGCTCAAGCAGGAGACCCTAAACCAAATGGCTCTTCTCAAAAGCCTCCAGTGATGGAGCCCCCACAATGTCTGAAGTTGTTTAGCCCCTACAGGTAGTCCTTAACTCAACAACAGTTTGCTGAGTAATCGTTCCAAGTTATAACGGCACTGAAACTACCTCTTGTTTCAAACTTATGACCGTTGTAGCAATACCAATTCAGGCAAACGGCTGCGCAATCTTTTCTTGAAGACCTCCGATCATGGAGTACCCACGGCTTCTGAAGACAAGTTGTCCACCCTAATTCACGGTTCTCGCTGTCAGGAAATTTTCTCCGTAATTCTAGATTTTCTCCTTTGATCAGTTTCCACCCAATTGCTTCTTCTTCTTCTTTTTTTTAAAAAAAGTTTTTTTTTATTAGATGAACCTTAAAAACATTGGACCTAGTGCAACATTCCTGGCATAAACATTTCCATATAGTTTTTGGATCTTACAACAGTTACATTTTATATCCCTTACATAGATACTGTATCAGATTACCTGTCCATTAATCCCTTCTTTTATCTGATTACTAATCACACAAATACATATCCGATTCCTACCTATTGCACAATCTTAATACCATATTTTCCAACTCTTAACCTGTCTGTGTTTTTTCTGTCCCAGCCTTTTCACCTCATTTCTAACCATTTGTTAGAATGGTACCATTTGTCCCAGATTTCGTGATATTCCATCTCACCTTTATCTTTGAGCTCTAGAGTCCGTCTGTCCATTTCTGCGTACGTCAGTATCTTACTCATTATGTCTTTTTCAGAGGGAGTCTCCCTATTTTTCCATTTTTGTGCAAAAACCAGTCTTGCCGCCATTAAAATATGCAGCATTAAATATAGTGCCATGTTTTTCTTTTGTGATCTCTAATAAAAAATAGTTCTGTCCTCAACTCCATCCATCCATGCCCATATTCCTTGTCTGGCCTTCAGGTGCCTTGGACAATAGCTTGACCCCTTCCTCTCCGTGGCAGCCCCTCAAATATTGGAAGTTGCTATCCTGTCTCCGCTGGTCCTTCTCTTCACTAGACTAGCCATGGCCGGTTCATGCAACCTTCCATCGTATGTTTTAGCCTCCAGGCCTTTGATCATCTTAGATAGATTCAGTTTAACAGAGTTGGAAGGGACCTTGTAGGCCAGTGGTTCTCAACCTGTAGGTCGGGACCCCTTTGGGAGTCGAATGACTCTTTCACAGGGGTCGCCTAAGACCATTGAAAAACACATATTTTTGAAAAAACACGGAAAACATAAAATAATTTTATGGTTGGGGGTCACCACAACATGAGGAACTGTATTAAAGGGTCACGGCATTAGGAAGGTTGAGATCCACTGCTGTAGGCCATCTAGTCCAGCCCCCAGCCCCAGCTCCTCAAATATTGGAAGGCTGCTATCGTGTCTCCCCTGGTCCTTCTCTTCACTAGACTAGCTATGCCCAGTTCCTATAACCGTTCTTCATATCTTTGAGTCTCCAGTCCCCTAATCCTCTTGGTTGCTCTTCTCTGCACTCTTTCCAGGGTCTCTACATCTTTTTTATAGTGAGGCGACCAAAAACGGATTCTAGGTGTGGTCTTACTAGACTTTAGGTCTTACCTATAGAGGGCTATTAGTACCTCCCTTGATCTTGACTGTATCCCTCTGTTAATGCAACTTAAGGATTGCGTTGGCTTTTTTCTTGAGTCCCACATTGAGACAGTGCCAGATTTCTGGTGTGTTAAAAAAAACCAGCAGTGATAAGCTACAGCTCAACCCAATCCAGCTGAAAGGAAGTATGTTCACCAGCCAACTCCTCCAGCATGTGAAAAAGGCAGCGTGGTTGCAAAAAGGAACAGAGCCTTTTCAGATGGCTTGGTGATTTATCCGAGGTATGCATCCGCAGACATTCCTCCCTCAGCCTCCTTTTAATTAAAACTATGGCCAAGGTGGGGGGCGGAGGGGGGAGAGAGAGAGAGAGAGAAGGAAGAGCAAAGAGAGACGGAGTGGGCCAGAAACCCAGCCTGACAGTTTCAATTTTCACTTACAGCTTCTTCTTTTTTTCCCTAGGATTGATATCTTTCACCTTTTCTGCTGAAGAGGAAGCCTTGGTTGTCATAAATCACGTCAGGAGACTGAGTCGACAAAGCTCACAGCTTTTAGCCTGGTAAGGCAGGAAAAAAACTTCAGTTAGACCATGTAGCCAAGTGATTGTGGAAATGGAGTAGTAGACGGGTCTATGAAAGGGGAAACCAGCTCGGGGAGATATTTAAGCTGTTGCAGCTATTCAGCCTCTCTAAATGGGAGGCAGCCCCACTGGAGTGTCGGATCTAGAGGGGCATTCAATCAGAATAGAGCTGGAAAGGACCTTGGAGGTCTTCTAGTCCAACCCCCTGTTCAAGCAGGAGACCCCATACTGTTTCAGACAAGTGGCTGTTCAGTCTTTTGATATTAATAATAATTATTACATTCAACCACCTGATGTATTTCTAGCAATAGTACACATTTATATTAGATTGTAGTCCAGAAGGGACACGGTGGCTCAGTGGCTAAGACGTTGAGCTTGTCGATCAGAAAGATCGGCAGTTCAGCGGTTCGAATCCCTAGCGCCGCGTAACGGAGTGAGCTCCCGTTACTTGTCCCAGCTTCTGCCAACCTAGCAGTTTGAAAGCACATTTAAAAAATGCAAGTAGACAAATAGGAACCACCTTTGGTGGGAAGGGAACAGCGTTCCGTGCACCTTCAGTGTTTAGTCATGCTTGCCACATGACCACAGAGACGTCTTCGGACAGCGCTGGCTCTTTGGCTTTGAAATGGAGATGAGCACCGCCCCCTAGAGTCCGGAACGACTAGCACATATGTGCAAGGAGAACCTTTATGTTTATAATCCATAATCATTCAATTATTCCAAGTTGTGGAAAAAAATATTTCTCTCTATCCTAACTTTTAATCCTGTCACCCACCTAAAAGAAGAAGAAAAGAGAGAGCAAGAAAAAAGCAAAAGCTGATCAGAATAACAAATAAAAGGATCATCCATCCATCATCTATAGCCCTCTTCAATATTTTAATTGCTATGCTTTAAAGGAAAAAGAGAAGGACCGAATGGCAAATCAGAAAATTAAAAAAGAAGAAAAGTCACCTACCCATCACCCTTTGCCCGCTTTAATCATAAAATCACAAATGTAGCAGCTGAGCAGGATGAGGCTGGAGGGCGGAATTCAGTGAGTCATTAGTTTGGAATCACTGTGCCCCTATTCCATCTCCCTGTGAATTCCCTTCCCTCTGTTATCTAGTCCTGATTTAGATTTGACTGCTGGTTGACCAGGCAGAAGTAATAAAACACTTCAGTGCTTTGAATTCAAGAGAGCATTATGCTTCTTTGTGCCTGACAACAATGTCTCAATCTTCCTGAATCTTTTTGCACCCTCTTTGAAAAGTTGTATGAAAACAGAAGCCAAATATGTGTCTCTCCCGCCAACATGGTTTTCAACTCGTTCTATTATTTTCTAGAAACCAGTTTCAACTCCCAGCAACTCTGCCTCATCCAGATGTTTGGGATTCCCGGTTTCTACGCGACTCAACCCACGGTAAGCGCCTCAGATTGCCTGGCCTTAATCTACGCGGTGCACGAATACGTTTCTGCCTAGCAGTTGTGTGCAACAGCTTATGAGTAACATTCACATTCATCGTTGCCAAGGCTGGGAGAAGAATCTAAAAAATAAAATATTTGAGGTCTACAATACGTGTTTTTCAGCACCAGGAGGTTATAGATACTGGTTATGGTATCAGAGCGCGAACAAGGAAATACCTGCAGAGTTATGATTTAATTAAAGATAATAAGGAGGCATTCACAAAGGGAAGCTGAGTCTAGCACATCGGATCAAACAGTGCTTGAGGGGGCGAGAGAAGGAGAGACGGAGAGTTGAGTGCCATTGTTCAGGCAAGGCTTTTAAAAAACCATGAATGGACCCCGTGGGACGCCAATTATACATAATCTCCCCTATCAGTGAGTTAGAGAAAGTGGAATAAAAGTAAAAGCAGAGACATATTCTACCTTCCAAGAGAAAAATGATTCCGGGATGGAGTATTTCGGCGTAATAATAATTTTAAAAAAGGTGACAGGGTTTATTTCTCTGCCTCGTCGTAATAAGAGCTAATAAGTCTTCAGAAAATTCTCTTCTAGCCATAGATGGGAGATGGACAGCTAGCTTGGAAACAAGGGTCTATGACTGTGATGGCGAAGCCATGGCTCATGTGCCACAGGTGTCATGCTATATCACTTTAAGAGCCTGTAATTAAAAGAGGCCCTGTTGGGGCGTATCTCCCTCTCTGTGTGTGCTTCTGTGCTGTAATTGCTGATTGCTGTTTGTTTGAAGTCTGACTAAACTATGTGTATGTATATAGCCTTTGTAGATAAAACCACTGTTTAAATTCAAACCTCTGTTTACTGTATTTGCTCCTGGGTTGTCTCACATAGTCATGCTGTGCTCTGACATAACCTTGGTGAGTTGGCCATGGGAATGTGGCTGTGGTGAGTTGTCCCATTCTGGAGAAACAATGCTATGGAAGGCAGGGCAGGGCAGGGCAAGGCAAGGCAACTTTCATTGTCAGTTTTTTTTTTTTACTGTTGCCAGTGGCTTCCTCCTCCCTTCCCCTTCAAGGTTTAGGATGCTGTCAGAAAGAGAGAGAAAATCTAGCAATACATGGGGACCTTCAGGACCATGAGTGAGTTTGGATATCTAAACACACGAAGTCCGGTTGAAGATGTTCCATACGCTAAGCCTGGTGAGGACATCAAAGAAGAGCTTTCAATGCCAGATTGTGTATCTTGCTCGAGCTGACAGACTTTCAGCCCGTAATTGGAAAGCTAGCCCAAGCGTTAGAGAGAGAGGGACTGATGCCTGAGGCACCGCTCATCTCAAAAGAGCAGGCCTTGTTTACCCTGGAGAGCTATCAGAGTGGCCTTGAAAAAGCTGAATGGGCTTCTCTCCTTTTAGGAAATAGATTCGTCCGGGGTTTCTGAAGGCAGGGCTAGAAAGGGTGGCTAAAAACAAGGAAGAACAAGTAAATGCAGGCTTACGACCCCAATTGAGCCCGGAATTTGTGTTGCTAAGCAAGACATTGGCTATGCGAGCTTTGTCCCCTTTTACGACCTTTCTTGCTACTGTTGTTAAGTGAATCGCTGCAATTGACAAGTTAGTAAGCCAGTGGTTAAGGGAATAGAGCTTCTCCATTGACTCGGCTGGTCAGAAGGTCGCAAAAGGGGATTCCGTGGCCTTGGGGGAGGGGTGTGGCACAGCAACGGTCATAAACAGGAACCAGTTTGCGAAGCATCCAGATTTTGATCACATGACCACGAGGAATGCTTCTGTTAAGGTAATGATGATTTAATAGCTGACCAGCTGCTGTAAGGCTGTAAACCGAGATGATGCAATGCGAATGAGTCAGCAGGATTACTGCCACTTTAAGAAACTGTCTATATAAGAGAGGCCATGTGAGGGCGTCTCTCTCTTCTGGTGTGCTTCCGTGTTATACTTAAAGATTGATTGATTGCCTGACCTTGTCTAGTACATACTAGTGTGTATGTGTGTGTGTGTGTGTGTGTGTGTGTGTGTGTGTATACCTTGTAGACAGTGGTGAAATTCAATTTTTTTTACTACCAGTTCTGTGGGCGTGGCTTGGTGGGCGTGGCAAGGGAAGGATACTGCAAAATTCCCATTCCCTCCCCACTCCTGGAGCCAACTAGAGGTAGTATTTGCCGGTTCTCCAAACTACTCCAAATTTCCGCTACTGGTTCTCCAGAAACGGTCAGAACCTGCTGAATTTCACCCCTGCTTGTAGATCAACCACTGTTTGAAAGCACAAACCTCAGTGTTCTGCGTGGGTCATCGCTGTGAAAAATGGCCATAAATTGCTTTTTTCAGGACCTTTGTAACTTTGAATGGTCACTAAATGAGCTATCGTAAATCAAGGACAACCTGTATGTTTGTTTCAATGGGGTGTATTTCGAAGGATGCTGCCCCAGAGGTGGGTTCCTACCGTTCAGCCGGGTAGGTAGTAACTTGTGTCGGCAGCACCATGAGTGCTGCCATCTTGGTTTTTGCTTCTGCACATACAATGCAATACAATATAATACATGTACAGAAGCATTTTTAAAGTGCTGTGCATGTGGACACAGCTTGCATCTAGCACGGGTGCATGCAAAGTGCGTGCAAAGCGCATTCAAAGCACATGCAATGTGCATGCAGAGAGCATGCAAAGTGGTGCAAAGCGTGTGCAAAACACGTGCAAAGTGTGTGCAAAGCATGTAGAAAGTATGTGCAAAGCGCGTGCAAAGTACATGCAAAGCACATGCAAAGCAGTACAAAGCATGTGCAAAGGGTGTGCAAAGCACATGCAAAGTGATGCAAAGCGGTGCAAAGTGCGTGCAAAGCAGTGCAAAGCAGTGCAAAGCAGTGCAAAGCAGTGCAAAGCAGTGCAAAGCAGTGCAAAGCAGTGCAAAGTGCATGCAAAGCAGTGCAAAGCAGTGCAAAGCACATGCAAAGTGGTGCTAAGGGCATGCCAAGCACATGCGGAGCATGTCCCTGAGCGAACTGGCAGCAGCAGCCGGAAGCCACCCCTACACTGCCCATCTATTTCTATGGTTTTCCGTTCCGCTTTCAGGTCGTCCATGTAAGAACTGCATCAAATTGACTGCTCAGGTTTTCCAATTTTGTCTTCACTCAAGCGCCATTTTTAGAAGGGGGAAAGGTTGCAGTTCCAAAAAGTCCAAAGATTGATTTAAAAATAAAAACTGACGGGCACGATCTTTTTGCACCAAGCTCCCACTTTCAACAATGACCCCTGAAAGATCCTTTAAAAAGGGTTTGGGTGATTTTTTTTCCCCCAACGTGAAAAAGGGGGAAAGTGAATGGTGTAAATAGAGAAGGATGAAGTGCCTCTTTCTAGGAAGCCTCGCAAATAGACGCTGTGCCGGTCAATGTTATCGGTCTCAGCATGCCGGCGCGGCCGAGAATAAAATGGGAGTGTAATTTCCTCTCGAAGTGGGCTCTGAATGCGGGATTGAAATGCTTGATTGTCAAAGCAAATATAGGAATCGCAGGTTTCTGCTTAAAACAAGCCAGGGTGAAAAAGGGGAGAGGCCGTCAGTCATCCATCCATCCACATGTCCACCCATCCACTCAATGAACTGACAGTCATTGTTTGATGGACAATCTCGTGGTTTACGGCATGAGGGACGCAGCTTGGTTTAGCCTTATCTCCCTCCATAGGTTTTCAAATTTGTGGAAATTGGAGCTTTCCCTGGGAGCAGTTGGATGGGATGGAGAGGGAAAAGAGCTGAATATCAGAGGACTCTGTGTGTGAAGGAGAGAGAGAGAGAGAGAGAGAGAGAGAGAGAGAGAGAGAGAGAGAGAGAGAGAGAGAGAGAGAGAGAGAGAGAGAGAGAGAGAGAGAGAGAGAGAGGGAGAGAGGGAGAGAGGGAGAGAAAGAGGGAGTCAGAGGGAAAGAAGGGAGGGAGGGAGAGAGAGAGGGAGGGAGGGAGGGAGGGAGGGATGAAGGGAGGGAGAGAAGAGTCAGGAATGAGAGAAAGGAAGGAGATGGATGGATGGATGGATGGATGAGAGAAGCAGAAATGAAAAGAATGAAGGAGATGGATGCATAGAAGGAAGAAAGGAGACAGGAATGAGAGGAAGAAGGAGACGGATAGATGGATGGAAGGAAGGATGGATGGATGGATGAAAGGAAGGAAGGAAGTAGACAGGAAGGAAGGAAGGAGACAGGAAGGAGAGGAAGAAGGAAGTGGATGGATGGATGGATGGATGGATGGATGAGAGAGGCAGAAATGAAAAGAATGAAGGAGATGGATGCATAGAAGGAAGGAAGGAAGGAAGGAAGGAAGGAAGGAAGGAAGGAGACAGGAATGAGAGGAAGAAGGAGACCAATAGATGGATGGAAGAATGGATGGATGGATGAAAGGAAGGAAGGAGACAGGAAGGAAAGAAGAAAGGAGACAGGAAGAAGAGGAAGGAAGGAGATGGATGGATGGGTGGATGGATGGATGAAAGGAAGGAAAGAGACAGGAAGGAGAGGAAGGAAGGAGATGGCTCAATGGATCAATGGAAGGAAGGAGGGAGGGAGGAAGGGAGACAGGAAGGAGAGGAAGGAAGGAGATGGATGGATGGATCAATGGAAGGAAGGAAGGAAGGAGACAGGAATGAGAGGAAGAAGGAAGTGGATGGATGGATGGAAGGAAGGAGACAGGAAGAAGAGGAAGGAAGGAGATGGATGGATGGATGGATCAATGGAAGGCAAGAAGGCAATGGGAATAAAGAAAGAAGAATGGAGACAGGAATAAGAGGAAGGGGATGGATGGATGGATGGATGGATGGATGGATGGATGGATGGATGGATGGAAAGGGAAGGGAGGGAGGGAGGGAGGGAGGAAGGAAGGATCTAGGAAGAGCTTTTGAAAGTTCTTGAAAATAATTCTTTCAGATTCTTGAGAGTTCAGGACACCATAGTGACATTGGCATGCCTTCTCAATCCATCCTTGTTCGAGGACCCCAAAAAAGTCCTTTCGTGTCAATGCGCCAGCTGTTTCGTTTTTAATCCGGGCAAAGTTGGAGAAACACTGGTTCCCGCTGCTTGTATTTAAGTTGTTGGCGGGTTGTTTTCTTTATAAACCAAAAACCAAGACACAAGATTTTCTTTGCTGTGCTTTGTTCTAAGTGCCCAATTAAGGGCCCTGTTTACACCTGGCTCAAAGTCCCGCTCTGTTCTGCAGACACAGAGTGCAAAAAAGAAAAAAAGAAAACCCCAATAATGAGGCGTCATGTCAAAAGCAAGAGAAGCGAAGAAAAGTGTATTTGGTGCCAAAACTAGCAAATGTTCTTCCCGCAGGAGTAACAGACAAACAGAAACAGCAAGAAAACTTGAATGTGAGAATCCACCCAAAGCATTAGGTAAAAGATAAAGGTTCTCCTCGCACGTATGTGCTAGTCGTTCCTGACTCTAGGGGGCGGTGCTCATCTCCGTTTCAAAGCCGAAGAGCCAGCGCTGTCCGAAGACGTCTCCGTGGTCATGTGGCTGGCATGACTCAACGCCGAAGACACACGGAACGCTGTTCCCTTCCCACCAAAGGGGGCTCCTATTTTTCTACTTGCATTTTTTGCGTGCTTTAGAACTGCTAGGTTGGCAGAAGCTGGGATGAGTCACGGGAGCTCACTCCATTATGCGGCACTGGGTATTTGAACCACCGAACTGCCAACCTTTCTGATGGACAAGCTCAGCGTCTTAGCCACTGAGCCACCGCGTCCCTCAATGGGCATGGAGGACACCAAAATAAGATTTTGCTCTGGTTTAGCTTTGGACCAGAGTCTCCAAAAGTTTAGGTTACCACAAGGACATAGAGTTGGAAGGGACTTGGGAGATCTTCTAGTCCAGCCCCCTGGTTACCCTACACCATTTCAGACAAGTGATTGTCCAATCTCTTCTTTCAAACTTCCAGTGATGAAGGCCCTACAATTTCTGAAGGCAACTTCTGTTCCGCTGGTTAATTGTTCTCACTGTCAGGAAATTTCTCTTTACTTCTCAGTTGAATCTCTCCTTGATAAGAACAGAACAGAATGACTGATTTGGAAGGGACCATGGAGCTCTTCTAGTCCAACCCTCTACTCAAGCAGGAGATACTATACCATTTAAGACAAATTGTTAGAAGTCCCTTCCAACACTTATTCTAATAATACATATTTTTATGTACCATACATTGATATGTCGGGGGGGGGGGGAGGACATGACAGTAGTCTTCAAATATTTGAGAGACTGCCACAAAGAAGAGGGGTCAATCTATTCTCCAAAGCACCCCTAGAAATGTTATCTTGACTATATATCTCCCACGCTCTATTTAATTCCCCCTTCCCATTTGCCCATGGTAGAAAATGGGCTATGCCTGAAGTCTCAAAGTTAAAAATTGGCTTCCAGGTCTGACAATTGGACAGTCCAGAATGGTATGGGGTCTACTGCTTGAGTAGGGGTTTGGACTAGATAGAAGACCTCCAAGGTTCCTTCCAACTCTGTAATTCTGATAATGCATATTTTATGCATTGTACATGTCTGCGGATGGACGGACATGATAGCAGTCTTCCAATATTTGAGGAGATGCCACAAAGAAGAAGAGGGAGCTCAAGGCTAAAGCTATAGGATTTATACCTTCCAGCTAAAATATTTTTCAAATCAAATCAAAATTATTTTAATTGAATAAGATTACAGAAATCAAATATACAGGCAAATTCAAGATACAGACCAGCTCCAAGATGTACACCAAAGAAACCCAACCTAATGAGATGGGTGAATCTACAGAAGAAAGTACCCTGCCTGCAGGAAGAACACATTGCCTATCTTTCTTTCCCCCCCCAGTGAACCTGAGTAGTGATAGCAATAAATATAAAGAGTGTTAAAATGCAAGTCTCACAATGAAGCGGATGAAACTATTCTCCAAAGAACCTGAAGGCAGGACAAGAAGCAATGGGTGGAAACTCATCAAGGAGAGAAGCAACTTAGAACTAAGGAGATAGTTCCTGACAGTGAGAACAATGGCGGTAACTAGTGGAACTACTTGCCTTCAGAAGTTTTAGGTCCTTCATCACTGGAGGTTTTTAAGAAGAGACTGGACAACCTCTTGTCTAGAATGGTCTCCTGCTTGAGCAGGGGGTTGGACTAGAGCACCTCCAAGGTCCCTTCCAGCTCTATTCTGCATTGAATAGAGCACCTCCAAGGTCCCTTCCAGCTCTAGTCTGCTTATAGTCAGATTTCCTGCCCCTTGGTCATTGTCTTCTGCGGTTGAAGTAGGCAAGAAACCCAAGTCACATCTGAATAGCTAGTAATCTATGGACTTCCGTTATTAGTTCATTTCACTCACTTATTTCATATTCCAGATTCTTGTGTGCTTGGTTTTTTTAAAAAAAGGTTTAAACAAAATTGGGCATCGTGGATTAATGGCCCCAAGCTGTTTGATTATATTTTAACGATCGTTTTTATCGTCCTTATCATTGAATCCAAAGTTTACAAAATGGAAAGGTGGCAGTCAGGTTCAACGGTCAATCCCCACCACCACCACCACCGTCCACACACACACACACACATCTAGATCTTGTCATGTTTGCAAAATTCGCTGTGCGTTTGTGCGGGGAGAGAGAGAGAGAGAAAGAGAGAGAGGGAGGGAGGGAGGGAGAGAGAGAGAGAGAGAGAGAGAGAGAGAGAGAGAGAGAGGGAGGGAGGGAGGGAGGGAGGGAGGGAGAGAGAGAGAGAGAGAGAGAGAGAGAGAGAGAGAGAGAGAGAGAGAGAGAGAGACGGCTAGCAAAAGAGCCAACAGATGGATAATGGCAGCTCCCTGAGTACCTAATCTTTTCTCTGGGATACTGTCAGGATTTGAAGCCAACAAAACTTAATTGAACTTTCTGTTCCAGCTGAGAAAGGTTATGGATCTGTCAAGTGGGAGCAGAAGATGGCAAGGAAAGGTTAGAAAGAGGGGGCTTTGGAGGGTGGGACAGGGGGATTTTACCAGCTGCATCGTTTTATCTGTCTCAGTTTTATCTTTCTCACCGGCCCCTGGATTGCAAAACTCAATTAGCAGCTCTGAATGCCCCCAATCACCTCCCAAAGGGTCCTGGAGTGATGATTGCGTATAGAGGGAGGGTCCTGGCTATGTTTGAGTTTGACTCAAAAGAGCTTCTGAAAGACTCATTCTACTTTGCTGAATGTGCAGCAATGAAGGGGAAGATCACCCCTCTCACATTTGAGCTCAAAACGAAGAACAAACCGGATGCAGCACCCAAATTTTGAAGCTGACCAGAAAATGGCTCCATACAGGACCAAGGAAGAGCCTCTGGTTCATTGAAATGTAGTTTAAAGACTGAGGGGCAGGGGGATGGATAGTCAGATGAAGAATGGGTGGATGAATGGACAGGTAAACTGGCAGACTGATGGTCAGGTGGATGGGTGGGTGGACATGTGGATGGATTGATGGACAGGTGGATGGGTGGATATGTGGATGGATGGATGAAGGGAGGGAGGGATGGACTGGGACAGATGGATGGACAGCTAAACTGACAGACTGATGGATGAGTGGATGGGTGGACATGTGGATGGATGGATGGATGGATGGATGGATGGACAGTAGACTGACTGACTGATGGTCAGGTAGATGGGTGGGTGGGTGGACATGTGGATAGATGGATGGATGGATTGATGGACAGGTAGACTGACCAACTGATGGTCAGGTGGATGGGTGGACACGTGGATGGATGGATGGATGGACAGGTAAACTGACAGACCAATGGATTGATGGGTGGGTGGATGCATGGACACGTGGATGGATGGATGGATGGACAGGTAAACTGACAGACCAATGGATTGATGGGTGGGTGGATGCATGGACACGTGGATGGATGGATGGATGGACAGGTAGACTGATGGACTGATGGTCAGGTGAATGGGTGGGTGGACATGCGGATGGATAGATGAATGGACAGGTAAACTGACAGACTGATGGACATGGATGGGTGGATATGTGGATGGATGGAGGGATGGATAGATGGATGGATGGGTGGGTGGGTGGACGGGTAGACAGGTAGACAGATGGATGATAGATGGACAAATAAAAGAAGACCCTGACATTATGATACCACCTCTTTCCAAACCAAGCCCACACTATAGTTGTCTTTTAATTTTTCTTTTTCCCTGCTCTGAATCCCAACGTTGCGTAGTGTGGCAGGACCACCAACTCCCTGCTCCCCACAATCGTCCACCATCTTTCATTGGCAAGGAGGCCAATTCCGGCGTTCTCTAGAGCATCTCCTTCGAAGCCTCCAGAGATGGAGAAAGGACAGTCCTCCTTTTCATCTCTGCCCGGCCCAGGCATTCCATTTCTGTCTCACCGCCCACACCATCCCCATCACAGCACCCTGAGCAAATGTTCACCAGCCTACGAAATAATAAAACACGATGTTTCTCTTTATGTCTATTTCCCATGATTAGTTTTGGTACACTAGGCGCAACGGCGCTTTGACAGAATCCCTCTTCCACCAGGGAACTCGTTCACTTCTCATTTGTTCCATTTTTAACGCCGGGTACATGACTGCCCAGAGTCACACCCGAAGGGAAGGGAGGAGGGAAAAAAAGTGCTGCTAATGCTGGATTGTCAAAGATTTGTTTTATTTGAGCTTAGATTATTCTTTTTTTTAAAGGAAAAAAAAGCCTACCAATGTGGCCTCTTGCAACGCGGAAATAGTTTGAGGCTATGTTTTAATTAAAATGAATATCTGAGCCATTGTACCGTTATTGCTGGTTAAGTGTAGCGGGCTGATTTAGCGTTCTATAACACAATTATACACCAGTAATGAAATTTCGTGGAGTTATCCTTAGAATTTAAAATGCAGAAGGGAGCCGTAGCTCTCATTTGTATCCATCTTACGGCTTTTTATTGTCGCAGTATTTTCTATTTTTTCCTCCCAGATTAACTCAATCGTATTTAAGGTCCCTCGTTACCTTAGAGGGGAATTCAGGTTTTCCTTTCGCTTGGAAACGTTTGCAGCCTTCGCCGACGAATCAGAAAAATGTCATTCCTCCCCAACCCCCTTTTCATGCTTAATATCACTGTTAATGCAGACTCTTTTTTTAAAAAAAACCAACAACCTGTACTACGCCATGCAACTCGGCTGCGTTCCCACGCCTGACCGACATTTGAGGCTTGTAGCGTATCCCAAAATTGTACATTATCCGAACGGATTGAGGCTATGCAAACACCCTGAGCCAAACGCACAGACACACATGTGGAAGCAAAGTTAAAATTAATGCTGTGCAAAGGCAGTTAATGAGATTGCAGCTTGCATGCAATTTGGTAGAAATGTTAGCTTTTAGCAGAATGTGTGGGTGTGGGTGTGTGTGGGTGTGTGTGTATGTTCTGGGCCACAACACACACACACATATATAATTTTTGCTGATAAATAAATGAAGGGAGACTAGTATAGATCTATTTCAAGCTATTTAGCTCTCATCAGCCAGCCTTATTGGGATTTGAACTTGGGCTGTTTTTACAGATCAGGCAGTTGTATTAACCTCTAAGCCGCAAGCTCTCCTTCATCAGCTGAGCCAGGGGAATGATTTAAGTGGGTTTTTTTTTTCTTTTGTCAAAGCACCTGGTCTGCCCAATGGAAATATAAATGTATATTTACTTATATTGTACCAGAGGTCAATCTGTGTGTGTGTGTGTGTGTGTGTGTGTGTGTGTGTGTGTGTAAGGTAAAGGTTCCCCTCGCACATATGTGCTAGTTTTTCCTGACTCTAGGGGGTGGTGCTCATCTCCGTTTCAAAGCTGAAGAGCCAGCGGTGTCCGAAGACGTCTCCGTGGTGATGTGGCCTGCATGGCTCAACGCCGAAGGTGCACGGAACGCTGTTCCCTTCCCACCAAAGGTGGTTCCTATTTTTCTACTTGCATTTTTTACCTGCTTTCGAACTACTAGGTTGGCAGAAGCTGGGATGAGTCACGGGAGCTCACTCCATTATGCGGTGCTAGGGATTCAAACCACCGAACTGCTGACCTTTCTAATTGACAAGCCCGGCATCTTAGCCACTGTGGCCCTGTGTGTGTGTGTGTGTGTGTATACATACCCAAATATATACCATGCTCTTTTAAAAAAAATCCAAATAGATCTTTGCTTCTGGCAGAATTGCTGTGTAGGTGGAATTGTGACATATTAAATTTACTTTCAATAGGGAGGAGGAAAAACCTGTTTAAAAAAGAAAGAAAGAAAAGCAGCTTAAAGAAGGAGAAAAAATAGCATTCCCTTTCTTTCAGAATACTAAGACTTTTGCAACAGAGGCCTGGCTTCTTTTCTTAACCCGCACAAAAGTCAAATGACAAATATAAATATATAATGCCCTAAAAAGAACTGAACACCCTCCCTCCCTCCCTCTTCACTGGCAATTAAAGTTGGAAATACTCCCACAGAACACTGAGACACTAATTGTGGCACTGATAAACTATCATTTGTGGTTTTCTTTAACCCAAGTTGTAGATAACAGAAGCATCAAATTGCCGAGATTTTCAGGAGTTTATTAAGTATCATTCCCATCAGTTCACAGTGTCCGAATTTGCCACCTGATCTATCGGACGTATTTTTTGACCCCCGTGAAAAAGAGCTTCTGTTTTGCTATCCTGTTTTCAGGTGGCTTGAAATTTCCTTCCAATTTTTTTTTTTTTTTTTTTTGCTTAGTGACGGCCGATTTTGGTTATTGTGTCTTGCGATCATTTTCTCTTTCCTTCCATTTGGCAACTTTCAGGTTGACTAGAAGTCTGGAAGCCTCTAGTTTTGAAGACATGAGCTGAAAGGAAAGACAAGAGAGTAAGCAGAATTGGAAGGAACCTTGGAGGTCCACTAGTCTGACCCCCCTGCTCAGGCAGGATGCCCTATACCATTTCAGACAAATGGCTGCCCAATTTTGTCTTAAAAACCTTCCAGTGTTGGAGCATTCACAACTTCTGGAAGCAAGTCGTTCCGCTGGTTAACTATTCTCACTATCAGGAAATTTCCGCTTAGTTCTAGGTTGCTTCTGTCCTTGATTAGTTTCCATCCATTGCTCCTTGTCCTGCCTTCAAGTTCTTTGGAGAATAGGTTGACCCCCTCTTCTTTGTAGCAGCCAGTCAAATATTGGAAGGCCCTAGACATGCCCATGTATGGAACATAAAAAATGCATTATCACAATAAACAATGTTGGAAGGGACCTTGGAGGTCTTCTAGTCCAACCCCCTGCCTAGGCAGGAAACCCTATACCATTCCAGACAAATGGCTATCCAACATCTTCTTAAAGATTTCCAGTGTTGGGGCATTCACAACTTCTGGAGGCAACTTCTGTTCCACTGATTAATTGTTCTAACTGTCAGGAAATTTCTCCTCAGTTCTAAGTTGCTTCTCTCCTTGATTAGTTTCCACCCATTGCTTCTTGTCCTACCCTCAGGTGCTTTGGAGAATAGCTTGACTTCCTCTTCTTTGTGGCAACCCCTGAGATATTGGAACACTGCTATCCTGTCTCCCCTAGTCCTTCTTTTCATCAAACTAGACATACCCAGTTCCTGCAACCGTTCTTCATATGTTTTAGCCTCCGGTCCCCTAATCCTCTTTGTTGCTCTTCTCTGCACTCTTTCTAGAGTCTCCGCATCCTTTTTACATCGTGGCGACCAAAACTGGATGCCGTGGGCCTTACCAAGGCATTATAAAGTGGTATTAACCTTTCACGTGATAAGCTTAGTCATTTTGCCATGCTTGTGTTATGAAATCCAGTTCAAACACCCATTGCTGAATTCAGTTAGTCCTTTTCTTTCAGTTCAATCATTCAAATCAATACCCAACCATCGATCTAAATCAGTGTGGGACATTTGACTCCAATTCAGGTAAATGAGCTTCGAAAGAACTTTGGAGGTAGTGAAGGATAAATATATATATATATATCAGATTGATCCAGAACACTTGAGTTGATATTTTTAATCCAAATAAACGCTTTGATTCGGAAAGTGAATTGGAGCAGGAGAATCAATCCAATTGCCTTCTCACTGAATATCTGGGATTGAATTTTTCTCATTGATGTAGCAGCTATGAAGTCTCACGTTTTCACACCACCCTCAAGAACAGGAGTGTACAGGTCCTTGACTTACGGCCACAATTGATCCCCAACATTTCTGTTGCCAAGCGAGACAGTTGTTAAGTGAACTTTGGCCCATTTTAGGACCTTTTTTGTCACAGTTGTTAATCACTGCTGTTGTTCAGTGAATAACACGATTGTTACCGGTTTTCCCTGCTGATTTCCTTATCAAAAGGTCGCCAAAGTGACCCCGGGACACTGCAACTGTCATAGGTACATGACAGTTGCTGAGCCTCCGAATTTTGATCACATAACTATAGGGATGCTGCAAGTCATAAGTGTGAAAGATGGTGGGAAGTCAATTTTTTCAGTGCCATTGTAATCTCCAGAACCGTAAAGCCTACAAACTTGAAATTTGACACGTATGTTCCTCTTGGCTTGTAGGTGCTCGCTAACAAAGGATTTTTCAAAATGACCATCAGATCATTAGTATTTCTTATACAGTAATTAACACGCTCTGATGCTAAGGAGTTAGGCATTCTACTCCCCCTCCCCATCTGAAAAGAACTCTGTTCCAACTGCCAGTTGCCTCACATTCCGTTACCTCAGTTCAAACTGGCAGACGTTCCACTTCTTCACTCAGGAGCAGTCTGGGTACTAAAGTTCAGTGCCTCACCAAAATGTCTACGCCTTCTACCTATGGAACTGCTTCCAGACTCAAGGTGGCGGGAGCGATATTCCCTTATGTGTTTTAATCACTGATCACCACTGAGCCAATGGATTGAACCGGAGTGTAGCGGATTTCTCCTGCATTGCCCGATCACATAGTTTCATCGCAAAGAACAGGTATCCAGCTAGTATCTTGATAAATGACTTAGATGAGGGAATAAAAGGGGAATTTACCAAATTTGCAGATTATACCAAACTGGCAGAAATAGCTAACACCCTAGAAGATAGGCTTAAGATCCAGATGGATCTGGAACACTGGGCCGTATCTAACAAAATGAAATTCAACGTAGAGAACAGTCATTACACTATAAAAAAGACGTTGAGACTCTAGAAAGACTGCAGAGAAGAGCAACCAAAAAGATTAGGGTGCTGGAGGCTAAAACATACGATGAACGGTTGCAGGAACTGGGCATGGCTAGTCTAGTGAAGAGAAGGACCAGGGGAGACATGAGAGCAGTCTTCCAATACTTGAGGGGCTGCCACAGAAAGGAGGGGATCAACATATTTTCCAAAGCACCCAAAGGCCAGACAAGGAACAATGGATGGAAACTGAGCAAGAAGAGATTCAACCTGGAAGTAAGGAGAACTTTCCTGACAGTGAGAACAATTAACCAATGGAACAGAAGTTGTGGGAGCTTCATCACTGGAGGCTTTCAAGAAGAGATTGGACTGTCCTCTGTCAGAAATGGTGTCGGGTGTCCTGCTTGGATGGGCAGTTGGAATAGATGACCTACAAGGTCCCTTCCCAACTTTGTTCATCTGTTACTATCCTGTGTAACGCGGAACCAGTGAGATCTACTCAAGAGATCATTTCAAAAATGCCTTGCTGTCCACCAGCTTCGATTCCAAGCTGAACACGAATTGATAGGGTTGGCTAGTTTTATTTTTCTTTAAGAAGAAAATGACAAATGTAACAAGGGCCTGGAGACAAAAAGCTTTCAGCTTTTTTCTTTTCTTTTAAACCATTTAGTTGGATCTAAATTTTACTTGGAGTTAATTGGGATAAATTAGTAGAGTGACAAAACTACAGAAATCCTTCCATTAAGTGCTTGGGAAATTTACTAGTTCTGGCACCAATTTGAAGGGTTTTTTTTTTAGTTTTAAAAAAAGGGACCTGGTAGGTCATCTAGTCCAACCCCCCATGCACAAACGTGTGTGTGTATTGAAGCATCTTTGTTCTGCTTTCAAATGCTTTGGCCACAATTGTATTCTGACAGCTATCCAACTATGATCCTCTCCTTTTTCTCAACCAAGATTTTCAACATTAAAAAAAAAAAGGTTCTCTTAATGAGACAATCCTTCCAGATCATAAGATGAATTTTTAGCCAGCAAATCATTTCCTTCTCAAATCAAGCAGAAGACATTATTTGCTGAGTGTGGTATCGCAGCCATGTATATTTGACGTTCAAGAATATCTAGCCAGCATAACACAGTGATTAAGATCTCAGCAAAGATTCGAGATTCAATCTCGAAATAAGGAGAAGAACAATCAACCTATGGAACAGAAGTTGCCTTTGGAAGTTGTGGGAGCTTCATCCCTGGAAGCTTTCAAGAAGAGATTGGAATGCCACATGTCAGAAATGGTGTAAGGTCTCCTGCTTGGCCAGGAGGTTGGACTAGAAGACCTCCAAGGTCCCTTCCAACTCTGTTAATCTGTAATATGTTCTAAACATATTATGTGTGTGTGCTCTAACACAGATAGGTCTCTCATAGCTAGGAATTTTCTTCTAAATGTTTAGCTAACATTTAGATCTTTGCTTTGTGGGTTATTTGTCGACTCAGGCAAAATCTCTGCGCAGCTGACAAAAATAGAACCAAACAGAACCGGCAAGCTGAAAAACAATCATTACAATTCATTTTAGCGTTTATTAATTATTAGCAGCTAATTAAAGTGAGCTTAATTAGCAATTAAAAGACTGGCAAAAGAGATGTGCAGTTCCAATCGCGAGAACGAGAGGATCAAACGCAACTCCCAAGGCAGAGTATTCCATGAGGTCCAGAGCAATGCCGAAAAAAAATATCTTCTCCTCCATACCGGAAAGGGGAGCTTCTGAAAACCAATGGCGTCTTTAAAACAGCCTCTCTTGTAGATCTTTGCAGGGCCATCGTGAGAAAAGAAATCAGGACAAATCTTTCAGTGTCCAATAACTGAAAATGGAGCCTCGCGCTTCAATGAACCAGGGCACACATTCAGTTTCTCCTCTACTCAGATTGTTGGACGAGCAGGGTCAAAAACAGCCAGGGAAGTGATTGAAGCCTTGTCCGTCAACAGGAGTGCTGATTTACAACCAGCCTACCAAGTACTTAACAGTGGCTCAGTGGCTCACTCCATTACATGGCGCTGGGGATTCGAACCACTGAACAGACCTTTCTGATCAACAAGCTCAGCGTCATAGCCACTGAGCCACGGTGTCACCTTTATCTTTATCATAGTTAGAGTAGGTTAAATATAGCCACCCATTCCCCTTCATCGTAGAGCTCGTCTGTAAAAGTGTGTCTATCGTGGTTTATGGTAGAATTACCCTACGGAGGAAGGGAATACATTCGACTCACAAAACCAGTAGAATTCAAATCCTAGCGGATCGTTCTACATTCCAGTCTGTGCGCCGGCACATTTTTTGGGTCCGTGCATCCTGGTGGAATATAAAAAGTGTCATCAACAACATGGCTGAGTAGCTACAATATTAATCAATATCTAATTTCATAGCTGGGCAACTGTTTGTAATGACTTTGTACGCCGAGTATGTTGTTGCAAGAAAGAAAAGGGGGAAAAAATATTATCATGGTAACTTGACAACAGGATCAGAAGAAAAGGGCGAACACGTTGCCTTGTCATCAAACAGAGCCAAAGGACTCGTTTGATTAATTAAGGAGAGACCTGGTCATATTTATGGACATTCAAACAGGAGTGAAGGTTAACGGAATGACAGAATAACAGAGCTGGAAGGGACCTTGGAGGTCCTCTAGTCCAACCCCCTGCTCAAGCAGGAGACCCCCATACCATTTCAGACCTCCAATAATGGAGCATTCACAACTTCTGGGGGCAAATCATTCCACTGGTTAATTGTTCTCATTGTTAGGAAATTTCTCCTTAGTTCTAAGTTGCTTGTCTCCTGCCTTGGTAAGGCAGCCCTTGGAATACTGCAGTCTGTTTTGGTTGCCATGATGTAGAAAAGATGTGGAGACTCTAGAAAGAGTGCAGAGAAGAGCAACAAAGAGGATTAGGGGACTGGAGGCTAAAACATATGAAGAACGGTTGCTCGAATTGGGTTTGTCTAGTTGGATGAAAAGAAGGACTAAGGGAGACATGATAGAAGCCTTCCAATATCTCAGGGGCTGCCCCAAAGAAGAGGGAGTCAAGCTATTCTCCAAAGCACCAGAAGGCAGAATAAGAAGTAATGGGTGGAAACTCATCAAGGAGAGAAGCAACTTAGAAAGGCAACTAAGGAGAAATTTCCTGATAGTGAGAACAATTAACCAGTGGAACAGCTTGCCTCCAGAACTTGTGAATGCTCCAACACTGGACATTTTTAAGAGGAGATTGGACAACCAATTTGTCTGAAGTGGTGTAGGGTTTCCAGCCTGAGCAGGGGGTTGGACTAGAAGACCTCCAAGGTCCCTTCCAACTCTGTTATTCTGTTCTATTCTAGTTTCCGTCCATTGCTTCTTGTCCTATCTTCTGGTGCTTTAGAAAATAGTTTGACCTTCCCCCTTCTTTGTGGCAGCCCTTCAAATATTGGAACACTAGTTGGTTGGATACCTGTGCTCCGTTACAGAACTATTTGATTGGGCTTCATAAACTGACAGTTAAAGCTTGAACATTAATGAGTAGTTATGATAGGCCTCACCTCTCCCGCTTTTCTCCCTAAGGCTTGCCCCACAGAAGTCTCTCCTTTCCTATCCCCCTTCTGTTCCTCTGGCTGGCCCCATTGATCCTCATCCCAGCCCACAGGCTGGATGAGTCATGCGCAGGCCACGCTCATGCGGCAGTTGGAACAGTGTTCTTTTCAGGTGGGGAGAGGAAGTAGAACATCTAACTCCTTAGCATCAGAGCGTGTTAATAATAATACAAGAAATACTAATGATCTGATGGTCGTTTCAAAAAATCCTTTTTAAGCGAGCACCTAGAAGTCAAGTGTAACATACATGCCATATTTCAACTGTAATATGTTACAGTTCTGGAGATTTTGTGATGATGTGTGAGTGGTATTTCACACACACACACACATATATATCATCTCCCCATATTCCTTCTTTTCACTAGACCAGATATAGCCTATATATGATACAATCTTCTCATATTTTTATCTGACATAGGTGTCCAAGTGTACAAAGCTCAAAAGGGACCCACTAAAATGTATTCCTTTACAAAATCAATGCTCTAATATTCAACCAGATGCATTTTATCTGAATCTTCTGTTCCTGCCAGCTAAGAATACATTTCAGTTGCCTGTAAATGAGTTTTTATTTTTATTTTTTTCTCCCTGCCCCAAAATGAGTTTTACCGTTTTCCATCTTCTTAGGCAAACATCTCCTCTTTGAGTGAGATGCCTTTTTATAAATAGATGCTTTGGTGCAGCTTTGGATTTGAAATTGATAGATTTCAGAACAAACAAGGAGCGTAATTAATTCAGATAATATGTTACACTTGCTTCTTTTTTCCATCATCTTTTTAAGCATATCCCTCCTTCAAGAAACATATTTGTTTTCGGTTTTAAACTCATGTTATTTTTCCAATTGCCTTGTGGGGTAAGAAAGGCAGTGATTTCTTGAGTTATTTTTTTTTAAAACCGACAATTTATCATAAAACTAACCCATCATCAGGAACTTCGATTGAAAATGAGGAATGGAATGCAATAGAACAGAAGGTGGAATATAAACTGGAATAGATTTGATTTAATTAGACTACACTAGACTAGACTAGACACGTGGTGGCTCAGTGGCTAAGACACTGAGCTTGTCAATCAGAAAGGTCAGAAGTTCGGAGGTTCGAATCCCTAGCGCTGCATAATGGAGTGAGCTCCTGTTACTTGTCTCAGCTTCTGCCAACCCAGCAGTTCGAAAGTACGTATGTAAAAATGCAAGTAGAAAAATAGGGACCACCTTTTGTGGGAAGGTAACCTTGTTCTGTGTGCCTTCAGCGTTTAGTCATGCTGGCCACACGACCATGGAGACATCTTCAGACAGAGCTGGCTCTTCAGCTTTGAAATGGAGATGAGCACCGCCCCCTAGAGTCGGGAACGACTAGCACATATGTGTGAGGGGAACCTTTACCTTTAGACTAGACTAGATGGAATTGAATAAAATATGGAATGCAGAGGAAATAATGGAATGGAATGGAACAGAAGGTGAAATATACATTGGAATAGATTTGATTTAATTTAATTAGATTACACTAGACTAGACTAGATGGAACAGAATAAAAGATGGTATACAGAGGAAATAATGGAATGGAATGGAAATAATGGAATGGAATGGAATAGAATAGAATAATTTGACCATATCAAACTAAGACAAATATGCAAGTAGGTAAAGGAAAATATATTCTATTGGCTCAATTAAGTATGTTAAGTATAATATGAATAAGGCTCATATTTTAATGCCGTCTTTTCATATGCAAATTCTTCTCCCTTGGTTTCCATGATTGTGGTTATCCCAAAATCATTTGTCCTGAGAATGTTTAAACAAGATCTCTGCTATTCTAGAGCTGACCTTTACTTGAGTTTAAACTGAGAATAACAGAGTCGGAAGGGACCTTGGAGGTCCTCTAGTCCAAATCCCTGCTCAAGCAGGAAATCTCTATACCTTTTCACATTTGAGGATTGTACCATCAACCTATCAAGTCCTTAGAAGGCCAGATGAAGACTCAAGTTATTGCTTGATTGACTCTTCATGCTGGGTTTCATTTCCCAAGATTGTGAAATATCTAGAATTGGCCAACTGCCATACGTATCCAGCATCACCTTGGGCCATATCTAAAAAAAAACCCACCCCACTGCAAGGAATCAGCTCTGTCCATGATCAAACACATGACTAGATATTTAACCAGGGATAATATATGCACTTGGTTGTCATGGAGAAGATAGCAACCAGCTTCCCCATCTAGTGCTCAGGTTTAGCTCTGGATGGGAAACTCACTTTCCTCTCCCCCTCCCCCCCTTCCTTCATCAACTCTCAAATTAGATGCTTGTCCATCTCAGGACCTCTCAGGAAACCATGTTGGTCCTTTGATGGAGCAATGGTTCGTCTCCATCCCGTAAAAGCATGGTACCAAGTTGGTTTTCCCTGTTGCTAAAGGCCACCTCTGAAAGGAGAAGGAGGAGGAGAAGGAGGAGGAGAAGGAGGAGGAGGGCGTCAGGGTTCCGAATAGCATCCAAAAGAAAATGAGTCCAAGGCAAAGTGTTGCTCTTAAGAGAGCCATGTTGGCACACCTGGGAAAACCCGAATCTGAAAGCTTCCCAGTTTTCCCCATCTAGTTGAAAGTTCGAAATCTTGCCCCCACACCCACAAGTCCATCCCATGGTCCAATCTTCCACTGCCATGCTGGCAGCTTCCACCCATCCAATTCCGGTCAGGTGCAGAGACAAAGGATGACCTTGGCTTCCTAGAAAGAATGTTGTTATGGCTACCTAGCATGTAACTCCTTACAATCCCCCCTCCCATTTCCAGACAAATAGAAAACGCATAGTAGAATAATAGAAAGTGTGGCAGGACAAAGAGCCAACAGAAAAGACGGCTGCAGGCCTGACAGAGGATTTTCCAACGGAGAAACGGAGCCCAGGTTGAGTAGCTGCATGTCATATGCAGAGCATTGAAAATAATCCCTCCAACCAGGAGGTATTTTTAGAGCTAAATCAGATTCAAAGCAGCTGCCAGGCAGACACAATACCCAGCTAATGATTTCACGGAGACCTCACAGTCTCTCGTTAATGGGCCACCCCGCCTGCCTGCTTTATTGTTCTCTTCCAGCAAAAAGAGCAACCCATAATGACTCGGATGGGCTACGTGGAGGCCCGAAAAAAATTGTGCACTGACCAATCCAAGAAAAAGATGCATTTGTTCTTTGTTTGCTAAGCCGTTCGTTGCACAATGGGACATGAGGCAATTAAGGACTGGAGTTGTGTGAAGTTTCCCCCTGGCCAAAATGGGCATATTTATTTAGCAATATAAATGAGATTTTGCATCAGACGCTATGGGGCAGACAAAAGTAAACTCCCCTAGAGGAAAGAGTAGGAACTTAAATAAAAGTCATCTCTAACTTTGTTGTTGTTAATTGTGAAGTTGTGTCTGCCCCATCGTGACCCCATGGACAATGTTCCTCCAGGACTTCCTGTCCTCTACCTTCCCCTACAGTCCATTTAAGCTCACGCCGACTATTTTGGTGACTCCATCCAGCCACCTCGTTCTCTGTCGTCCCCTTCTTCTTTTTGCCATCTTCTCCATTTGACAAGCCTCTGGTTCAACTGATGTGTAGATCCAGAAATGTTCTCCAACAAGCATTCTTCTAATGAGGTCCACTGTCCTCTTCTATTGAGCTCTGCTGTCATCTTCTCCATCTGAGAAACTTCTGGCTCAACTGTTGTGTAGATCCAGAAGTGTTCTCCTACTAGCATTCTTCTAATGAGGTCCACTGTCCTCTTCTAGTGAGTTCTGCTGTCTTCTTCTCCATCTGAGAAACTTCTGGCTAAACTGATGTGTAGATCCAGAAATGTTCTCCTACAAGCATTCTTCTAATGAGGTCCACTGTCCTCTTCTAGTGAGCTCTGCTGTCATCTTCTCCATCTGAGAAACTTCTGGCTCAACTGTTGTGTAGATCGAGAAATGTTTTCCAACAAGCATTCTTCTAGTAAACTCCACTGTCCTCTTCTAGTGAGTTCTGCTGTCATCTTCTTCATCTGGCAAGCTGATGTAGAAGCCCAGAAATGCTCTCCAACAATCCAGCTTCTCTGGCAGCCAGGAGATCTTGGCAGAAGACCAAAGTTAGAGTCGTGAACACCATAGGAACTGCACAGGGTAAAGTAGGGAGGGCAGCCCAGCAGGGGAAAATGGAGGGGAGAACTGATGTTGGGAAAAATAAATGCTAACCACCAGGGCCAAGAAGGTCGTGTGGAGGCATGCATTTCCTTTAAGATGAACCAGCCAGACAATATGGAGACAGTAGGCTCTTAGAAGAAGTATGTGAATTAATTATCTCCCTCCCCCCACGCTCAATAAAACCCCCCATCCATTAGATTTCTCCCATTTCTTGAAGACCATTACTTATTCTTAAAGAATAAGGAATTGGGTTTGGCAACAGTTCTTTGTATGTTTTAACCTCCAACCCTGATATCAAAAATGAACATATCCCCCCCACCCCCTGCTTCCATTCCACAATAGCCTGAGTGCTTTGAAGAAGACCTGGACAATCTAGTCTAGCTATATAAAAGGCAAACACCACTCACTCATCCTGAAATCTCCAGTTCCATAAAGCCTACAAACTTGAAATTTGGCACCTATGTTCCTCTTGGCTTCTAGATGCTCGCTAAGAAAGGATTTTTCGAAATGACCCTCAGATCATTAGTATTTCTTATTACAGTAATTGACATGCTCTGATGCTAAGGCGTTCTACTCCCCCTCCCCACCTGAAAAGAACTCTGTTCCAACTGCCACTTGCCTCACATTCTGTTACCTCAGTTCAATTTGGCAGACGTTCCACTCCTTCACCCAGGGGTGGTCTGCGGCTCCTTACAGTACTAAATGTCGGTACCTCACCACAATGTCTACGCCTTCCACCTATGGAACTGCTTCCGGATTCAAGCTGGCGGGAGCGATATCCCCTTACGTGTTTCAATCACTGGCTACCACTGAGCCAACAGATTGTCAACAGGATTTCTCCTGCATAGCCCGATCACACAGTTTCATTGTGAAGCACGGGTATCCAGCTAGTAGACAATAGAATGAAACATTTTCCGTTTGAGTTCTCCCCCATAAAGGATCAAGGGACTAAATTTTCTACTCAGCTAACAGTGATGAAAATGTTACCATGGAGGTGTCTCTTCGTGACCTGATCAGCAAGCAAGTGCTCCTGCTGTAAAATGAAATTACCAATATCCTGTAATTAGTCCTTAATTATTTATCATTTTTGTACTTAATTACCCCTATTCAGCCAGTTAACATGTTATAAAACTCCTGGGCTGTGTTTATTAAATGTTAAGGGATCATTAGCGAATTAGTCTCAGCTCCAAAACACCTAATGAAATATCCATGGGAATGTTGGTGGCCGAAGCACCTGAGAAAGTGAATATTTTTTAGAAGACAATCCAGACAGAGAAGGGTCCCCTGAGAAATTGTGAAGTGGGACTATTTAGCTTTGGGGAAAAAAGAAAATAAAGGAGACGTAAATTGTTTGTCTCCAAAAGTTTAATTAATGAACCAACTCCGGTTGGATATAGAATAGAATAGAATTCTTTATTGGCCAAGTGTGATTGGACACACAAGGAATTTGTCTTTGGTGCAGATGCTCTCGGTGTACATAAAAAGACAAGATACATTCACCAAGAATTCTAAGGTACAATATTGGAAAAAAGAAAATATACCATCAGAGCTAGATATAATCAGAAAAATATTGGTCTGTGCAGAAGCAGATAGGCTCACTCTTGAACTTAAAAATAAAGGGGAATCTGAATATTTTGAAATATGGAACAGATTTTATGATTGGTATAAGACAAGGTGACAAGACTGGAACAAACTGTATATATTGTGATTGGACAGAAGGATAGACAATTTTAAGCAGGCTAACTGTTAATGGTTGAAACTAGCTGTATATAATGTGACTGTATGGTCACTGCAACTTCGCGGTATTGCATTGTTTTAAATGTAAAAATAATAAAAATATTTTTTTTTAAAAAAGAATTATAAGGTACAACACTTGATGATAGTCATAGGGTGCAAATAAGCAATCAAATCATATTAGGAAACAATCAATATAAATCATAACGATACAAGCAACAAAGTTACAGTCCTGAAGTCATAAGAGGGAGGAGATGGGGGATAGGAATGATGAGAAGATTAATAGTAATGCAGATTTAGTAAAGATTTGACAGTGTTGTGGGAATTAATTGTTTAGCAGAGTGATGGCGTTCGGAGGAAAAACTGTCCTTGTGCCTAGTTGTTCTGGTGTGCAGTGCCTTATAGCGTCGTTTTGAGGGTAGGAGTTGAAACAATTTATGTCCAGGATGCGAGGAGTCTTTAGATATTTTCACAGGCCTCTTTTTTCCCCAAAACGTACACCAAGCCAAAAAACATAGTTAATGTCCATGTTCCCACCAGGCCTTATAGTGATATCTGCACCTTATTAGAATAGAATTATTGATTGGCCAAGTGGGATTGCGCACACAAGGAATTTGTCTTTGGTGCAGATGCTCTCAGTGGACACAAAAAGACAAGATACATTCATAAAACGTATAAAAAAGATGCAACACTTAGTGATAGTCATAGGGTACTAGTAAGCAATCAAATCATGCCAGGAAACAAATAAAAGCAATATAAATCGTAAAGATGCAAGCAATGAGGTTATAGTCATAAGCAGAAAAGGAGAAAAATAGTAATACAGTCTTAGCAAATAGTCTGACAGTGTTGTGGGAATTAGTTATTTAACAGAGCGGGGAAAAAATTGTCTTTGTGTCTAGTTGTTCTGGTGTGCAGGGCCCTATAGCATCATTTTGAGGGTAGGAGTTGAAACAATTTATGTCCAGGATGTGAGGGGTCTGTAGATATTTGCACAGTCCTCTTCAACAGGGATGCTGGGTTGCTTTTAATTGCAGATATCTAAGTAAAGTCCCTTTCATTGTTGACTTCCAAGACTTTGAAGCAATTGAGCAAGGAATTATTGCACTTCTCGTCCAGGCCAAACGACCAAATCTGGATTGAAAAAATCCATATCACCTCTAAACGGCAGCAAAGAGATCCAGAAAACTCTAGTGCTTTGCTGACATCTAGTGGTCCTCCAAACACTTAGATCCCAGATCTTCCAAATCTACCTTCAGGTCCATGATTACATGATATTAAAAACAAAAAAGACTGAGCTTCATTTTAGGTCCATCAAATCGTGGGTGAAATCACCTATTCGAACTGTATCTCTTTGCTGTCACGTCAAGATTCTCCAAATGTGTACAATGCAACGATCAATCAGAATAGAGCGGAAAGGGACCTTGGAGGTCTTCTAGTCCAGCCCCCTCCTCTAAGAGGAGACCCTTTATCATTTCAGACAAGCGGCTGCCCAGTCTCTTCTTAAAAACCTCCAGTGATGAAGGACTTACAACTTCTGGTGGCAAGCTGTTCCACTGGTTGACTGTCCTTACTTTTAGGAACTTTCTCCTTAATTCCAGGTTGCTTCTCTCCTTGATTAGTTTCCTTCCATCGTTTCTTGTCCTGCCTTCTGATCCTTTGGAGAATAAGCTGACCCCCCTCTTCTTTGTGGCAGCCTGTCAAATACTGGAAGACCACATTCATGTTCCCACTACTCCTTCTTTTCTCTAAACTGGCCATACCCAATTCCTGCAACTGTTCTTCATTCTTATTTTTGTCACTCTGCTTGTACAAATATCAAGGATATATGAGCTTGTCGATCAGAAAGGTCAGCAGTTCGGCAGGTTCGAATCCCTAGCACCACATAATGGAGTGAGCTCCCGTGACTTGTCCCAGCTTCTGCCAACCTAGCAGTTCGAAAGCCCGTTAAAAAATGCAAGTAGAAAAATAGAAACCACCTTTGGTGGGAAGGGAACAACGTTCCATGCGCCTTCGGTGTTGAGTCATGCTGGCCACATGACCACGGAGGCGTCTTCGGACAGCGCTGGCTCTTCGGCTTTGAAACGGAGATGAGCACTGCCCCCTGGAGTCAGGAACGACTAGCACATATGTGCAAGGGGAACCTTGACCTTATTCAGTGGGAAATTTCAGGTTGATGGCTCTGGTGTATTTCAACCAGCTTATCTTTTCCTTTGAGATGATCTGGAATAGATCACCCACCATCCTGTCTGCTATTTTTATTTTTGAGAACTTAACTCTTCTTTTTTTGGTACTGAAAACAAGCCTTAGACTCTTCAGATCATTTCCTTTGCAGTCCAGACCTCGATAGGAGCAGATGCCAAGAGGTTTGAGGACTGGTGCCAACCATGCACCTCTGCTCTACCTACCAGCTGCCACTTTCTAAATTATGAATGGAGAGGAAATTTCCACACGGCGTTCAAAGGGTCTGAAATATATATTTTTATGACGATTCGGGGAGAGGCTTCCATACTTCCATGGGGGTGGAGGGGGGAGAGAGAAGGCAAGTTCTAAATGATTCACGAGAGATCAGATTTGATTAAACGAAAATGTGTGTTGGTAGAAATAGTCTTTTCCTTCCCCTTCTCTTCTTCTTTTTTTTAAAAGAATTAATCCTCCTATTGTTTAATGCTAAGCAAGGGCAGGCTTCACGGTGGGAGATACGAAGCTATATTCACATAAGAGAGAAGGAAGAAACGGCAAAATCTTCCTTTGTAGGGAGATTATCTCCAGAAACAATTGGAGAGTTTTTAACCATGCATGAACTGTACCTTGTGAAGTGGAGCTATCTGACAAAAATTCCCCAAATACAGTCTAGGGGGAATAAATGAGGAAAAATTAGAAGCGCTGATTAGAATGGAGGCTTCATTGGAGGCAAAAGAGCTCCTGCCCATAACCAGCTTTTAAATATTTTATTATTTTATTCACTCATTCTGGGGAAGGAAAAAGTGCTTCATCAAGCACAGATGCAAACAAACAGACAGAGAGTTGCAGAGAATATTAAGAGAGGATTCGGGGAAGGGAGGGAGGAAGGCGGAAGAAGGGAAGGAGGAAGGAGGAGGGGAAGAAGGAGGAAGGAGGAAGGAAGAAAAAGGAAGAAGGAAGGAAAGGGGAGGGAAGGTGGGAAGGGAGGAAAAGAGGGAGGTAGAAAGGGAAGGAGGGAAGGAAGGAAGGAAAGAGGGAAAGGGGAAGGAGGGAAGGAGGAAAAGGGGAGGGAGGAAGGAAAAGGAAGGGAGGAGGGAGGGAAGGGGACAGAGGGAAGGAAGGAGGAAAAGAGGAGGAAGGGAAGGAAGGAGGAAAAGGGGAAGGAGGAAAAGGGGAGGGAAGGAAGGAAGGAAGGAGGGAGGAAGGAGGGAGGGAGTTGGGGAGAGACGGAAGGGTGGGAAGGAAGGAGGGAGGGAGGAAAAGAGGGAGGGAGGTAGAAAGTGAAGGAGGGAAGGAAGGAAGGAGGAAAAGGGGAGGGAGGGAGAGAAGGAAAAGGAAGGAAGGAAGGAAGGAAGGAGGAAAAGAGGGAGGGAAGGAAGGAGGAAAAGGGGAGGGAGGGAAGGAAGGAGGGAGGGAAGAAGGGAGGAAGGAGGGAGGGAGTTGGGGAGGGAGGGAGGAAAGGTAGGTTGTGGATGACAAGAAGAAGGAATCTTGAGTTTTGGAAAGAAAGCTATATATGTTGTTGGGTTTTGGCATTCTGGAAATTGGGATTCCCTTCCCCCGCACCGCCCAAATAGCTCATATTTTGGAACATCCAGTCTGTCAACCCAAATTCCAGAAGACTGCTGTGAATCCACATCCTTCCTGCTGGCATTCTTAGCTCATTGAAGCCGATCGCATTCTTCTCAATTAAAAGATGATTAACTTCCCTGTAAGAAGACTAGGAAATACTCCTACTTAGTCTCTGGCAAGACTTTTACACGGGGCCCATCATATTTCTTGCCTCTGTTTATAATCCAATCTTTTCTCCCTGACCCAAAAAGCAGGAAGTTGCTTAGTGACGGGTAGAATATAATGCATAGCATGTTTTAATTTAAAAAAAAATGTGTTTCTAGATTTGTAGCCCAACAATGTTGTTTGATATACACAGCATTGTTCTGACCTAGACTTCCTGATAAAGCATAACTCACACGCTTACTTCCAAAAACCCTCTTTTTTATTTAAACGGCTGTGAATTATGTTCATTCACAGCCCATAGTGATCCACAAACAGTCTGTAAAGAGTCCTACAGTAGTCTGCCAAAGTCTTTCAGGGTAATGCTGATAAAAACCCACCACAACAAGCTTAAGTCAGAAACCCCAAAACACCCAGCAGTTTTTCCCTCTATTGATGCGTTTCTCTTCATCCACCCATTGATCCTCCCGAGCAAATGACGTTCTCTTCTTTCTTCACATCCATAATATGCACCTTGATAGGCTTTAGATGTAGCCTGGATGGCCCCCCAGAGATGAGAAGCCACGTGGGACCATGTCTTCTGGACAATTTCACCAGGAAATTTAATTTGTTTGGGAAGCCCTGTCTCTGTGCTTTTTCTTTCTTTTTTTTTACTGCTCTGCTCTTCTGTTTTCTGGTTCCTATCCAGTTTTCCCAAAAATAAGACCCAACTGGAAAATAAGCCCTAGCATGATTTTTGAGGATGCTCTTAATATAAGCCCTACTCCCAAAACCTTCCAGTGTTGGAGCATTCACAACTTCTGGAGGCAAGTTGTTCCGCTGATTAACTGTTCTAACTGTCAGGAAATTTCTCCTTAGTTCTAGGTTGCTTCTCTTCTTGATGAGTTTCCACCCATTGCTTCTTGTCCTGACCTCAGGTGCTTTGGAGAAGAGGTTGACTTCTTTGTGGCAGCTTCTGAGATATCGGAAGACTGCTATCATGTCTCCCCTGGTCCTTCTTTTCATTAAACTAGACCTACCCAGTTCCTGCAACCGTTCTTCATATGTTTTAGCCTCTAATCCCCTAATCCTCTTTGTTGCTCTTCTCTGTGCTCTTTCTAGAGTCTCCACATCTTTTTTACATCGTGGCGACCAAAACTGGATGCCTTACTTCAGGTGTGACCTTACCAAGGCCTTATAAAGTGACATTAACACTACACGTCATCTTGATTCCATCCCTCTGTTGATGCAACCTAGAACTGTGTTGGTTTTTTGGGCAGCTGCTGCACACGGCTGGCTGATATTTAAATGGTTGTTCACTAGGACTCCAAGATCCCTCTCACAGTTACTACTATTGAGCCAGGTACCACCTATACTGTACCTGTCCATTTTATTTTTCTTGCCTAAATGTAGAACCTTCCTTTTTTCACCCTTGAATTTCATTTTGTTAGATAGTGCCCAATGTCCAAGTCTGTCCAGATCCTTCTGTATCTTGAGCCTATCTTCTGGAGTGTTGGCTATTCCTGCCAGGTAGTTCTATTCAATTTCCTTGAGTTGCCACCCGTCTGACTAATTGTCCCCTTGTGTTGTGTTGCAGCGCCTAGTTCGGATAGGTGTGAACCAGGGAAGGGAGACATTGGTCTCTTGAGATCTTTGACCAAGGATAATTGACCCCACGGGGGGACCGGCGTGCCTATTCTGAGATCCAGCAGGTCAGGAGGGATCGATTTTTTCTAGAAATTCTGAGACCTGAACTCTTAAGTAATTCCACCTTCTTCTTTGTCCAATTAGCAGAAAGTTTGGTATCTGTCCTCCTTCCCATCTTAGAAACCTGAGGTTAAGGAAGTACTACTTCCAAATCATTTTCAATAGCTGTAATTGAGTACCTTACATGAAATTAAATACTGCAAACAATGGTCGCCACGCTACAAAAAAAGATGTTGAGACCTAAGAATCCTAGTTAATGTCACTTAGCCAGCAGTGTGTGGCAGCAGCCAAAACAGCTAATGCAATTCTGGGTTGTATTAACAAGAGGCACAGAATCAAAATCAAGTGACGTATTAGTACTGCTTTATAAAGCTCTATAATACAATACAATGCAATAGTAGAGTTGGAAGGGACCTTGGAGGCCTTCTAGTCCAACCCCCTGCCTAGGCAGGAAGCCCTATACCATTTCAGACAGATGGCTATCCAACATCTTCTTAAAGACTTCCAGTGTTGGGGCATTCACAACTTCTGGAGGCAAGCTGTTCCACTGATTAATTGTTCTAACTGTCAGGAAGTTTCTCCTCAGTTCTAAGTTGCTTCTCTCCTTGATTAGTTTCCACCCATTGCTTCTTGTTCTACCCTCAGGTGCCTTGGAGAACAGTTTGACTCCCTCTTCTTTGGGGCAACCCCTGAGATATTGGAAGACTGCTATCATGTCTCCCCTAGTCCTTCTTTCTCTTAAGCTAAACGTATCCAGTTCCTGCAACTGTTCTTGGTATGTTTTAGCCTCCAGTCCCCTAATCATCTTTGTTGCTCTTCTCTGCACTCTTTCTAGAGTCTCCACATCTTTTTTACATCGTGGCGACCAGAACTGAATGCAGTATTCCAAGTGTGGCCTTACCAAGGCATTATAAAGTGGTATTAACAGTAAGTAAGGTCACACCTGGAATACTGCAATCAATTCTGGTCTCCAACAAAGTTTCCCAGACTTTGGGAAAAGCGCAACTAAGGTGATCAAAGGCCTGGAGACTCAAACATAGGAAGAACGGCTCCAGGATTCGGGTTTGGCTAGTCGAGAGAAAAGAAGGACTAGCGGGGACATGATAGCAGTCTTCCAATATCTCAAGAGATGTCACAAAAAGGAAGGGGTCGATTTATTTTCCAAAGCGCCAGAAGGCAGGACAAGAAACAATGGATGGAACAAGGAGAGAAGCGATCTAGAACTAAGGAGAACTTTCCTAACAGTGAGGACAATTAACCAGTGGAACAGCTTGCCACCAGAAATCAAGGGCTCCATCACAGGAGGTTTTTTAAGAAGAAACTGGATGGCCACTTGTCTGAAATGGTATAGGGTCTCCTGCTAGAATAGGGGGACTGGACTAGAAGACCTCCAAGGTCCCTTCCAGCTCTGTTCTATTTTAAATTCTCAGCTTACAAGTGGGGAAAAATATTGGGATGTCGTAAATAATTTTTTTGGGGGGGGAAGATGACATTATTGTATGTTTACCAGAGCGGGTGGCATGTTAACAGCTTCAACATAATGAAATGTGGAAGTGTTGCTTGTTTCTTATTTCCCCCCCACCCCAAGAAGAGTTGGGAGAAAATTGGTTGGATAATGTTGCATAGCCACATCAGAGCTACATTAAGAATTAAATTCTTAACATGCCCCCCAACTTCTCTTCTGATCTGTACAACCTTCAAGGGAAATCTTACGTTCTGTTACTCAGCTTTTGACAATTCTTTCCTCTTCCCCTCTAGGTGTAAAGTTTGACTTTGGGGAGCTTAGCTAGGTAAGTTGTCTTTTATGACCTCGAAAATGTATATTTATTTTCACCTTGGTAACAAAGAGGAAGCCCATATTCCCAGTTCTGGTATTAACGATCAGCGGGTTTTTAAAAAAAACAAACAAACACTGGAAAAAGTAATTTCGTCTAATTGTTCTCCTAATTATTAAATTAGTGAGTCATAAAATGTAGTGTGAGATTTACAGGTATGGGATTTTGGTCGTTCCAGAATTTGATGCATTGTGCATATATGCCTGTAATGTTTATGGATTTGTTTATTTGCAATAATTTTAGACTACCTTTGGGGCCGGAAAATCCTCCCCAAACACTAGAGGATATGAAATAGTGCCAGGCAGAGAAATCTAAATACAACCCTTTGTTAATAAAGAGAGAGAGAGACAGAGACAGAGACACAGAGAAAGGAAGAAAAGAAATCAGAAAAAAATAGTATGTGCCTGTATTAATAGCCATAGAAACCTAGTTGGGCAAAACTTGCTAGAAATTACCCAGTTACATTTTCTTTCTTTCTTTCCTTCCTTCCTTCGTTTCTTCTTCCTTCCTTCCTTCTTCCTTCTTTTTCTTTCTCCTCTCTTTCTCTTTCTTCCTTCCTTCCTTCTTTCTCATTCCTTTTTTCTTTTTCTTTCTTTCCTTCCATCTTTCTTTCTTTCCTTCCTTCCCACTCACTTTCTTTTTTCCTTTTCTTTCTTGTCTTTCTTTCTTCCCTTCTTTCCTTCCTTTCTTGCTTCTTTCTTGTTCCTTTTTTCTCTTTCTTTTCTTCCTTTCTTTCTTTCTTTCTTTTTCTTTCTTTTTCTTCTTTCTTCTCTCTTTCTATTTCTTCCTTTCTTCCTTTCTTGCTTCTTTCTCCTTCCTTTTTCTCTCTTTTCTTCTTTTATTTCTTTCTTTATTTCTTTCTCTTTCTTTCTTTTTCTCTCTCTCCTTCCCCTTCCCTTCTCTCACTCTCTCTCTCTCTCTCTCTCTTCCTCCCTCTCTCTCTGCCATCTCCTCCCCCCTCCTTCCTTCCCAACACACTGATTTTTTTAAAATATATTTTTATTTTTACATTTAAAACAATGCAATACCGCGAAGTCAAAGTGACCATACATTCACATTATATACAGCTAGTCTCAACCATTAACTATTAGCCTACTTAATGCATTGACTATCCTTCTGTCCAATCACAATATATACAGTTTGTTCCAGTCTTGTCACCTTGTCTTATACCAATCATAAAATCTGTTCCAGACTTCAAAATATTCTGATTCCCCTTTATTTTTAAGTTCAAGAGTGAGCCTATCTGCTTCCACACAGGCCAACACTTTTTTGATTATATCAAGCTCTGATGGCCCAACACACTGATGCTACTCCATTATAAGTAATTAAAACCTGCTTGTCCATTCTTCGCACCAGTGTAGCAGGGCTTGATCTTCTGCCAGGACCACCCTGGAAGGGACAATTTTTCTCCCACTCCCTCCGTGGCCTCAGGGGACTTCTGCTAACGCCTTTCCCTCACACTCTTTCATTAAGTGGCGATAAAAATAAAAGCGAGGAGATGATCCCCTTGCTGTCAGAATCGGGATATTAATTGGGGTGGTCAGAGAGCAGAGAGGCACCACCGTGAATGAGAAGGTCCCTTGCTGAGCTGTCACCTTCTCCATGTCACTCTGGTCACTCAACTGGACTGCTCAACCCATTGGAGATCCGACTTGGAGTAGCCAGAGAGCAAGACAAGCAACTGCTCCATCGTCCAACTGATCATTTTTCTTCGCTAATCATTATTGTAAAGTCCACGGCAAGCTCAGCCTCAAGCTTTTGAGTTTGACTCTACCAATTTTCTTGCCTTCTGCCCTCTCCTGATTATCTTAGTTTAATTTGACAGAAGAAGGTGTTATGCTTGGCCAGGGGTGAAATCCAGCAGGTTGTGGCAGATTCTGGAAACTGGTAGTGGAAATTTTGAGTAATTTGGAGAACCAGTAGCGGAAATTTTGAGTAGTTTGGAGAACTGGTAGCATAAATTTTGAGTAGTTTGGAGAACTGGCAAATGCTACCTCTGACTGGTCCCAGAGTGGGGAGGGAATGGAGATTTTGCAGTATCCTTCCCCTTGCCACGTCCACCAAGCCACGTCCACAGAACCGGTAGTAAAAAAAAATTGAATTTCACCATTGCGATTGGTGTCCTAAAACAATCCTCCTTCCTCCATGGGAGCCTCAAGGGCCTTGGCGCTTCCCTTACTTTGCAAGGAGTCTCAAGGGCACAGACTTATTACATCCCCCAGTTGCCTAACCCCACCCTTGGAATACAGTAACAATTAAATAATTGCATTTGTGCTGCAATTGTTGGAAAAAATATCCCTCTGGGTTCAGTTCCAAGCTGGGAGAAAGACACCGAAACGTGGAGGCTGATGAGAAAGATTGTTTAATGATGAAGCAGAACCACCAAAAACGCAGTTCTCTGGTGCATCTGACCCTGGGGAGATGAGAGTGGGGAGTATTCATACCTTCTCTTGGGCTTTGCCCTTGAGCTTCCTGTTCCTGTGCAAGAACGTGTGTTCTATTGGCTGTTGTCAGATTCCCATGGTGCTATGTAGAAATCCTAGGAGTTTGTCTGAGCTGTGCTTGGTTGAAGTTCGGCTGATGCAATGAAGGGGCTTGTTGGGCAACTCCTATTGTGGGTGAGGGCTAATCCTATCTTTGTTCAGACCTTGCTGCAGTGTTGACATCTGCCGAGAGCCCTCAAGAAAGGTGGGGGGGGGCAACTTTCTGTCTCCAAGAGCATGTTTCTCACCACCTTTGTCAGTTTTCAAACCACCCGCTTGTCCCACAGGTGCTTTTTCAAGAGGCACCTGGACTTTCTTTGGTTTTCTTGAAGACGTTTGGCTTCTCATCTAAGGAGCTTGTGAACTGAAACTTCAGAGCTTGAAGAAGCTTCTTGGATGAGAAGCAAAACGTTTTCAAGGAAAACAAAGAAAATCCAGTTGCCTCTTGAAGCAACCCTGGATGACTGAGAATCTCCACAGACAATCATGAGCTTGCTTTCCTTCTTCTCCTTCATTCCTTCTTTTTTGACCTCTCCTTCCTTTCTTTTTCAACCTTTCTTCCTTTTTTCAAGCACTCCTTCCTTCCCTTTTTCAACATCTCCTTCCATCCTTCCTCCTTTCCTCTTTCAACTTCTCCTTCTTTCCTTCTTTCCTTCCTTCCTTTTTTCACCCACTCCTTCCTTCCTTTTTAACCCTTCCTTCCTACTTCAAACTCTCCTTTCTTCATCCCTTTCTTCCTTCTTTCCTTTTTAAACCACTCCTCCATTCCTTTTTAACCCTTCCTTCCTACTTCAACCTCTCTTTTCTTCATTCCTTTCTTTCTCCTTTCCTTTTTTAACCACTCCTTCCTTCCTTTCCTTTCCTTTCCTTTCTGAAATCCATAAAGGTGAAGCTGTTTACACATACTCCATGTTCACAGCTCTGCAAAATACACTCCCCCACCCCTTTTCAACTTAACACCGGGAGAGAAATAAGAGGAAGTTGAGCCCTATCTGGTTTTGACGGTTGAGCGCCATTTGGCAGAGAAGCAGCCTTAATTGATTATCCATCCATGTTTCCTGAGATGCGTCTAACAAGACTTTTGGGGTGAGATCAGTTCTCTCATCAGGAGAAGCGATACAAGAAGTGGGTAACTTAAGGAGGAAGCTGTTACTCTGATATTAGTGCATCTCTCTTGTGGAAAGGGCCTGCGGGACGGCGTATATTTTCACGCAGAGCTCGGGAACCGTTCTGGTACGATCGGTACCCTCTACTCAATATTTCCATCGTCGAATTTGTTCGGGTTTTTTTTTTTCCTTGCTGTTCCCAACCTGCCAGGAAAAGTTATCCTTTAAAAATTGCAGCACAGCTGTTGTCTCATTCTTTGCAGATTGGTTCTAATAATTTAGAATTGCCAAAGCTGTTTTCTTCACGGTAATAGCAAGTGCATGGAACGAAATATTTGAACCCCGGAGGAAAGCAGCGAGTGCTTTCCAGGTTCTTGCGTTTCCATTTGAATTAAGATGGAGGGGGGGGGGTGGTTTAAGGTGCTCTGCAAAGAAAATATATTACAATAACTGATGATCTTGCCGAGCTGTCTCCAATTCCTGAAGATTTATTCCCAGCCAACGACTCAATTCAGCCAAATGAAATGTTGTACGCATTTTTCAGCAAGGAAGTAAGGTCTCGAGTGACTCAAAACACTCTGTTTTTCAACATTAGGTTGCCAACAAGATTTGGATATGGGCTGACCTCATTAAAGGCAATTAAATCCTAAGTAGAATAAGTCAGAGATCCTAGCAATTAAAGTTGGCAAATCTCAGGAACAGGAGAGAGAAAAAATACCCATCATCTTGTACATACCTAGTTCCCCCACCCCTTCTCATGTCGACTGCTTCGGTGACTCCATCCAGCCACCTCCTTCTCTGCCGTCCCCTTCTTCTTCTTTTGCCCTCCATCGTTCCCAGCAGGAGGCTCTTCTCCAGGGAGTCCTTCCTTCTCATTAGGTGGCCAAAGTCTTTGAGTTTCCTCTTCAGGATCTTCTAAAGAGCAGCCAGGGTTGATCTCCTCTAGGACTGACCGGTTGGATGGCCTTGCAGTCCAAGGGACTCAATGCAGGAGTCTTCTCCAGCACCAGAGTTCAAAGGCCTCCATCCTTTGGCGCTCAGCCTTCCTTAGGGTCCAACCTTCACAGCCATACGTTGCAACTGGGAAAACCATCGCTTTGACTATAAGCCCTTTTGTTGCCACTTTTGTGGCATCCCCTTAAATATTGGAACACGGCTATCATATCACCCCCAGCCCATTTTTTTCACTAAACTAGACACACTTTGCCAGAGTGTGATATTAAATGGACAGGGTTTTGATGATGCATAAAATCAAATATGATTTTGCAGCAGATTAGATGGGAGAGAAAAACAGAATGTGTTAATTGGCGTGCCAGTAAATAAATAACCAGAGAGGCCAATGTTTAACTAAAGTTTGCAAGTATTTCCATATCCTGGAAAAATGAGTTGCCATTAAAAGCAAAATTACTGCTCCTCGGGGGCCAAAGCACTGCTCCTAATTTAATTTTCAGTTAAATCATTACTGAAATTGACTCCAGTTTCTCTTCCACTGTTCTTCTTGAAATTTCTCTGCTTACTCCTAAATCTAATCATGGAGCAGTTGGTCTTTTACCATGAATTCATCACATATTATTTTTTTATATAAAAGAGATAGGGGGGTGTCATTTAAAGTTTTGGTATTGTTGTTTCTAGTAGGGTGGCTCAGTGGCTAAGACGCTGGGCTTGTCGATCAGAAAGGTTGGCGGTTTGGCGGTTCGAATCCCTAGCGCCGCATAACGGAGTGAGCTCCCTCGACTTGTCCCAGCTTCTACCAACCTAGCAGTTTGAAAGCACGTCCAAAATGCAAGTAGAAAAATAGGGACCACCTTTGGTGGGAAGGGAGCAGCATTCTGTGCGCCTTTGATGTTTAGTCGTGCTGGCCACATGCCCACAGAGACTTCTTCAGACAGCGCTGTTTCTTTGGTTTTGAAATGGAGATGAGCACCGCCCCCTAGAGTCGGGAATAACTAGTAACGTATGTGCAAGGGGAACCTTTACCTTATTGTTGTTTCTAATTTGTAGGGAAAAAAATGGACTCTTTGATCAATTTAAGAATAGGTCTGTATTTACACCTCAAAAGATTTAAAACCGTAGTCCACGTAGCGTGCTTAAGCCATCACGTGGCTTAGCACAAGAACTTTACTATTAATTCAACACCCTTCCACATACATACAAATAAATAAATATTGCTTCTGTAGAACCACTCAACACATATCTCACCTCCACGCACACAAGAAACCTAGAAGCATTACAATTTATTATCTGGCAAGAAAAGTTCCGTAAATCTGTTTCTATCTTCCTGAGCTTATCCAACATTCAGCATGGAAATGCTTGGTTTGATTTGGGCTCAGGGCAGTCTGTCAGACCAGCTAATTATAATCTGTGCAATAAAGGGTGTTTAAATAAGGCAGGACACACTGATTGTGTTCCCACCGGTTTCTTTACCATTTGTATCAATTGAAATTTGAAAAATGGTTATGCCAATAACCAGGCAGAATAGAATGGAATAGAATAGAATAGAATAGAATAGAATAGAATAGAATAGAATAGAATAGAATAGAATAGAATAGAATAGAATAGAATAGAATACTTGGAAGGGACCTTGGAGGTTTCTAGTCCTGCTTAGGCAGGAATCCCCACACCACTACAGACAAATGGTTATCCAACATCTTCTTGGAAAACTTCCAGTGTTGGAGCATTCACAACTCCTGGAAAGCTGTCCCACTGATTAATTGTTCTCACTGTCAGGAAATTTCCCCTTACTTCTTGCTTCTCTCCTTGATTGGTTTCCATCCATTGCTTTTTGTCCTGCATTGAGATAAAATAAAATAAATATTTAGTTTTTAGCCTAGTAAGGAGTTTCTTGAGAAAGCTGTGCCTTCTTGTTTCATGGGATGCTTTCCTTGAGGCTGTTCGGAATTGGAGTAGAGACTGCATCTCCTGAGTGACATTAAGATGAGGTCAGGAAGTTGTCTTTAGAAATCACCGCCTTCTCATCTCTTTGAACAGCTCCAAAGGCCAGGAATGTAGCATCATGTTCCCAAGCCTTGTGGAATGTAATTTAGACTGACTGATTTATTCCATGAGGGCAGGTGGACTCAATAAAGAATTTTTAAAGGCATTATTTATTGGGGGGACATTAGCAGAGCAACAGAAGTGGGGCGGGGGGAGATCAGGCGGGTTCAGGATTTTTTTTTTTTTGGATCCCTCTGGAGATCCTCAGAAAAAGGCCAAGAATTGCAGCAAATATTGTGGAAGGAAGAACAGTCCTCATCACAAAGGTATCTTTCTGTAAAAACAAAACCCCACATTCTCGTTCTCGTGCCTCCTCATCTTTTGCAGAATCCCATCTGCGGGTGTCATTTCACCCTTCTCTCCATCAATCGCTCCTTCCATACCTTTCCCACGGTCTGCATCTTTCCTCTTTAACCATCCCACAAAGCAATGCAAAGTCCAATATTTTCCGAATTATATTTTCATCCAATGGGGTGTTCTCAATTGTCCTGACAGTTAGAACAATTAATGGATTAGTGGAAGAGAAGTTGCCTCCAGAAGTCGTGAATGCCCCAACACTGGAAGTCTTTAAGAAGATGTTGGATAGCCATTTGTCTGAAACGGTATAGGGTTTCGTGCTTAAGCAGGGGGTTGGACTAGAAGACCTCCAAGGTCCCTTCCAACTCTGCTATTATATTGTATTTTTGCATAATCTGCCAACTCTTTAAACATGAAGCTCGCACCATCATTTTTAGGCCTGGGAGTTGAATATTCAGATATTAAATTTAAAAAAAAATCTCCGTATTTTTTATTTAAAGTTCTAATCCACAGCCTCTTTTTTTTTAAATGTGCGGCTTGCACAATTTAAAAGGCACTTTTAAAAAAAATGCAATTCAGTGTGGCCCACGTAACTTCTTGCTTTTTATCATCAGAATGATTTGACGAGCAGAGAAGGATTTGATGCTGATTGATTTCGACTCATTCTTTCCCAACCTGACAAACTTAAAAGTGTGAATTTCATTTCTCAGAATTCCCCATCCAGCACAGACATTGCTAGGAATTCTGGGGATTTGAAATCTAAGCATCTCAAAGTTGTTCAGTAAGAGAAATGTTGGTTTAGGTAGATACTTTGATCCTTACAACGGATGAGTTCATGCAAATACATTATGTTAATGGTGAAATCTAGACGGCATCCTAAAAAGCAGAGACATCACCCTGCCAATCAAAAGTGCGTCTAGTCAAGGCTGTGGTTTTCCCAGTTGCAATGGATGGCTGTGAAGGTTGGACCCTAAGGAAGGCTGAGCACCAAAGAATGGAGGCCTTTGAACTCTGGTGCTGGAGAAGACTCCTGCATTGAGTCCCTTGGACTGCAAGGCCATCCAACCGGTCAGTCCTAGAGGAGATCAACCCTGACTGCTCTTTAGAAGGCCAGATCCTGAAGAGGAAACTCAACTACTTTGCCCACCTAAGGAGAAGGAAGGACTCCCTGGAGAAGAGCCTCATGCTGGGAAGGATTGAGGGCAAAAGAAGAAGGGGACAACAGAGAAGGAGGTGGCTGGATGGAGTCACCGAAGCAGTCGGCGTGAGCTTTAATGGGCTCCAGAGGATGGTAGAGGACAGGAAGGCCTGGAGGAACGTGGTCCATGGAGTCGCAATGGGTCGGACACGACTTCGCAACTAACAGCAACAATGGTGGATTGTTACAGTCTGGTGTACTGCAAGCTTCCTAACTTCTGATATGTTCTTTGAACTCAGATAATTGTGGACACGATTCTCTTTAGATGTCCCATTTCCCCAAGCACTGAAACCGAAGACAGATGGAATCTCAGCTCAGATCATCTGCTGAGACCGGGTGAGGTCAAGCAAAGACAAGGGAGCACAACTCCTGCTGGATGCACCACAATAGTGTTCCTTTGTTGGGTGTCGAGTCACAAATTCCATTTCTGCGACCACTGAAGTGTACTAAGGTTCTGCTTCTACAGGCAGAGCGAACATCAGCATTCAAACAGAAGTCGAGCTGGACTTCCAAACCAGCTGTGGGTAGCCAAGTTGGCATCCCCGAGTTTGCAGAGAATGGATAGGGATTTTTTTAAACAGCCTCTCCTAACGATGGAGAAGGGCAAAAGAAGTCAGTACAAAGATGCTCAAAGAAAGCTCACATTTCTAAGCATCGTCTTCCGAATTAAAAGCTGAGCAGGTACTTAAATGTTCACTCTGTTTATCTAGGGGGGGGGGGGGGATAACAGGCACTCAATTTTCCCTTAACTGCTTAAGGAATGGATTAGTAGGTTTCTTTCTCCTTTCTTTCTTTCTTTTTTTCTTTCTTTCTTTCTTTCTTTCTTTCTTTCTTTTCTTTCTTTCTTTTCTTTCTTTTTTACTTTCTTTCTTTCCCTATCTATCTATCTTTCCTTCCTTCTTTCTTTCTTTCCTCTCCCTTTCCCTTCTTTCCCTCCCTCCTCCCTCCTCCCTATCTATCTATCTATCTATCTATCTATCTATCTATCTATCTATCTATCTATCTATCTATCTATCATCTATCTATCTATCTATCTATCTTTCCTCTCCCTCTCCCTTCTTTCCATCCCTCCTTCCTCCCTCCCTCCTATCTATCTATCTATCATCTATCTATCTATCTATCTATCTATCTATCTATCTATCTATCTATCTTTCCTCTCCCTCTCCCTTCTTTCCATCCCTCCTCCCTCCCTCCTATCTATCTATCATCTATCTATCTATCTATCTATCTATCTATCTATCTATCTATCTATCTTCCCTTCCTTCCTTCCTTCCTTCCTTCCTTCCTGCTTTCCTTATTTCTTTCTTTCTTTCTTTCTTTCTTTCTTGCTTGCTTGCTTGCTTGCTTGCTTGCTTGCTTGCTTGCTTGCTTGCTTGCTTGCTTGCTTGCTTGCTTGCTTGCTTGCTTGCTTGCTTAGTTGCTTAGTTGCTTTTTTGTGTGTCTGTGTGTGTGTTTGTCTATGCACCAAATTGTCCACATTTGTCTAAAATGGCTCCAAATTGGCCACAATCTTTGCAACAGAGCAGTGAAACTTTTGGTTGAGCGAGTCACCGATTTGCGATTGGGATAAAGGAATGCAACAGTGCACAGCTTGTGTATGTGTGTGTGTGTTTGTGTGTGTGTTTCCCCCCCTAGCAGACTCCTTCAAAAAGATTATTAGAATTGTAGACTGTTTCTCATTTGCCATGCCGGTGGGTGACATTTTGTTTGCATAATGCGCCTTTCCCATTGTTATCTATCTCCCTTTTGAGCATGGTGAGTTTTTCCTCGAATAAGTTCAAGAGTTGCCACCATTCAATTCACCAGAACATGAATCCGATGATCCCAGATTTGGTCATAATTGGTTCCACAGCGCCGGCGGGCAGGAAGGAAAGAAGGAATGAAAAGAAATTGGCAGATAGAGATGGGGAAATGGTTTTTATTATTCCATGGAAGAGAATCTAATTTAAAAAGACAACAGAAAACCAAGGCCTCTCCCTCACTGTGTTTGGGGCTGCAGAAACTATCAATTGATACACGAGTCCTTGACGTTTTACAAGGTCAAGAGAAATGAAACGGCACTGAATAAAACGTTCTGCAATAAATGGCGACATCAAAGGCAATTATAGCTGAGGATTCACAACAATTAGGTATTGGGATTGGGCAAGAAATTAAAGAAGTAGAGGGGACAGATTCGTGGAGGAGGAAACTCAGTCTTGATGGCTGCAAACCAGTGGTGGTATTCAGCAGGTTCTGACCAGTTCTGGAGAACCGGTAGCGGAAATTTTGAGTAGTTCGGAGAACCGGTAAATAGCTCCTCTGATTGGCCCCGCCTCCATCTATTCTTTGCCTCCCAAGCGGATGGGGAGGGAATGGGGATTTTACAGTATCCTTCCACTGGAGTGGAGAGGGAATGGGGATTTTGCAGTATCCTTCCCCTGGAGTGGGGAGGGAATGGGGATTTTACAGTATCCTTCCCCTGGAGTGGGGAGGGAATGGGGATGTTACAGTATCCTTCCCCTGGAGTGGGGAGGGAATGGGGATGTTACAGTATCCTTCCCCTGGAGTGGAGAGGGAATGGGGATGTTGCAGTATCCTTCCCCTGGAGTGGGGAGGGAATGGGGATGTTACAGTATCCTTCCCCTGGAGTGGGGAGGGAATGGGGATTTTGCAGTATCCTTCCCCTGGAGTGGAGAGGGAATGGGGATGTTGCAGTATCCTTCCCCTGGAGTGGGGAGGGAATGGGGATGTTACAGTATCCTTCCCCTGGAGTGGAGAGGGAATGGGGATGTTGCAGTATCCTTCCCCTGGAGTGGGGAGGGAATGGGGATGTTACAGTATCCTTCCCCTGGAGTGGGGAGGGAATGGGGATTTTGCAGTATCCTTCCCCTGGAGTGGAGAGGGAATGGGGATGTTGCAGTATCCTTCCCCTGGAGTGGGGAGGGAATGGGGATGTTACAGTATCCTTCCCCTGGAGTGGGGAGGGAATGGGGATTTTGCAGTATCCTTCCCCTGGAGTGGAGAGGGAATGGGGATTTTACAGTATCCTTCCCCCTGCTCTGCCCACTAAGCCATGCCATGCCCACCAAGTCACGCCCACAGAACCGATAGCAAAAAAAATATTGAATCCCACCACTGGTGTGATTCTGGGTAGCTGACCACATGGAGTTGAGGATGCGGGGGTTTTATACCGTCTCTTGGCCTTTGAACTTGAGCTTCCTGTTCCTATGCAAGGACATGCATTCTACTGGCTGTTGTCAGGGGGTCATAGCTGGCTTATAGATTGTCTGAGCCAGGGGTGGGTTCCAGCTGCCATTACTACCGGTTCGGTAGTGACATCTTTTTTACACTGTGGTGACCAAAATTGGATGCATTTATTCCAAGGGTGGCCTTATTACAAAGGCCTTATAAAGTGGTATTAACACTTCACGTTATCTTGATTCCATCCCTCTGTTGATGCAACCTAGAACTGTGTTGGCTTTTTGGGCAGCTGCTGCCCACGGCTGGCTCCTATTTAAATGGTTGTCCCCTAGGACTCCAAGATCCCTCTCGCAGTTACTCCTATTGAACCAGGTGCCACCTATACTATACCTGTGCATTTCATTGACTATATGTAGAACCTTACTCTTTTCACCATTGAATTTCATTTTATTAGCTAGTGCCCAATGTTCAAGTTTGTCAAGATCCTTCTGTATCTTGAGCCTATCTTTTGGAGCGTTGGCTATTCTCTTTTGAAACCTGGTTTGCTCCTTTCTCCCTCCTTTTTTTTCTTTCTCTTCTTTTCTCGCTTTCTCTCTCCTTTTCTTCCAGCCTCGCTGATGGGCAATCCTTTTTTCTTCCCCTCCACAAATCTTACTTGATGTTGTTTCCTAGCAGTTTGAAACAACGATAAAAATGGATCCAGGAGGAACCCTGGAAGAAACAGTTAACACCCCAGTCCGTTAGAAGAAACAAGCCAGCAAAATTAAACTCCCCTTCATCAGAACTCCGGGAAATTCTATACTTCGCCCAGCAGGAGCCTCTCTGCTAAGCAGGATGCTTCCATTTAGAGCCTATGCATTCTGCAAGCATCCTGCTTTTCACCACTGCCAACCGAGAACCTGAAAATAATTCACTCCGACTGAAAGAAGGAGAAGAAGGGGAGGAAAAATGCCGCACAGCAGAACAGCAGAAGTTTCGAAGGCCTAAAGGTAACGATTCCCCTCGCACATAATCTGCTAGTCGTTCCCGACTCTAGGGGGCGCTGCTCATCTCCGTTTCAAAGCACAAGACCCAGCGCTGTCCCAAGACGTCTCCATGGTCATGTGGCCGGCATGACTCAAGGCCGAAGGCGCACGGAATGCTGTTCCCTTCCCACCAAAGGTGGTCCCTATTTTTCTCCTTGCATTTTTTAAAACGTGCTTTCGAACTGCTAGGTTGGCAGAAGCTGGGGCAAGTCACGGGAGCTCACTCTGTTATGCAGTGCTAGGGATTCGAACCGCCAAACTGTCCACCTTTCTGATTGACAAACTCTGTGTCTTAGCCCCTGAGCCACCGCGTCCCTTAGAAGACCTCTTCCCATGGAAATCTCTCTTTTAGTTACAAGGAGTCATGGTCAGTTAAGGGAGAGACCACTCTCGCTAAAACCAATAGGTCAAGCCACTGGAATATACATTGAGGGCGAACCCCCACACCCTACTAGCACTGATGATGTTACCTAGATTGGTAATGAAACATCTTTAAGGAAACTACCATGATTAGAGAGCATCAAGGACCCCATACTCCTTCTCCTTTCCTTCTCCTCTTTCTCCTTCTTCTCCACTCTGCAAATCCCACTCCCTTCTAGCACTGATGATATTACCCAGTGTGGTAATGAAACATCTGCAAGAAGGCAACCAAGCTCAGAGAGCACCAAGCTCAGAGAGCACATTCCTCCTCCTCCTCCTCTCTGCAAATCCCACTGAACTTGAGAGGAGGAGGAGGAGGAGGAGGAGGAGGAGGAGGAGGAGGAGGAGGAGGAGGAGGAGGAGGATGAAGATGTGGACGAGGAGGAGGAGGAGGAGGAGGAGGAGGAGGAAGACAAGGAGAAGGACGAGGAGGAAGACGAGGAGGAGGACGAGGAGGAAGACGAGGACGAGGACAATGACTGTGGGGTCATTAGTGCTTTCTGAGCTTGGTGCTCATGATGTCCAGATGGACCACTGATGATGCTCCCTAGTTGGGTCGTGAAATGTTTGCAAGAAAACCACCACGTTCAGAGAGCGCCAAGGACTCCACAATCATTTTTCTCCTCCTCTCCTCCTCTCCTCAAATCCCACTCCTTTCTAGCACTGATGATGTTAGCTACTTGGGTCATGAAACATCTGCAAGAGGACCGCCAAGCTCAGAGAGCACCAAGGTCCCCATGGCTCTCTTTGCTGACTACCCCATCTCCCCGCAGAAGAGACCTCAATATGATCTTTGTCCTCTTTCCGTATTCTTCTCGTTCATCCCTCGGGTGTCCTCCCTTCAATTTTTCCTCTCCTCGACGTTTCCTTTTCTTTTAAATCATGTCACACCATCCAAAGAAGTTGATGCTGGAGCCCATCAACTAGCTTGCTTTTTGGAAATCTCTGATACTCGTTGTACGACTTCTGCCACAATGTTGTTGGCTTTTCTTTTAAACTCCTCATTGGGTGCAGAATTCTGTGGTTAAAAGCGGAGACTTAAAAAGACATCACTCAATCAATCACCACATTATTCACCCAAGGAGCTGATGCTAGAAACCCTACAGCAAGCTCTGGGCTAGAAAAACCTGTGAATCTTTCTTGGGTAACGATAGAGTTGGACTTGTAAACTGTCCCTCCCTGGAAATCTAATTTCTCAAGCCCTTGGCAGTGATGTTTCCTTGCTGTCTTTAATTAATTTTAAAAGGAAAGGAGCCTATAGATCTTTTCTTTCCCTCCCTCCTTCTCTCTCTTCTTCTTCTTCTTCTTCTTCTTCTTCTTCTTCTTCTTCTTCTTCTTCTTCTTCTTCTTCTTCTTCTTCTTCTTCTTCTTCTTCTTCTTTATTTTTCCTCCTACTTTCTACTTTGGACAGCTGGTGAATTCATATGCACGGGTATGTTTTTGAGTACGCGAGATGAAAATTAAAATAGCTCACATGAAATCTGGAGATTATTGCTTGGGAGAATGATGTTGAAATCTAAAGCCAGCCCTTCAGTTTTATTTATTTATTTACTTAGTTAGTTAGTTTGTCAAACATGTACAAGACAACAGGTATAAGTATAAACATAAATATGAACACAGGACAGGGGTACAAATAAATGGGGACAATAGGACAGGGACGGTAGGCACGCTGGTACGCTTGTACGCTTATGCATGCCCCCTTTACGGACCTCTTAGGAATGGGGTGAGGTCCACGGTAGACCGTTGAAGGTTGAAGCTGTGTTGGATAGAGGACGTAACAACGGAGTCAGGTAGAGCATTCCAGGCGTTGACCACTCTGTGGCTGAAGTCGTATTTTCTGCAATCGAGTTTGGAGCGGTTTCCCTTGAGTTTGTATTGATTGTTTGCCCGTGTGTTATTGAGGTTGAAGCTGAAGTAGTCGTTGATAAGTAGGACGTTGTAGCAGACAATTTATGTACTATGCTTAGATTGAACAGTAGGCAGCATAGTTTGAGGTTGTCCAAGGCTAAAATTTCAAGCCTGGTATCTAAAGAGCCAGCGCTGTCCGAAGACGTCTCCGTGGTCATGCGGCCGGCATGACTAAATGCCGAAGTCACACGGAACACTGTTCTCTTCCCACCAAAAGTGGTTGCTATTTTTCTACTTGCATTTTTGACGTGCTTTCGAACTGCTCGGTTGGCAGAAGCTGGGACAAGTCACGGGAGCTCACTCCGTTACGCGGCGCTAGGGATTCGAACCACTGAACTGCCGACCTTTCTGATCGACAAGCTCAGCGTCTTAGCCTCTTGTCCCTTAAAAAATAAAAGTATTAATATAATAAAATAAATAATATAATAAAAGTATTTTACACAATGTCAAATCCTGCCCTTCCTTTCCTATGTGCAGGAGGCGAGTGGGGGGTTGGAATAAAAGGGCTCTAAAAAATTCTCAAGCAGCCACATTAATAATGCCTTCCGAGAAATAACAGCTTGGCTCTTTTTGGGGAAAAAAAAAAGGGGGGGGGAATGGTCTCGTTCCAAGCCAGAAACGGATGGCTGTTGACATGCTTTGCATTGCAATTGTGGTATAGGAGGAGTGGAAATTGGAGTATATATGTAATGGAGAGACAGACAGAGAGACAGACAGAGGCAGAGAGAGAGAGAGAAAGGGAGAGAGAGAGAGAAAGCGAGAGACAGAGAGAGAGAGAGAGAGAAAGAGAAAGAGAGATATATACAGAGAAAGAGAGAGAGAAAGGGGAGACAGAGAGGTAGAGAGATAGAGAGAGAAAGGGAGAGAGACAGAGACACACACAGACAGACAGAGAGAGACAGAGAAACAGAGAGAGAAAGAGACAGTCAGACAGGGGGAGAGAGAGAGAAAGAGAAAGGGAGTTAGACAGAGACAGAGAGAGACAGAGACAGAGAGACAGACAGAGAAAGAGAGAGTGAGAAAGGGAGAGAGACAGACAGAGAGACAGACAGAGAGAGAGAGAGAGAGAAAGGGAGAGGGAGAGAGAAAGCAAGAGACAGAGAGAGAGAAATATATATATATATATATATATATATATATATATATATATATATATATATATATATATATATATATATATATATATATATATATATATATATATATATATATATATATATATATATATATATATATATATATATATACATACACATACATACAGAGAAAGAGGGAGAGAAAGGGGAGACAGAGAGATAGAGAGAGAAAGGGAGACACACACAGAGAGAGAGAGAGAGAGAGAGACAGAGACAGAGAAACACAGAGAGAAAAAGAGAGACAGACACAGAGAGAGAAAGAGACAGACAGACAGGGAGAGAGAGAGAGAAAGAGAAAGGGAGATAGACAGAGACAGAGAGACAGAGAAAGACAGAGAGAGAAAGGGAGAGAGACAGACAGACAGAGAGACAGAGAGACAGAGAGAGAGGGGGGGGGAAAGGGAGAGAGAAAGGGAGAGAGAGAGACAGAGACACACATAGAGAGACACAGAGAGTTAGATAGATAGTCTAATTTGCCCTCTCATGTTGAATTCCAAGCCAATTAGATTACACAAGCAAATGAAGTCAATTGCACTCGAGAATAAAACTGTTGTCCTTTGATCTAAGTTTTGTTGTAATCCTCTCTGTCTATTAGCATGAGATAATCGAGGCTGACAGGACCGAAGATGTAAACCGCACAGCTGAGACAGGAAGACCACCCAAAGGTCAGGGGAAAGACGATGGTTTCTAGAATCCAGAACTCGTGGTTACTTGGAGAGAGCATCATCGGCACCCTTACAAAAAAAAACCCAGGCTAGAACGGTGAGCATAGCTGTTTCCCTGCAGACGTCTTGTGACCCAGCTAGGAAAACGTTATCAGGCTAGGAGGAAGTGGGGTTTATGGAGTGGAGGAGATGGAGAGGGCAGTGACGAAGAGGAGGAGGAGAATGGTAAGGTCCTTGATTCTGTCTGATTTTCTTACAGGCATTTCATTACCCAACTAGATAACAACATCAGTGCTGGAGGGAGTGGGGTGAGGGAGGGGAGGAAGAGGGGGAGGAGGAGGAGGAGGAGGAGGAGGAGGAGGAGGAGGAGGAGGAGGAAGAGGAGGAGGACGACGACTGTGGAGTCCTTGATGCTCTCTGAGCTTGATGATTTTCTTACAGGCATTTCATTACCCAACTAGATAACAACATCAGTGCTGGAGGGAGTGGGGTGTGGAAGGGAGGAGGAGAACTGTGGAGTCCTTGATTCTCTCTCAACTTGGTGGTTTCCTTGCAAACATTTCACTAGGAACTAGAAGCCTGCAAAATATTATTAAACCATAGCCAGAGTCACTCAGTTGTGAGGTGGGAAGCAAATAAATGTAACAAATACTGTAAAATGAAATGGTTTCCCAGAAAAGTCGGTTATGATACTACTGTTTTCATAAGAATCAAAAGAAACCCATCAATCGAGAAGGAAGGGATTTAAGGTCACTGCAGATAAAACCAGAGGCTCAACTCCCTGCCCAAATTTAAATCTGGGGGAAAAAATGAGACAGTGGAGAGAATATATGTGTGTTTATATTTATGTTTATATGTATCTCTATCTCTATCTCTATGTCTATATCTATAGCTGGCATGGACTTGTGTGTTTATATTCTGAATTTCTTAATCATTTCATGGAAGGCCCTATCCCACCCACCCAAAAACAAAAGGAGATTAGTCTACATACTGCAGGATAAAGGTAAAGGTTCCCCTTGCACATCTGTGCTAGTCGTTCCCGACTCTAGGGGGCAGTGCTCATCTCTGTTTCAAAGCCAAAGAGCCAGCGCTGTCCGAAGACGTCTCCGTGGTCATGTGGCCGGCATGACTCAACGCCGAAGGAGCAGGGAACGCTGCTCCCTTCCCGCCATTCCTATTTTTCTAGTTGCATTTTTTAACGTGCTTTCGAACTGCTAGGGTGGCAGAAGCTGGGACGACTAACAGGAGCTCCCTCCGTTACGCGGCGCTAGGGATTCGAACCGCCCAACTGCCGATCTTTCTGGTCGACAAGCTCAGTGTCTTAGCCGCTGAGCCACCTTATCACTAGGGGATTAGAACCTGCTTAATTTCAATACTTGATTTAGAGCTACTAAATAAAAGCGAAGATCTCCTCCTTGAGAGTGCTTGTTTTTTCGTGCCGAATAGCCTCTTGGCGGGGGCCACCCATTCAGGGACGAAAGAAAAGTGGGATTAGCAGTGCCACTTAAGAAAGAATCAAGATTTATTTGCTAACCTCACCAGGCGAGCATTATTGACTCACTGGTTATTCAAGGTCTGGGAGCATTGTGTGGGCAAATATTTATGGCTTTTAATTACCATAAACTAGCAAGGATCTGTTTTAATAAGGTAAGTTTAAATGTAGTTTTGCAAATGGAAAAGCAATTGAGATTCAGTGGGAGAGCTGCTCGCGAAGGATGTCTTGCATTCTCCCTGAACCTGGGGTGGGGGGAGAGAGAAGTCACCTTGCTCAGGAGAGGCGAGGAAGGGGTTTCTAAGGTAAATCTCGGAAAGGAATCGGCTTTCCAAGCTAAACGACAGAATGACGGAGTTGGAAGGGACCTGGGAGGTCTTCTAGTCCAGCCTTCGGAAGTTGTGGGAGCTTCATCCCTGGAAGCTTTCGAGAAGAGACTGGACTGTCCTCTGTCAGAAATGGTGTAGGGTCTCCTGCTTGGGTAGGGGGGTTGGACTAGATGATCTACAAGGTCCCTTCCAACTCTGTTAATCTGGAGAGGATATTGAGACTCTAGAAAGAGTGCAGAGAAGAGCAACCAGGATGATGAGGGGACTGGAGGCTCAAACATACCATGAACGGTTGCAGGAACTGGGCATGGCTAGTCTAGGGAAGAGAAGGACCAGGGGAGACAGGAGAGCAGTCTTCCAATATTTGAGGGGCTGCCACAGAGAGGAGGGGCTCAAGCTATTTTCCAAAGCACCTGAAGGCCAGACAAATAACAATGGATAAGGAGAGATTCAACCTGGAAATAAGGAGACATTTTCTGACAATGAGAACAATCAACCCATGGAACAGAAGTTGCCTTCAGAAGTTGTGGGAGCTTCATCCCTGGAAGCTTTCAAGAGGAGACTGGACTTCCCTCTGTCAGAATTGGTGTAGGGTCTCCTGCCGGGGTGGGGAGGAGGGTTGGACTAGATGACCCTTCCAAGGTCCCTTCCAACTCTGTTATTCTATTAAATATAAACCACTAGTGTAGTTTAACCCGACGTTGCCCGCATATTTATTTGGGGGGGGGGGGGAGAATATCCGGACCAAATGTAATTTCTAATGTTGGATGTTTCCCCCTTACCAGAGGGAGCTCCCTTGTGGAGTACTGTGAAGCCGTTACCGTGGCAACTGCACTGCGCTGCACAGTAGAAGTCATTTTACGGCAGTACAATAGAAGCCATTTAAAGGCACAACAGGCTGCATCTTAACAGAACGCACACCCCGAGGGGGGTTAGGGGTGTCTTAACCCCACGCTATTTTTCTCCAGACAGGAAGTCCTCTGTGTACCAAGTTGGGTTGAATTGGCTCAAGGCATTCCAGGGTCATGCTGGAACGCACATACGCGCATTTTTATAGAGAGAGATTGGCGTCTTTTGGACCGCAGAGTTCTAAGTGCAAAGTTCTCAGGCAACTGCATTCAGCTGGGTTGAGTGACTGACACTGGCTTGATCCGCCAATCAGATTCCATCGGGGGAAGGCGGGTGTTTTCCCACCCTGGATCATCTTCCTTCTTTGCTCCCCATGATGTGGCAGGACTCAGCCAGCACCGATAACAATGCTTCTCTTCCTGGCAGCCTTTATCTCTCCCCTGCCCCTTGAGTGCAGGGGGGGGGGGGAGTGTGTGTAGCCATGTGTGGCTCTGTTAACACTACATTACGAAAACCAATCCCAAGAGCTTGTTGAAGCTGCACACCTGACTGGTTCTAGCACTTCTTCACGTTGATTTGCATTGGTGCTGTTTTGTGTAAACAAGGCAGTTAGCAGGAAATAAATAATCATAACGAGGTGGTGAAGTTCAACCTCTCTAGGTCCCGGAGAAAACCAGCAGTTCTACCAAGGGAAGGAAGGAAGGAGATGAGAGAAGGAAAAGATGGTTGGGTGGGTGGGAGGAAAGAAGGAAGGAGATGAGAGAAGGGAAGGATAGGTGGGTGGGTGGGAGGGAGGGAGGGAGGGAGGGAGGAAGGAAGGAAGGAAGGAAGGAAGGAGAGGTGGAAGGAAAGGAGATGAGAGAAGGGAAGGATGGATGGATGGATGGGTAGGAGGAAGGAAGGAAGGAAGGAAGGAAGGAAGGATATGAGAGAAGGGAAAAATGGGTGGGTGGGTGAGCAGGTGGGAGGAAGGGAGGGAGGGAGGAAGGAAGGAAAGAGATGAGAGGAGGGAAGGATGGATGGATGGGTAGAAGGAAGGAAGGAAGGATATGAGAGAAGGGAAGAATGGGTGGGTGGGTGGAAGGAGGGAAGGAGAAGGAGGATATGGAAAATATCAGGTGTCAATTAGGGAGGGAAGGAAGGAAAGTGGGATGGAGGAGAATATGGAAAATATCTTAGGTGTGAATTAGGGAAGGAAGGATGGGAAGGAAGGAAGGTGGAGAAGGATGATAGGGAAAATATCAGGTGTGAATTAGGAAAGGAAGGAAAGGAAGGAAGGAAGGAAGGAAGGAAGGAAGGAAGGAAGGAAGGAAGGAAGGAAGGAAGGAAGGAGAAGGAGAATATGGAAAACACCCTAGATATAAATTATAGAGGGAGGGATGCCAATCCTTTGAATCTCAAGATTCAAAGCAGCCCCTGGACCTTCCTCATCATCTTAATCCTTTCAGCATTTTGGCTCATCCATCAACCAACTAAGGCTAAATATTTTAGATATATTTTCACTCTCCTTTATTACGAGTCCTGTGAAAAAAACAAACCATTAAAAAGTCAGGGAGGACAAAGGAGTCCTTTGTCAACAATTGTTGTGTTCCTGTTGGTTGTTTGTGGCATCAATTATACCTCATTTCCCCTGGGTAGAGAGACTCTTAACGATCTGTAAAGGATTTTTTACTATACGCGGTGGCTCAGTGGCTAAGACATTGACTTGTTGATCAGAAGGGTCGGCAGTTTGGCGGTTCGAATCCCTAGTGCTGCGTAACAGAGTGAGCTCCAGTTACTTGTCCCAGCTTCTGCCAATGTAGCAGTTCAAAAGTTAGCCATGGCAAGTTGGCCATTGTGAGTTGATTGTGGTGAGTTGGCTATGGCAAGGTGTCCATTTTGAGCTGTCCCTGGTGAGTTGGCCATTGTGAGTTGGCCATGGCAACTTCACTGTGGTTTTCTGGCCATTGTGGGTTGGTTGTGGCGAGTTGGCTCTGGCAATTTGACCATGGTGAGTTGTCCATGGCAGGTTTGCATGGTTTGTTGGCCATTGTGAGTTGGCCATTGTGAGTTGACTATGGCAAGTTGGCCGTGGTGAGTTGGCCATGGAAACTTCACTGTGGTTTTTTGGCCATTGTGAGTTGGTTGTGGTGAGTTGGCTATGGCAAGTTGTCCATTGTGAGTTGACCATGGCAGGTTTGCATGGTTTGTTGGCCATGGTGAATTGGCCATGGCAAGTTGGCTGTGGCTAATTGTCCGTTGCAAGTTGGCTGTGGCCAGTTGTCCCATTCCACTTCTTTCCAGCTCAGCCTGATATTCATTCAAATTCTTCATTAAAGATCCTTAAAGCTCTTTATTTGTATTTCACACACACACACACACACACACACACACACACACACACACACACAAAAGTGCCAGGCTTCAAAACAGCTTCCGTATTGATTCCATAAGAGCCGTGAACGCTTGAGCAATCAGCTAGATTTCTGCCTGAGTTCACACTTTTGAACCATGCACCATTTGCCTCGGTATTTCATGCGCCTCCCTCCCCCCCCCACTCCGCCCCTCCCAGCTTCACAATTTTGCTGACATGCACAGGCACACCCGTGCACGGATTAAAACCCTGATCTGGAGAAAAGCAAAAAGGAGAAAAGAAAGCATCGGGACGTAATCTCATCACGTAATTGCACCAAGAATCCTCCTCCTCCTCCTCCTCCTTTTTCTGTATTGTTTTGTATGCAGTCTTTTAATCAATGCTTAGATGCAACGGTGCAGAGCAAGGGCTTGTGATATCTAGTAACCCATTTCACACTGATGGAGATTGCAGAGGGAGGGGGGGAAATGACAGGCGCCCCTTTTGAAATTCACCAAGGGACGTGAAGTAGCGCAGGGATGGAAAAGTACCGTTGGGGAAATGATATTTCAAATCTCGGGAATGGAATGAAGTTTGGGGCGAGTAAGATGCGATTCAGCCATGAACCCATACATCTGTGGGTTTATGCTCTCAAATATAGATAATGCTCGAATTTCGACCCTTAGTTGATGTTTGTCAAGGGAGAAATTTGCTAAGTGAGTTTTGCTCCATTTTACGGCTTTTCCGCGCCACCGTTGTTAAGCGGATCGCGGCGGTTGTTAAACACGGTTACTCATTTAACAACACTAGTAACTCATTAGCAACACTAAGTAACTCAACACTCATTTAACAACACTAGTAACAACACTAGCCAAAGCGACTCGAATTCCCCTATAACACTGTAAGCCAGGGGAAAGAAAAAAAATAACCCAATTTTATGTTTAACCAAGTTTTACCTATTATGCAAATGCGGTAATTAGGACTTTAGCTGACCTAGTTAAGTGTTAACCTAGATAGCTTCGTAAATGTTGTAATTCTGGAGAACAAGTCGGGGGGATATTTGAGATGACAAAATGCCTATAGGATGCCAGCTTGTCGGGAAATATTTTTAATTAAACGCGTAATTGAGAAAAGTTGCTTTTCTCTCAAACAATATTCAGATTCAGCAGAAGTGTAGCAGGAAATAAAAGAAAAAGGATAGAGTTGGAGCAGGTTAATTAGAGGGAGAGCAGAAGACGGTGACAATGTAAAATGGGGTTTCAACTGACACTTAAACACAATCCAGGCAGCGTAAGGCCAGAAATAGGATATTTCTGCCTCAAATCCCCTCCCAGAAGATTTCAGCACAGAAACAGAAAATCCTACCGCTGGAAGGGACCTCGGAGGTCTTCTAGTCCAACCCCCTGCTCAAGGCAGAAGACATGAGAGCAGCATTCCGATGCTGGTAGAGGCTGTCACAGAAAGGAGCGAGGGGAGCCACCCTCCTTCCCAAAGCAAGGAGTAGTGGATGGAAACGGATGAAGGAGAGATTCAACCTGGACCTTTCCTGACAGGGAGAACAATCAACCCAGGGACCAGAAGTTGCCTTCAGAAGTTGTGGGAGCTTCATCCCTTGATGCTCCCTTCCAGCCTCATTCTTGCCCGATCGATTGATTCAACCTAGAAATAAGGAGGAATTTCCTGACGGTGAGAACCATCAACCCATGGAACAAGAAGTTGCCTCCAGAAGTTGTGGGAGCTTCATCCCTGGAAGCTTTCAAGAAGAGACTGGCCTGCCATCGGTCAGAAATGGTGTAGGGTCTCCTGCTTGGGTGGGGTGGGGGGGTTGGACTAGATCAGGGGTCACCAAACTTTTGGTTTTCTTTCTTTTTTTCTTTCTCTCTCTCTTTCCTTCCTTTCTTCTTTCCCCTTCCCTTCTATTTCCTTCCTTTTCTCTTCCTCTCTCTTTCTTTTTCCTCCCTCCCTTTTCTTTCTCCTTTCCTTTCACTCTCTGTCCCTACCCTCCTTTCTTCCTTTCTCTTTCTTTTTCTCCTTCCTTCCTCCCTTGCTTCCTTTTGTTATTTTCTTTCTGCCTTCCCTTTGCTTCCATTTCATTCCTTCCTTTTCTCTCTCTTTCTCTCTTTCCCTTCCTTCCTTTTATTTTCTTTCTGCCTTCGCTTTGCTTCCATTTCCATCCTTCTTTTTCTTTCCCTTCCTTCCTTTTATTTCTCCTTCCTTTCCTTCCTTCCTACCTTCCTTTCTTTATTTCTTTTCTCTCTCTTTTCCTTCCTTCCTTCCTTCCTTTTGTTTCCCTCTCTTTCCATTCCTTCCTTTCTTTATTTCTTTTCCTTCTCTTTTCCTTCCTTCCTTTTCTTTCTCTCTTTCCCTTCCCTCTTTCCTCCCTCCCTTTCTTTCTTTTCTCTCTCTTTCTCTTCCTTCCTTTTATTTCTCTTTCCCTTCCTTTCTACCTTCCTTCCTTTCTTTATTTCTTTTCTCTCTCTTTTCCTTCCTTCCTTTTGTTTCCCTCTCCCTTCCTTCCTTTTCTCTCTTTTCCTTCCTTCCTTTTCTTTCTCTCTTTCCCTTCCCTCCTTCCTCCCTCCCTCCCTTTCTTTCTTTTCTCTCTCTTACCCTTCCTTTTTTCCCTTCCTTCTTTTTCTTTCTCTTTTCCTTCCTTCCTTCCTCTTCCTTCGTGTGGATTTTTCTTGGAGGAAGAAGGGGGAAAACAAGGCCGATAAAATATGGAAATCACACCAGAAGGAACACATGTGGAACTGTCGAAGATGGATTCCTTGCCGTTCCTAGCATGACAACCCTGCATTTTCCCACTAGCTAAGCTCTGATCAGATGGCTGTTCAACCCTCTTGGAGTTGAATGGAATCAACAGCCAGGCCCATGCATAATTTAATTAGCGCTGGGTGGGACATGCTTTTGCACAATGGTGGCGGATCCATGGGCCCCTGCACACCCACCTCCCAAAAACGCTGTGCGCGGAATACATTGTCTGCCTACCCAGATGGTGTCAAGGGGTTGTTTTCTTTGCTTCGGCATCTCCGGGGCTCTGTGTGACTTTAAAGAAGAGAAAAGCATATTTATTTTTTGGGGAGGCATCCTTTCTGTGCATGACGGGTTGAAACTCTGCTTGATTACTGTGGTTGAAAAATTGGCGGCTGCGTTTCTTATTTGAAGACAGAGCATGCATAATGATGGTAATGGAAGCCCTTAAAGAAGCCTAATAGGCGAAAAGAAAATATAGGAAGGAAGGCAGAGGTGAGATTCGGGACGTTCTGAACAGTTCTGGAGAACCGGTAGTGGAAATTTTGAGTAGTTCAGAGAACCAGCAAATGCCACCTCTGGCTGGCCGCGCCCCCATCTATTCTCTGCCTCCCGAGTCCCAGCTGATGGGGAGGGAACGGGGATTTTGCAGTATCCGTCCCCTGGAGAGGAGAGCAAATGGGGATTTTTCAGTACCCTTCCCCCTGGAGTGGGGAGGGAATGGAGATTTTGCACTATCCTTCCCCTGGAGTGGAGAGGGAATGGAGATTTTGCAGTATCCGTCCCCTGGAGAGGAGAGCAAATGGAGATTTTTCAGTATCCTTCTCCTGCAGTGTGGAGGGAATGGAGATTTTGCAGTATCCTTCCCCTGGAGTGGGGAGGGAATGGAGATTTTGCAGTATCCTTCCCCTGGAGTGGGGAGGGAATGGGGATTTTGCAGTATCCTTCCCCTGGAGTGGGGAGGGAATGGAGATTTTGCAGTATCCTTCCCCTGGAGTGGAGAGGGAATGGGGATTTTGCAGTATCCTTCCCCTGGAGTGGGGAGGGAATGGAGATTTTGCAGTATCCGTCCCCTGGAGAGGAGAGCAAATGGGGATTTTTCAGTATCCTTCTCCTGCAGTGTGGAGGGAATGGAGATTTTGCAGTATCCTTCCCCTGGAGTGGAGAGGGAATGGAGATTTTGCAGTATCCGTCCCCTGGAGTGGGGAGGGAATGGGGATTTTGCAGTATCCTTCCCCTGGAGTGGGGAGGGAATGGAGATTTTGCAGTATCCGTCCCCTGGAGAGGAGAGCAAATGGGGATTTTTCAGTATCCTTCTCCTGCAGTGTGGAGGGAATGGGGATTTTGCAGTATCCTTCCCCTGGAGTGGGGAGGGAATGGAGATTTTGCAGTATCCTTCCCCTGGAGTGGAGAGGGAATGGAGATTTTGCAGTATCCTTCCCCTGCAGTGTGGAGGGAATGGAGATTTTGCAGTATCCTTCCCCTGGAGTGGAGAGGGAATGGGGATTTTGCAGTATCCTTCCCCTGGAGTGGAGAGGGAATGGAGATTTTGCAGTATCCTTCCCCTGGAGTGGAGAGGGAATGGAGATTTTGCAGTATCCTTCCCCTGGAGTGGAGAGGGAATGGAGATTTTGCAGTATCCTTCCCCTGGAGTGGAGAGGGAATGGAGATTTTGCAGTATCCTTCTCCTGCAGTGTGGAGGGAATGGAGATTTTGCAGTATCCTTCCCCTGGAGTGGAGAGGGAATGGGGATTTTGCAGTATCCTTCCCCTGGAGTGGAGAGGGAATGGAGATTTTGCAGTATCCTTCCCCTGGAGTGGAGAGGGAATGGAGATTTTGCAGTATCCTTCCCCTGGAGTGGAGAGGGAATGGAGATTTTGCAGTATCCTTCCCCTGGAGTGGAGAGGGAATGGAGATTTTGCAGTATCCTTCCCCTGGAGTGGAGAGGGAATGGAGATTTTGCAGTATCCTTCCCCTGGAGTGGGGAGGGAATGGAGATTTTGCAGTATCCTTCCCCTGGAGTGGAGAGGGAATGGAGATTTTGCAGTATCCTTCCCCTGGAGTGGAGAGGGAATGGAGATTTTGCAGTATCCTTCTCCTGCAGTGTGGAGGGAATGGGGATTTTGCAGTATCCTTCCCCTGGAGGATGGACGGCCAAGTCAACCTTGAGCCTAGTGAGATCTGAACTACCATATTGCAGGCAGCCAGCAGGCAGCTGAAATAGCCTGCAGTACTGCAACCTAACCACTGCACCACCATGGCTAATTAGGACTTTACTCGGGCCTTTCTTAGCTCCTAGTTTACCGGCAACGCTGCACATTAACACATGAGACTTTTTTTGGGGGGGGCATTGTGTTGCAAAGGACAATCAAAGGCATTGACCCAAAGAGCCTGGCGACCCACCGGCTTCCTTTTCCTATCAAACCACAACACTCTCTTTTCCTAGACACCCGTTCGGCTCGGATGAGAAAACACCACCCAGATCCTGGCACCAGACCAGGCCTCCATCATCTGTTCGCGCTGGCAAGCTTTCTCCATTGAACATCCTTCATAAATATTCATCTTGAGCCGCTAAGACTGTGACACCAGTTTTTTTTTTTGTTTTGGGGTGTGTGCAAATGCATGCTCGTTTCCATTTTGGCATGACATCGAGAGAGAGAGCAAAGACAAATTCCTTGTGCGTCCAATCACACTTGGCCAATAAAGAATTCTATTCTACTCTAAATTATTCTGTTCTAGTCTACTCTAAATTATTCTATTCTATTCTACTCTAAATTATTCTATTCTATTCTAAATTATTCTATTCTATTCTACGCTAAATTATTCTATTCTGTTCTACTCTAAATTATTCTATTCTATTCTACTCTAAATTATTCTATTCTATTCTAAATTATTCTATTCTATTCTACGCTAAATTATTCTATTCTGTTCTACTCTAAATTATTCTATTCTATTCTACTCTAAATTATTCTATTCTATTCTAAATTATTCTATTCTATTCTACGCTAAATTATTCTATTCTGTTCTACTCTAAATTATTCTATTCTATTCTACTCTAAATTATTCTGTTCTAGTCTACTCTAAATTATTCTATTCTATTCTACTCTAAATTATTCTATTCTATTCTAAATTATTCTATTCTATTCTACGCTAAATTATTCTATTCTGTTCTACTCTAAATTATTCTATTCTATTCTACTCTAAATTATTCTGTTCTAGTCTACTCTAAATTATTCTATTCTATTCTACTCTAAATTATTCTATTCACGTCAGGTGAGAGTCTTTGGCCTTGTGTTGAGGGTCTTCAGTTAGGTATCTTGGTCTTGGTCTTGTGATGGGGCAGGTGTGGGTCATGTCAGGTGAGAGTCTTGGGTCAGGTGTGGCTCACAACAGGTGAGGGTCTTGTGATGGGTTGTGATGGTTCAGGTGTGGGTTAAATCAGGTGAGAGTCTTTGGCCTTGTGGTGAGGGTCTTCGGTCAGGTGTGGCTCACAACAGGTGAGGGTCTTTTCATGGGTTGTGATGGGTCAGGTGTGGGTTAAATCAGGTGAGAGTCTTTGGCCTTGTGGTGAGGGTCTTCGGTCAGGTGTGGCTCACAACAGGTGAGGGTCTTTTCATGGGTTGTGATGGTTCAGGTGTGGGTTAAATCAGGTGAGAGTCTTTGGCCTTGTGGTGAGGGTCTTCGGTCAGGTGTGGCTCACAACAGGTGAGGGTCTTTTCATGGGATCGTGATGGGTCAGGTGTGGGTTAAATCAGGTGAGAGTCTTTGGCCTTGTGGTGAGGGTCTTCGGTCAGGTGTGGCTCACAACAGGTGAGGGTCTTTTCATGGGATCGTGATGGGTCAGGTGTGGGTTAAATCAGGTGAGAGTCTTTGGCCTTGTGGTGAGGGTCTTCAGTCAGGTGTGGCTCACAACAGGTGAGGGTCTTTTCATGGGTTGTGATGGGTCAGGTGTGGGTTAAATCAGGTGAGAGTCTTTGGCCTTGTGGTGAGGGTCTTCAGTCAGGTGTGGCTCACAACAGGTGAGGGTCTTATGATGGGTCGTGATGGGTCAGGTGTGGCTCACATCAATGGAGAGTCTTGTGATGGCTCTTGTGACCTCAGCCTTCCCTTCCCATCCTGCCACCTAGGAAGGAAAGCAAAGAAATTCCACGTAGCATCTCGTCTCTTATTTTACTGTTTTATTTCTATTAGATTTAGAAACCTTGCTTACAGTTCGCCATAAATTTGACATTGCACCCTTTCCCACGTCTTTATTTTTATTTTTTATTTTTTAAATTAAAAAAAAAGGAAGTATTGGAAGCAGAAAAAGATGAAAGCCAGATTTGCAAGGCTTTTGATGAATTTGTGCAATACATCATTTGGGGCTAGTTAATATTTTTTTTTAAAAAAAACCCAAAATACTGGAATAGTATGAAAATCTCTGGTTGTTAGATGTTATTTATGGCAGAGCAGATGGTTTCAAATAGCAAACGTATCCAGCTTTCCCAATTAGCCTTAAGAAGCGAGGTGGTTTTGGATTATATCTTGAATAAATGATGTCTGTGTTTTTTTTTTCATGTTATAAACACACACACACACACACACACACAAAGAGCTTATGTGAGGTTTTAGAGCAATTATCTCGTCTGAAAAAAAAAAAGAAATACCAGCTTTACTCACAGAGGATTTGCTTCTCGTAGACGGTTTAACGGGGATAACAATTTCTTCCTTTTGAAGGAAAAGAATATAAGTTTCTTGTAGTTCATTTCTTCTGTTTGTCAAGCTATCAATGCTGGAAAGCTCTCTTTTCCTTTTTAAATGAAAAAAGTTCGCTTTTCTTTTTTTAAAAAAATAAAACCTACTGAAAAGTTCTGAACATCTCGTCGGAGAGAGGAGGGGGAAAAGGGAATTTGTAGCTAATTCCCCTATTTTATGACTGTTTAATCCTTTTTTTTTTTTTTTGAAATAGTTGTGCTCGATCAGCCACCGTAGACAATACCCGATGCCAAGAAGAAAAACCTTAATTTGCCAGAATGAAAAATTTAAAAGAAAAAGGTCTTGCGTTAATCAACAGGAAGGGGCGGATTGCCTGATGAGAATGCTTGGCATGAATCATTAACGGTAAACAAACAGTAACAGAGTGGGAAGGGACCTTGGAGGTCATCTAGTCCAACCCCCCTGCTCACGCAGGAGACCTGTACCAGGGATTCGAACCACCAAACTGCCGACCTTTCTGATCGACACGCTCCGTGTCTTAGCCATTGAGCCCCCGATTAATTGAGTTGGAAGGGATCCTGTAGGTCATCTAGTCCAACCCTCCCCCAAGCCCAAGCAGGAAACTCTACATCCTCCCCCACACATGGCAGTCCAGTCTCTTCTTGAAAGCTTCCAGGGAAGAAGCTCCCACAACTTCCGAAGGCAACTTCTCTTCCATGGGTTGATTGCTCTCACTGTCAGGAAATGTTCTCCTTATTTCTAAGTTGAATCAATTAATCAGAATAGAGCTGGAAGGGACCTTGTAGGTCATCTAGTCCAATGCAACCCACCCAAGCAGGACCCTACACTATTTCTGACAGATAGCAGTGCAGTCTCTTCTTGAAAGCTTCCAGGGATGAAGCTCCTACAACTTCTGAAGGCAACTTCTGTTCCATGGGTTGATTGTCCTCACTGTCAGGAAATTCCTCCTTATTTCTAGGTTGAATCTCTCCTTGGTCAGTTTCCATCCATTCTTCCTTGTCTGGCCTTCGGGTGCTTTTGAAATCAGCTTGACCCCCTCATCTCTGTGGCAGCCCCTCAAATATTGGAACACTGCTATTGTATCTTCAGTGGTCCTTCTTTTCACTAGACTAGCCATGCCCGGTTCCTGCAAGCGTTCATCGTATGTTTTAGCCTCCAGGCCTTTGATCATCTTAGATAGATTCAGATTAACAGAATTGGAAGGGACCTTGCAGGTCATCTAGTCCAACCCTCCCACTCAAGCAGGAGACCCTACACCATTTCTGACAGATGGCAGTCCAATCTCTTCTTGAAAGCTTCCAGGGATGAAGCTCCCACAACTTCTGAAGGCAACTTCTGTTCCATGGGTTGATTGTTCTCACGGTCAGAAAGATTTCTCTTTATTTCCAGGTTGAATCTCTCCTTGAATGCAAAGTTCATTAAATCCCCCTCCTCCTTCCCGAAAATAATAAATAATAAAAAAACCTCTGCTTTCTGCAGGTCAGCTCCAATTCGACTCAAATTGTCTTTGGGATTGATCTGGGAAAACCAACTCAATTAGACGCTTCAATCCGAAACCGTCAAATTGAGTCACTTCGATTCTTCCCGATTTGTTTGGGGCGGTGGGGAGGAAATACTCTCTTGGATCTGGTAATTCAGGGTAGATCATCGCAGATCATTTGAACCTTCAGTTCAGACCAGAATCAAATCAACCTTGGAAATCAATCTCGGAAAGGAACGTTTGACTATTTTTCGTCTTTTCCCAATTCAGCGCATAAACCAGGATAAAGTGGTGGCCATCCTCACAAACGAAGTCCTCTCAGAAACAAGGTGTCAATGGTTATTTTCACTAGAGATGCCTTATGGTCTCTTAAGTCATTCTCAAGTCATTGCATAAACGGTGTTGGCCATCAGACGCCTTTGTTAATAGAAGAGAACATTTGCAAATCAGCTGTGGCTCTGCTCTAGCACTGATGATGTTATCTAGTTTGGTGATGAAATGTCTTCAAGAAAACAACCCAGCTCAGAGAGCATCAAGGACTCCACAGTCTCCTCCCCCCACCCTCCTCCTCCTCCTCCTCCTCCTCCTCCTCCTCCTCCTCCTCCTCCTCCTCCTCCTCCTCCTCCAACCTCACTTCCTTCTAACACTGATGATATTAGGTAGTTTGGTAATGAAATTTCTGCAAGAAAAAGCCACTTCTCAGAGAGCATCAAGGACCCCACTGTTCTCCTCCTCCACACACTCAACTCCCTTTTAAGCACTGATTATGTTACCTAGTTTGGTAATGAAATGTCTGCAAGAAAGCCATCAAAGTCAGTGAGCACCAAAGAGCCCACTGTTCTCTTCTTCCTCCCCCTCCTCCTCCTCCTCCTCCTCCACCACCATCACAAACTCAACTCCCTTTTAGCACTGATTATGTTACCTAGTTTGGTAATGAAACATCTGCAAGAAAACCACCAAGCTCAGAGAGCACCAAGGAGCCCACTGTTCTCCTCCTCCTCCTCCTCCTCCTCCTCCTCCTCCTCCTCCTCCTCCTCCTCCTCCTCCTCCTCCTCCTCCTCCTCCTCCTCCTCCTCCAACCTCACTTCCTTCTAACACTGATGATATTAGGTAGTTTGGTAATGAAATTTCTGCAAGAAAAAGCCACTTCTCAGAGAGCATCAAGGACCCCACTGTTCTCCTCCTCCACACACTCAACTCCCTTTTAAGCACTGATTATGTTACCTAGTTTGGTAATGAAATGTCTGCAAGAAAGCCATCAAAGTCAGTGAGCACCAAAGAGCCCACTGTTCTCTTCTTCCTCCCCCTCCTCCTCCTCCTCCTCCTCCACCACCACCATCACAAACTCAACTCCCTTTTAGCACTGATTATGTTACCTAGTTTGGTAATGAAACATCTGCAAGAAAACCACCAAGCTCAGAGAGCACCAAGGAGCCCACTGTTCTCTTCCTCCTCCTCCTCCTCCTCCTCCTCCTCCTCCTCCTCCTCCTCCTCCTCCTCCTCCTCCTCCTCCTTCACAAACCCCACTCCCTTCTAGCACTGATGAAGTTACCTAGTTTGGTAATGAAATTTCTCCCAAGTCTTCGTACAATAATGACATCTCAAGAAGGAATCCTTCACGGCTTGGCTACCTGAGACGGAGAAGAAAACTCGGAGTCTGCCCTACGCCCCCCCCCCCCCCAGTTCCACCTTCCCTAACCCTTTTGCCTAACCCTCATTTTCTGCAGCACGCCGGATTCCATCCTGATCGATATTTCCAGATGTTTCCGAGCGCCGTCTTATCTTCCGTGACCAAATCAACTCATCCGTCTCGCAGCAACCGCATGAGGTAACCACAGCCGGAATATTTTAACATAATGCAACCACAGACGCGTGCCAGTTTTCATTTGCTCGGAGAGGTTCTTGGCCACGGTACAGATTTCGACTACTGAAAAGGGGGAAGAGGGAGAGCCGCGGTTTGCAACGGATAAAAAGGCAGCTATGACAAGGAAGGGCTTCGGGTGATAAATGGCGCTCCCAGCTTGGCTGACCATGTGTGAGGCTTGCATGGAAAGGCACGCTCTATGCTTTGTAGGTGAAGATTGTTAAGCTTGTAGTTGGATGCAAACCGTGCTCCTTGGCCGCTCCAGGAACCTGTGCGTTTTGTTTTTTAAGGCTGGAGAAGAAATTTAACATTATTGCTTCGGTTTGCTCGTTTCAAAAATTGCCTTTTTTTTGTCTGAAACAATAGGAAGGGCTATGTCCCCGTGCTAGTTCCTTCTTCTAGCGTATCCTGAAGAAGTAATACAAGTTTTGGTCGCCACGATGTAGAAAAGATGTGGAGACTCTAGAAAGAGTGCAGAGAAGACCAACAAAGAGGATTAGGGGACTGGAGACTAAAGCATATGAAGAACGGTTGCAAAGGCTCATGTCTATTTGCTCTTCTTTTATGTCTTATGGGAGGGGCCAATCATCTCCAAACCTTACTTCCAAGTTGACCCTTTTGTCTTAATTGTTCTTGCCTTCTGGCAGCTCTGTGCATGTGCACACTGGGAACAGGCTCCTGCTGTTCTTCTGCCTCGCTGATGTCAGACTCCAGAGGCTACGGAGGCAGCATATAACTACGCAGAGCCCTCGTCCGAGCCTTCCCCAGCCTCCTCGCTGTCCGACTCTGTTGCCAGCTCTGCAGGCCGCCGGCGGACCACAGCCAGTTCAACATTGCTCCCACTGATACGTGTGCATGTCTGTGTGTGTGTGTGTTTGTGCGTGCAATTTTACAATCGCCTTTCCGAAAATGGATTTCACGTGAAAGTCGAGGGCTAACGTGTAATCCTCTTATTTCCAACGGGGCTTTCAAGAACAAACGAAAAATATTGACTGGGTAACAAGCCAGGCTCTTCGCTTCCAACCCAGAACTGGGTGGAAAAAAGAGAGATTCTGTTTGGATTTTCTACCTGTGAGATGGAGGCAGGTGGATCTCACAGCTGAACCCTGCTGTGTTTCAAAAAACTCTTTAAGAAGCCCGGCTTGGTAGTTCAGACAATAATTGGCTCTTGAAGCAAGAGACGGGAAAGTCCCAACACGTACGTTTCCCTTCATTCGTGAAAGGCCCAACAGTTTTTTCCTTCTTCTACCTGGCCTGCAATCAGCTTGAAGTTCTCAACTGCCTTCAAACCCAGAGTAAGCCAGGATATAACATATTTTTATTTCAAAGACGTATTCTGAGGACAAGAATCAGCAGGTACGTTTACCAAGAACTGAACAGGAGGGAGAGCTACAGGGGGGAAAGCTCTGAACGTGTGTTCATTTTCCCAGCCTTCGCTACAGAAGCCGGTAGAAAGACTCACCTTGTTGTTGTTTAACACTCGAATGTTAGACCTGAGGCTACTTCTTAGACAAACTCTGTAGAAACTGGGACCTGTGGCTTCTGGTTCCTTTGACAAGAGGCTTAGCATGCAGAAGATGAGCCTGTTTCTGCCCCTGAGAGGGAAAAAACTCTTGATTGAACTCTTGGAGAACGCTATGAGTCAACGGTTGAGTCACACATTGGCCTGAGTGAGACACAAGGTGGTTGATGTGACCCCAACAGAGTGTTTGAAGAGAGATGTAATTTCTAAGTCATCCTGTGAAACTGTAAGTTAGAATAGAGCTGGAAGGGACCTTGGAGGTCTTCTAGTCCAATCCCCTGCTCCTGCAGGAGACCTTATACCAGTCCATACAAGTCGAGTCTCTTCTTTTTAGTGTGTGTGTGTGTGTGTGTGTGTGTGTATACACATACGGTACATATATATATACATACATACATACATACATATACATATCGCTCCTGCCACATTGAGTCTGGAAGAGGTTCCATAGGTGGAAGGCATAGACATTTTGCTGAGCTACTGACGTTTAGTACTGTTAAGGAGCCCCAGGCCACTCCTGTTCTTCATATGTTTTAAGTCTCCAGTCCCCTAATCATCCTGGTTGCTCTTCTCTGCACTCTTTCTAGAGTCCTAAAATCTTTTTTTTTTTATAGTGTGGTGACCAAAACTGGATGCAGTACTCTAGCTGTTTCCTTATTAAGACTTTACAGAATGGTACTTAACAAATCTCTTGCTTAGCAACAGGAATATTGTGCTCAGTTGTGGTTTGTAAGTCCAGGGCTATCTGTACCTCCAAGCATAACCCCAGTGACCATCTCTAAGCATCCAAAAATGACATCATGGGTGCCAAGAAGCATGAGATTTCGTGTGATGAGTCCCATTCCATTGCTGGTGAGCTGTTTTCTTTCTCTGGTTTGCATTGCTCCGAGGAACAACTCAACCAAGTCTGCACAGGTTATCCTGTACATAATCCCAGTGCCTCCTTCTTTGCAAAGACGTTGTCAACACCTGCACGGTTTATCCATGCAATATGTTTGCTACAGATGCTGCTGTCTCACGCTATTAAGTTGTTAGGAATTCCTATTGCCTACTCAGTAGATAGCCTTGTTGGATTTCCGTTCCCCTCCCGTTCTAACTAACCTCCTGACAGCCTTCCAAAATCTTGCATCCTTTTCTTTAAGTTCTCTGTAACGATGACCGATGAGTAAGCAGACTTCTTTTCATTTCCAAAGATGGATCCTCCTGTAGCCAAATCGACATTCTTCTTCCTTGCATTTATTATATATATATTGCACTGGACTGGAGACTAAAACATATGAAGAACGGTTGCAGGAACTAGGTATGTCTAGTTTGAAGAAAAGAAGGACTAGGGGAGACATGATAGCAGTGTTCAGATATCTCAGGGGCTGCCCCAAAGAAGAGGGAGTCAAACTATTCTCCAAAGCACCTGAAGGCCAGAAAAGGAATAATGGATGGAAACTCGTCAAAGAGAGAAGCAACTTAGAACTGAGAAGAAATTTCCTGACAGTTAGAAGAATTAATCAGTGGAACAGAAATTGCCTCCAGAAGTTGTGAATGCCCCAACACTGGAAGCTTTTAAGAAGATGTTGGATAGCTATTTGTCTGAAACAGTATAGGGTTTCCTGCCAAGGCAGGGGGTTGGACTAGAAGACCTCCAAGGTCCCTTCCAACTCTGCTATTGTATTGTTTGTTTATATATATACATACATACATTCATACATACATACATGCATGCATACATACATACAGTTCCAACCATACTGAGAGTATCTGGAAATTGCTTATTGCACCAGAATAGCAGAGTCGGAAGGTACCTTGGAGGTCTTCTAGTCCAACCCCCTGCTCAGGCAGGAAACCCGATCCAATTTCAGACAAATGGCTGTCCGATCTCTTCTTTAAAACCTCCGATGATGAAGGTCCACCCATAACTTTCGAAGACAAGCTGTTCCACTGGTTAATTGAAGTCTTCAAGAAGAGACTGGACTGGCAACTGTCAAAAATGGTGTAGGGTTTCCTGCTTGGACAGCGGGGTTGGACTAGAAGACCTCCAAGGTCCCTTCCAACTCTGTTAACCTGTATCTGTACGTGTTCTCACTGTCAGGAGATTTCTCCTTAGTTCTAGGTTGATTTTCTCCTTGATTAGTTTCCATCTGTAGCTTCTTGTCCTGCCTTCAGGCGCTTTGGGAAATAGGTTGACCCCCTCTTCTTTGTGGCTGCCCCTCAAATAAATGAGACTGCTTTCATGTCACCCTTCTTTTGGACTAGACAAGGCATACCCAATTCCTGCAACCGTTCTTTGGATGGTTTATCCTCCAGTCCCCTAATCATCCTTATTGCTCTGTGATTAAGCTCCCACAACTTCCGAAGGCAACTTCTGTTCCATGAGTTGATTGTTCTCACGGTCAGGAAATTCCTCCTTATTTCTAGGTTGAATCTCTCCTTCTTCAATTTCCATCCGTTATTCCTCGTCTGGCCTTCGGGTGCTTTGGAAAATAGCTTGAACCCTTCCTCTCTGGGGCATCCCCTCAAATATTGGAAGACTGCTATCATGTCTCCCCTAGTCCTTCTTTCTATTAAACTAGACATACCCAGTTCCTGCAACCGTTCGTCTGTTTTAGCCTCCAGTCCCCTCATCATCCTGGTTGCTCTTCTCTGCACTCTTTCCAGAGTCTCCACATCTTTTTTACATCGCAATGATCAAAAGCGGATGCAATATTCCAAGCGTGGTCTTACCCAGGCTTTATAAAGTGATATATTTCACATAATTTTGATTCTATCGCTCTAAATGCAGCCAAAGACTGATTAATACTCAGCCACATCCAATAATCTTGTGCCGGAGCTGGAGGGTGGCTAATGTTGAATTGGGCCAAAGAATTTCTGGATTATTTATTGTGGCCATGATTAAACCTTGAATGTGTCCTTGGTCCTAATTGGTTCCCGGCAGCGACGCCAAATGGAAAACTGTTCACTTCAATGTCCACTTGTGTAGTCATTGTGTTAATTTATTTCCTAACCCTCCTATTCCTTGAGTGAGGGGGGTCTTATTTATTGCACGCCCGCTGTTTTCCCCCCCTTAATATTTAATGGAAAAGGGGATATGCGTTTCTCTAATGGCTTTTTTTGTAGGGATTTAATCTTTTTTTTTTCCATGACAAGCCATTTTAAGTGACAATTGAATCATTTTTCACATTAGGATCGAGAGGAGGGCCAAAAAAAAAAAGAAAGAAAGAAAAATAAACACCCGATAGTGTGCGTTTTAATATTTATCAACACATCGAGAAGCTTGGCATGTCCGTCCTCTTTCTCTCTCTCTCCGTGGCAGTAAATTCCCTCACACTGACGAAATTTGGTGCAATAAACAGTCAAATTCTTAATTAACTTTCACCGTAAATTTTAAGAGGCCTATCCTTTCTCGTGGCTTGGCTCTCTCCTTCTCACATCCTAGCAACTCTGCGCACACACAAAACGCCAGTTGAAGGATAAATTTATTGCGCAGGGAACTCTTGGGCCAATACTGAATACTTAAAGACTTTTTAAATGGGATGCATTGAATTGGCAGTTCTGGAGAAAAGTGTGTGTGGGTGTGATTGTGTGCGATGATATCCTAGTGGGGGTCGGTGTTTAATTTCTGATGGTCAGCAGCTAAAGGGGAAGGAAAACGATGAAAAAAAATGTGTGTTGATTTACACGCCATTAAATTAATTTTCATGCCAACCTGCGGAGTGGCTAATTTTCCAAGCGAAGTATCAAAGCTGTTTAAGAGCGCTTCTTTATCAAAATACACAACAGGTAGCCTTTTTTTTCCCACCTCCACGTTCTTCCCACTCACTTTATTGTAATAAAATAATACCTGTCCAAAGGTTAGTGCTGGGGGATTAATGTCTTATGAATCTTCTCCAGCCTCAGAGCAGCATCTTCTCTGGGAAATTCCCAAAGGTGCTTTTCCAAGAGGCAATTGGACTTTCTTGTTATTTGTTCCAGCTCTGGAATCTTTGAAAAGAAAAGAAACAGACTAACCAAATTGGAAAGGACCTTGGAGATCTCCTAGTCCAACCCTATCCCATTTCAGACGGATCGCTGTCCAATCTCTTCTTAAAAGTCTCCATTGTTGGAGCAGTCACAACTTCTGGAGGCAAGGCGTTCCACTGGTTGATTGTTCTCACTGTCGGGGAAAATCTTCCTTAGTTCTAGGTTGCTTCTCTCCTTAATAAGGAGGCCTTGGTAAACTCACACTAGCAATACTGCATCCAGTTTTGGTCACCACAATATAAAAAGATATGGAGACTCTAGAAAGAGTGCAGAGAAGAGCAACAAAGAGGATTAGGGGACTGGAGGCTAAAACATATGAAGAACAATTGCAAGAACTGGATATGTCTAATTTAATTTCATTAATTCCTTAATTTAATGAAAAGAAGGACTAGAGATGACATGATAGCAGTGTTCCAATATCTCAGAAGAAGAGGGAGTCAAGCTATTCTCCAAAGCACCTGAGGGCAGGACAAGAAGCAATGGATAGAAACTAATCAAGGAGAGAAGCAACCTAGAATAAGGAGAAACTTCCTGACATTTAAAATAATTAATCAGTGGGAACAACTTGCCTCCAGAAGTTGGGAATGCTCCAACACTGGACGTTTTTAAGAAGAGGTTGAATAACCATTTGTCTGAAGGGGTGTAGGATTTCCTGCCTAAGCATGGGGTTGGACTAAAAGACCTCCAAGGTCCCTTCCAACTCTGTTATTGTATTCTATTGATAGGTTTCCATCCACTGCTTCAGGTTTTGCATTGGTTGAGCTGGCTACAAGATCTCTCACTTGGCTTTGGCTAGCTGGAACGCGGGGCGCATGGAGAAAATGTGCCTGCAGTGCTTCAGTGCTTAACAGCTCAACGGTCTCCATGATTCCCTCTGTTTCTTATGTTTATGCATTAAACTGGGAAGAGTATTTATATCCAAATCCTCTATGGATCTCATTCCTCCCTGTAGGGAGAAGGAAAAGCTGCTGCCAGAAGGATAACTAATCCTGTTAATTGCTTTCAAGAGTTTGTGCTGCAAATGTTTGCATACTTACCTGGGGGAGAAAAAAATATGTCACTTGCTGTTTCTGAGTCGATGTGTGAAAGATTGAGCTCTTCTTCCTTCTCTCCCAAAATCTCATTGTTTTCTAAGCTGAGTCTAGTCCACAAGAATTTCTCCCATACTAAATACGATTAGTTTTATGAAGCTAATTTCAGGGAAACCCTTGAGTCTGTCCCCCTCTAGAGCCTGTCTTAAACTGCAGCCAATCTGTAATTTTTAAAAATGTGATTATAATATAATCACATTATATTATACATACCCTGCTTTCCCCCAAAATAAGGCCTGACTGGAAAATAAGCCCTAGCATGATTTTTCCCCCAGGATGCTCATAATATAAGCCCTACCCCAAAATAAGACCCAGTTAAGATTGTCAAGATATGTACTGGAGTGTAATTATCAATAACAGCAATATTAAATGGAGTTTGCATAGATGCTGATATACACCATGTAAGAAGTAGAGAGAGTGGGAGAGAAAGGAAGAGGAAAGAAGGAAGAGAGGGGAAAGGAGAGAGGGAATAGAGGAGAGGTAAAGAGTAGGCGAGAGAGAGAAGAGAGGAGAAGGAGAGAGGAAAGGGAAGCAGAGAAGAGAAGGAGGGTAGAGGGTAGAAAAGAGGAGAGAGGGGGAGGAGGCAGGATGGCGGTGGATAAAGTGTAATATGATGTATGGAAAGCAGAAGAGCAAATGATAATTGCTGTTGATTGATGGGAATAGGAATTGATACAATATTGGATAACACAAAATAATGTTGGTTAATGATGTAATGGTATGCTTGTGGTTATTTGTAAGGGAATATATATATATATATATATATATATATATATATATATATATATATATATATATATATATATATATATATACATACACATACACATACACATACACATACACATACACATACACATACACATACACATACACATACACATACACATACACATACACATACACATACACATACACATACACATACACATACACATACACATACACATACACATACACATACACATACACATACACATACACATACACATATATATATATATATATATATATATATATATATATATATATATATATATATATATATATATAAAATTTGTTTTCGTAGATTTTCACGGGTGTAGGTATGCTGGTTTTGTTGTATTCGGGTCTTTTCCCGTGTAAGTTTTTTTTTTTTAATCTTTTACAGGAAAAGACCCGAATACAACAAAACCAGCATGCATATATATATATTCTAATCCCAGTAAGGGTATGGCTAGCTGATGAGAGCTAATTAGCTCGAAATAGATCTATCCTAGTCTCCCTTTATTTATTTATCAGTACAATTACAACATATATATATATATATATATATATATATATATATATATATATATATACGTGTGTGTGTGTGTGTGTGTGTGTGTGTGTGTGTGTGTGTGTACACACGTACGTGCGAGACAACCAAAAACCTGATTTTAGAAGGTGCACATCCCTTCTGGAAGAAAAGAATGGCAATAAATGATGTATCGTTGCCCAGAGTTCCCATAATCCATGAAATCTTTTCAAGTCAAGCTCAGCTTGAAGGAGCTTCTCGCCATATTTGCCACATTCCCTTTCAATAGCATTGATCTTTTTGTTTCCAGCATCCTGCGTGTTGAGGAGAAGCGAACGCCGTTGGAAACATCACCGAACAAAGACGATGGAGACGAGAGATGCTTTTGCAGGAAACAATCCGTTCCTTTGGTCGTTTCAAGAGTGGAAAGTTCTGTGTGTGACTAGAAGAGACGCTGTGCCAAGTTTCGCCTTGCCCTGCGTTTGGAAACTAGTTATCTGACAGCTCTCCGAGCGAGATAAGGTTCGTGTTGATTAACATTCCTCTGAAAGACTGTTTTTGCTAAGCCTTGCTGACTGTGAACGAAAAGAATTCACAGTCGTGTAACTAAAAGGGGTTTTTGCTGGGACCAAGATTTTGCTTCTTGCTTTTTAAGGAAGCCTGGCTCAGAACAGAATAATAATAATAATAATAATAATAAATTTGGATTTATTAGCCGCTCCCTTTCCAAGTAGGACTCGGGGCGGCGTACAATGGAGCATATAACATAAAATACATAACAACACCAAACGTACATACATACACAACACATATACATATACAAGAAATGGTGTTGGGGTCCCTGCTTGAGCAGGGGGTTGGACTAGAAGACCTCCAAGGTCCCTTCCAGACCTATGTTCCTTTTTTCCCCTTGAAGCTGCCTCCTTTCCTCTGAACTCCTCCCGAACGTCGCCAAGCATCTTTGATTCCTCCGGAAGAGGCCGAATCAAATATTTATTAACGGTACGTGAAATATTTAAAGCCTTTGGGATATTGATGGGAGGGCAAAGGTTAAAAGATGACCCAGGATTTGATGCTGTTGAATACACATTCGGCATCAAGTCTGCCTCGTCTCTGACCCTTAATCAAGAGCCATCTCAGAATCACCCGGACAGCCGGCTCAAAAGACGGTTGACCTTTGTCTACGGGCAAAAAAAATCACCATCTAATCTGTGCTTAAATAGTTTTGAGTTGATGCAAATGCATGGCTCTTTTGATTGCAAGACCAACCCAATTGCAATGGAAATCAGAAAACTCTAATTACGCCCAGGCCTAAGGGGCAAGTTAAAAATAATAATAATAAGCATGGTTCTTCTGAACGCTTAGTCCCATGCACTCTTGAAGGTTCAGAAAGAAGGCAGTGATGGGGGAAAATCAGGCCATAGTCTAGGACATCCTCCCATCTGGAACCAGATTGGGGGATACAGCCAACCGTTGGCGCTAAAGACTACTTTGAAATATAGGTAGCCCTCAACTTACAGCTGCTTAGTAATAATAACAGAATAAGAGAGTTGGAAGGGACCCTGTAGGCCATCTAGTCCAACCCTCCGCCAAGCAGGAGACCCTACGCCACTTCTGAAAAATGGCAGTCTAGTCTCTTCTTGAAAGCCTCCAATGATGAAGCTCCCACAACTTCTGAAGGCAACTTCTGTTCCATTATTTGTTCTCGCTGTCAGAAAATTCCTCCTTATTTCTAGGTTGAATCTCTCCTTGGTCAGTTTCCATCTATTATACCTTGTCTGGCCTTCGGGTGCTTTGGAAAATAGCTTGACCCCCTCCTCTCTGTGGCAGCCCCTCAAATATTGGAAGGCTGCTCTCCTGTCTCCTCTGGTCCTTTTCTTCACTAGACTAGCCATGCCCAGTTCCTGCAACCGTTCATCGTATGTTTCAGCCTCCAGTCCCCTCGTCATCCTGGTTGCTCTTCTCTGCACTCTTTCTAGAGTCTCAACCTCTTTTTTATAGTGTGGTGACTATTGGACTATTGGTCTTCCAATATTGGAAGAATATTGGAAGATTGCTCTCCTGTCTCCCCTGGTCCTTCTCTTCACTAGACTAGCCATGCCCAGTTCCTGCAACTATCCATCGTATGTTTCAGTCTCCAGTCCCCTCATCATCCTGGTTGATCTTCTCTGCACTCTTTCTAGAGTCTCAACATCTTTTTTATAGTGTGGTGACCAAAACTGGATGCTGTACTCTAGGCGTGGCCTTACTAAGGCTTTAGAGAGTGATATTAGTACCTCCCTTGATCTTGATTGTATCCCTCTGTTAATGCAACTTAGAATTGTGTTAGCTTTTTTGGCTGCCGCTGCACACGGCTGGCTCCTGTTTAGCTGGTTGTGCACTAAGCCTCCAAGATCCCTCTCAGAGTCACTGCTATTAAGCCTGGTTTCAACCAGTTTATATGTTTCCTTTGGGTTTCTCTTGCTTAAGTGTAGGACTTGACTTTTCTCTACATTGAATTTCATTTTGTTAATTAGTGACAGTGTGAAGTTACAAAGGCACTAAAGACTTATGACTGTGTTTCGCACTTATGACCCTTGCAGTATTCCCATAGTCATGTGATCAAATTTCTGAACTAGTTGGCTGCTGGATTTCCACTCTTTAAATCCAAAAGAAAAGAAGGAAAGAAACTTCTTCCAGGATTGTTGTGATTGATTGGTGTATGGGTGTCTTTCTGTCTGTCTGTCTCTCTCTCTCTCTCTCAGTGTGTCTCTCTGTGTCTCTTTCTCTCTCTGTCTTTCTCTTTGTCTCTCTCTCTATGTCTGTGTGTCTCTCTGTCTCTCTCTCAGTGTGTCTTTCTCTCTGTGTGTCTTTCTCTCTGTGTGTCTTTCTCTGTCTCTCTCTTTGTCTGTCTGTGTGTGTGTGTGTGTCTCTCTGTCTCTCTCTCAGTGTGTCTCTCTGTGTCTCTTTCTCTCTCTCAGTGTGTATCTCTGTCTCTCTCTGTCTCTCTCTCAGTGTGTCTCTGTGTCTCTTTCTCTCTGTGTCTCTCTCTTTGTCTGTGTGTGTGTGTGTGTCTGTGTCTCTCTCTGTGTGTCTGTGTGTGTGTGTGTCTCTCTCTCTCTCTCTCTCTCTCTCTCTCTCTCTCTCTCTCTCTCTCTCTCTCTCTCTCTCTCTCTCTCTCTCTCTTTGTCTCCCTGTCTCTCTGTGTGTGTGTCTCTCTGTCTCTGTCTCTGTCTCTGTAGCATTTTCAGCGCCAGTATCTTGACAAACCCTAAAAGCATTTCTTATTCCCCTTGAGTTATCTGGAGAAGTGGTCCACCCAACGAGGTGTTTTTTCCCCCCTGCCTCCACGTTTCGTTAAAAACCTTGAAAGTCTATTTGTGCCAGCGTTACGTCTCCAGGACTGAACCTGTGGCAACAATCTATTCCTCGCAGGGGTTGTGGGTTGTTGGGTTGTTGTTGTTGCTTTTCTCTCTCTCTCTCTCTCTCTCTCTCTACTTTCCCACAACTGGGAAACAATTTGTAATAGACTGTGCGAAGTGATTTCCTCTCCGCGGTGAGATCATCCAGGGAAAAGAGGCCAGGGAGCCTAGATAACATAATTGGTTTCTTGCAAACGTAGAAAACTGAGTCTGGTTTTATCACCCCATCATAGCAAATCCCCGCTTGATGCTGGCTTCATAGCAATATCCATCTGAAGCTGGAGTTGAATCAAAAAGTCTCAGGAGGTATTTTCTGACTTTGTGGACGGGAGACTCATCCTCTGCATCTCAAAGCGGCGAGAGAATAATGTATTGGGTGTCCTTCCTAGTTAGAAGAATCTGGAATACACACACACACACACACACACACACACACACACACACACACATATCAGTGGTGGGATTCAAATAATTTAACAACTGGCTCTCTGCCCTAATGACCAGCTGGGTAGGCGGGGCTCGGTGGTCACGTGACTGGGAGGGCGCGGCCAACTCAACGTCACTCACGCCGATGGACGCTTCGTCTTAGCTGTGACAATGTAATGAGGGTTAACCGGAGAGGCAGTTTCTGTAAGCAGGGCAACAAAGATGAGGCTAGAAACAACACCAGGATGTCTCCTTCCTGCCTCCCTTACAGGATTAGCCCTGGAAAGTGGGGAAAAAAAACAAAAGGAGATTTCTTCCAACAACCGGTTCTCTGAATTGCTTAGAAAGTTAACAACCGGTTCTCCCGGATAGGTGCGAACTGGCTGAATCCCACCACTGATAGATGAGGTAGGTAGATAGGTAGATAGATGATAGATAGATAGATAGATGGATGGATGGATGGATGGATGGATGGATGGATGGATGGATAGATAGATAGATAGATAGATAGATAGATAGATAGATAGATAGATAGATAGATAGATAGATAGATAAGAGAGTGAAATGATAGATGAGGTAGGTAGATAGGTAGGTAGGTAGATGATAGATGATAGATAGGTAGGTAGGTAGGTAGGTAGGTAGGTAGGTAGATAGATAGATAGATAGATAGATAGATAGATAGATAGATAGATAGATAGATAGATAGATAGATAGATAGATAGATGAGAGAGTGAAATGATAGATGAGGTAGGTAGGTAGGTAGGTAGGTAGATGATAGATGATAGGTAGGTAGGTAGGTAGATGATAGATGATAGATAGGTAGGTAGGTAGGTAGGTAGGTAGGTAGATAGATAGATAGATAGATAGATAGATAGATAGATAGATAGGAGAGTGAAATGATAGATGAGGTAGGTAGGTAGGTAGGTAGGTAGGTAGGTAGGTAGGTAGGTAGGTAGATGATAGATGATAGGTAGGTAGGTAGGTAGGTAGGTAGGTAGATAGATAGATAGATAGATAGATAGATAGATAGATAGATAGATAGATAGATAGATAGATGAGAGAGTGAAATGATAGATGAGGTAGGTAGGTAGGTAGGTAGGTAGGTAGGTAGATGATAGATGATAGGTAGGTAGGTAGGTAGGTAGGTAGGTAGGTAGGTAGGTAGATAGATAGATAGATAGATAGATAGATAGATGGATGGTAGATATATAGATAGATAGATAGATAGATAGATAGATAGATAGATAGATAGATAGATAGATAGATGAGAGAGAGAAATGATAGATGAGGTAGGTAGGTAGGTAGGTAGGTAGGTAGGTAGATAGATAGATAGATAGATAGATAGATAGATAGATAGATAGATAGATAGATAGATAGATAGATAGATAGATAGATAGATAGATAGATAGATAGATAGATGGATGAGAGAGTGAAATGATAGATGAGGTAGGTAGGTAGGTAGGTAGGTAGATGATAGATGATAGGTAGGTAGGTAGGTAGGTAGGTAGGTAGATAGATAGATAGATAGATAGATAGATAGATAGATGGATGGATGGATGATAGATAGATAGATAGATAGATAGATAGATAGATAGATAGATAGATAGATAGATGAGAGAGAGAAATGATAGATGAGGTAGGTAGGTAGGTAGGTAGGTAGGTAGGTAGATAGATAGATAGATAGATAGATAGATAGATAGATAGATAGATAGATAGATAGATAGATAGATAGATGAGAGAGTGAAATGATAGATGAGGTAGGTAGGTAGGTAGGTAGGTAGGTAGGTAGGTAGGTAGGTAGGTAGGTAGGTAGGTAGATAGATAGATAGATAGATAGATAGATAGATGAGAGTGAAATGATAGATGAGGTAGGTAGGTAGGTAGGCAGGTAGATGATAGGTAGGTAGGTAGGTAGGTAGGTAGGTAGGTAGGTAGGTAGATGATAGATGATAGGTAGGTAGGTAGGTAGGTAGGTAGGTAGGTAGGTAGGTAGATAGATAGATAGATAGATAGATAGATAGATAGATGGATGGTAGATATATAGATAGATAGATAGATAGATAGATAGATAGATAGATAGATAGATAGATAGATAGATAGATGAGAGAGAGAAATGATAGATGAGGTAGGTAGGTAGGTAGGTAGGTAGGTAGGTAGATAGATAGATAGATAGATAGATAGATAGATAGATAGATAGATAGATAGATAGATAGATAGATAGATGGATGAGAGAGTGAAATGATAGATGAGGTAGGTAGGTAGGTAGGTAGGTAGATGATAGATGATAGGTAGGTAGGTAGGTAGGTAGGTAGGTAGATAGATAGATAGATAGATAGATGGATGGATGGATGGATGGATGATAGATAGATAGATAGATAGATAGATAGATAGATAGATAGATAGATAGATAGATAGATGAGAGAGAGAAATGATAGATGAGGTAGGTAGGTAGGTAGGTAGGTAGGTAGGTAGATAGATAGATAGATAGATAGATAGATAGATAGATAGATAGATAGATAGATAGATAGATAGATAGATGAGAGAGTGAAATGATAGATGAGGTAGGTAGGTAGGTAGGTAGGTAGGTAGGTAGGTAGGTAGGTAGGTAGGTAGGTAGGTAGATAGATAGATAGATAGATAGATAGATAGATAGATGAGAGTGAAATGATAGATGAGGTAGGTAGGTAGGTAGGCAGGTAGATGATAGGTAGGTAGGTAGGTAGGTAGATAGATAGATAGATAGATAGATAGATAGATAGATAGATAGATAGATAGATAGATAGATAGATAGATAGATAGATGAGAGAGAGAAATGATAGATGAGGTAGGTAGGTAGGTAGGTAGGTAGGTAGGTAGGTAGGTAGGTAGATAGATAGATAGATGATAGATAGATAGATAGATAGATAGATAGATAGATAGATAGATAGATAGATAGATAGATAGATAGATAGATAGATGAGAGAGTGAAATGATAGATGAGGTAGGTAGGTAGGCAGGTAGGTAGATAGGTAGATGATAGATGATAGGTAGGTAGGTAGGTAGGTAGGTAGGTAGGTAGGTAGATAGATAGATAGATAGATAGATAGATAGATAGATAGATAGATAGATAGATAGATAGATAGATAGATAGATAGATGAGAGAGAGAAATGATAGATGAGGTAGGTAGGTAGGTAGGTAGGTAGGTAGGTAGATAGATAGATAGATAGATAGATAGATAGATAGATAGATAGATAGATAGATAGATAGATAGATAGATAGATAGATAGATGACAGATAGATGATAGGTAGGTAGGTAGGTAGGTATGTAGGTAGATAGATACACACATCCATATATATATACATGCATAACCGATGTTGCAATTTTAACAGCCATGTTGCACATAGGCGCAATGGATTCTTCTTGAACTCGCAAATAAGGATGGTTAGGATGCTCGGCCTTTGCATTAACCCTGTCTTAACGCAGATAAATGAATCACAGATCCCCTTAGAGAGCAAACACTTTTTAAAGGGAATCACTGCTTTAAAAATGGGTGATATCAAGAGAATGTTGATTTCTTTCTAGCCCTGATGTTGTTACCTAGTTGGGCAATGAAAGGAAACCATCAAGCTCAGAGAGCGCCTTCTCATCTCTACGTTCTATTGGAACGATGAGACCTCAGACTTTCGTGATGGAACTTCAGATTTCCAAATAACATACAAGGACTAAGTTGAGAGTAGAGTATTAATTCCACCTCCTTTTTTGGGGGGGGGGGCAAAGAAGTTTTTTGCATTCGATGATGAATACCTCAACCGCTTTGTAGCTTAGGATGTTTTTTCTCTCCTGCCATATCTCTCTCTCCCCCTTCCTTTTGTTTCGTCTTTTGTTTCTAAGCTTCCACTTAGCGGAGCGGAGCCGTGCTTAAAACCCATCTTCTTATCTGATTTGGAGTTTAGTGCCTGAAAGTCCTCCAGCCGCATTTATCTAAAGATCCAGCGCGTATAATGGAGTACTTAAAATTCAACAGCTGCGTCAACCCTCCCCACACCCCCCCAAAAAAACATTTAGAATAGAATTTCTCCAAAGTTACTTTGAAAGGGAAGCCAACGGAAGAAGGAAAAAATCCCAAAATAGGGGTTCCAGCAAATGTTTTTTTTGGGGGGGGGGAAGGATGCGTTTCGGAGAAATTCATATTCCTGAAAAGTCAACTTTTCTGTCTGGAGGTATGGAATACGATGCTGGAGGTTTGCGCCTGCTGAATTTATCCATGTTCTGTGAGACAGAGGAAAATATAGCTGGGGAGGCATTCATGACACAGCAGGATCTCCAAGTTTTGGGGAACTAACTTACTACATTTTTAGTGAAAGAATCCCTATTTCAATCAAATGATTCGCACACACACACACACACACACACACACACACACACACACACACACACACCATTAAGCCCTGGACTCTTTATCAGCTGCTCTAGGATGCTTTTTAATGATTAATTGTACACTTTGGGTACAGAAAATGGGTAGGTTATGATGTCCTTGGAGCTCCTCTGAGTTCAGCTGTTTTCTTGCAGATGTTTTCTTGCTATTCAATTCATGCTATTGCTGAGGAGGTTACCTAGTTGGGTAACCAGGCGCCTGCAAGAAAACAAGCAAGCTCAGAGAGCAGCAAGTTGTCCTCCTCCTCTCTCCACATACCCACTTTCTGGCACTGATGGTGTTACCTAGTTGGGTAATGAAACGTCTGCAAGAAAACAACCCAGCTCAAAGAGCACTAAGGACCAAACAGTCCTCCTTCTCCTCCTCCTCTTCTTCTATCTCCTCCTCCTCCTCCTCCTCCTCCTCCTCCTCCTCCTCCTCCTCCTCCTCCTCCTCCTCCTCCTCCTCCTCCTCCTCCTCTCCAAGAACACCCACTCCCTTCTAGCACTGATGATGTTACGTAGTTGGGTAATGAAAGGAAATAAGCAAGCTCAGAGAGCACCAAGGACACCATAGTCCCTGCTCTCCTCCTCCTCTTCTCCCTCCCCCCACTTCTTTCTAGCACTGATGATGTTACCTAGTATGGTAATGAAACGTCTGCAAGAAAACAACCGAGCTCAAAGAGCACTAAGGTCCACACAGTCCTCCTCCTCTTCCTCCTCCTCCTCCTCCTCCTCCTCCTCCTCCTCCTCCTCCTCCTCCTCCTCCTCCTCCTCCTCCTCCTCCTCTCCAAGAACACCCACTCCCTTCTAGCACTGATGATGTTACCTAGTTGGGTAATGAAACGTCTGCAAGAAAGCCAGCAAGCTCAGAGAGCACACAGCCTTCCTCCTCCTCTTCCTCTTCTTTCTCCTCCTCAGGAGGAGGAGAGGGGGAGAGGATTGTGGTGTCCTTGGTGCACTCTGAACTTGATGGTTTTCTCCTTTCATTACCCAACTACGTAATGACATCAGTGCTAGAAAGTAGTGGGGAGGAGGAGAGGGAAGAGGTGAGCAGGGACTATGGTGTCCTTGGTGCTCTCTGAGCTTGCTTATTTCCTTTCATTACCCAACTAGGCAACAACATCAGTGCCAGAAAGAAACCAACTTACAACACCCACTTTTAAAGCCGTGATTCCTTTTTCAAACCTGTTGCTCCCTAATAGGATCTGTGATCTGGGTTAAGGCAGGGTTAATGCAAAGGCAGGGCATCCTAACCACGCTTATTTGCAAGCTCAAGAAGAATCCCTTGCGCCTATGCGCAACAAGGCTGTTAAAATTGCAACACCAGCAACCCCACAAACGTGGCTGAGTACCTCTAGGATCCCAAGCGAAGATAGAAACCTTAAAAAACGCCGTAGAGCGTGGCCAGGGCAAAGCTTTGATCCAGAGATTGGGGAGCTCTCAACAGTCAATCTT
>NC_138565.1:5523044-5630544 GCF_964273705.1 Natrix helvetica
AACTGGAACTGGAACTAGAACTATTTCTAGAACTGGAACTGGAACTATTATTAGAACCAGAGTCGGAACTGGAACTAGAACCATTACTAGAATTGGAACTGGAACTAGAACTAGACTAGAACTGGAACTAGAATTATTACTGGAACTGGAACTGGAACTATTATTAGAACCAGAGTCGGAACTGGAACTAGAACCATTACTAGAATTGGAACTGGAACAAAACTAGAACCATTACTAGAACTGGAACTGGAACTGGAACTGGAACTATTTCTAGAACTGGAACTGGAACTATTATTAGAACCAGAGTTGGAACTGGAACTAGAACCATTACTAGAATTGGAACTGGAACTAGAACTAGAATTATTACTAGAACTGGAACTAGAATTATTACTGGAACTGGAACTGGAACTGGAACTATTACTAGAACCAGAACTGGAACTGGAACTAAACTAAAATTATTACTGGAACTGGAACTACTACTAGAACTGGAACTGGAACTAGAACTATTATTAGAACCAGAGTCGGTACTGGAACTAGAACCATTACTATACCTGGAACTGGAACTAGAAGTAGAACCATTACTAGAACTGGAACTAGAACTATTACTGGAACTGGAACTACTACTAGAACTAGAACTGGAACTGGAACTCGAACAAGAACTATTATTAGAACCAGAGTCGGAACTGAAACTAGAACCATTACTAGAATTGGAACTGGAACTAGAACTATTAGTAGAACTGGAACTAGAATTATTACTGGAACTGGAAGTAGAATTAGAACTAGAATTATTATTGGAACTGGAACTGGAACTACTACTAGAACTGGATGTGAAGTTTCCAAGAGTTGCCCTAATTAATTTACGAGCCCCGAGACAAGGTTCAAAGAAAACCCCCATTCATTTATTAGGACTAACATCTTGGCACGGACTTCTGTGTAGCCGAAACTAAATCCCACTTAATGGCATCTGAACTTTACCCCTGTCTCCCCTCCTCTCTGGCTGAGGTCATCAATCACATTCTCCAACAGGACGTTATGGCAGGGTTCTGGACATGCGCATTCACATCCCAGCAATATGAGACTTTCACTCTGGCCAAAAGTATGCATGGCATCCCCCCCGCTCCCCTTCTCAAGTTGATAGTAGTCATGGAAACACTTTAGGCGTTGACACTGGAACTGGAACTAGAACTATTCTTAGACCCAGAGTCGGAAGTGGAACTAGAACCATTACTAGAACTAGATTTATTACTAGATCTGGAAACTGAGCCGGAACCAGAACCAGAACTATTACTGGAACTGGAGCTGGAATAAACAATACTAGTAGGAGATGAGGTTTTTTGATAGTGCATAATCAGAAGATCAATTTAAATGCCCCCAAAATTTCTGAGATAATCCCGATTGCAACTAGGATAAATGCAATCATTTACATTTCTTCAGAGCAGGCAATCCATCTTTGCTTCGGGAGTTAATAATCCTTACCACTGATAGCAATCACACACCCCAAGGAGGAGAGAAGGCCCATTCAAAGCGGTTACTAACCTATGGTATTAAATAAGAGAAGATACAGATGAGAAGCACTCTGACAAATTACTAGGTTGGGAAGCACTTAAAGCATAAAACTCACCTGGGGAGGGCAACCTGGCTTCCGTATGTTTAAAATAAGAGTGTGATTATGCCCAATTTGGACCAATCAACACACTGAGCTGCCATGGAGAAACTGCATCCTTTTGCAAATGCAGAGGGGCAGAAGGGATAAAGAAGGGCCTGTAGTTAGCCAAAACTCTCTTCTGTTCTTACCCTGCTATCTATTGTACTTTTCAGTGTGCCCCCTTTTTTTATATTAGGGTTACATTGTGATTTCGGTCACTTCTGTTTGTTTTCCTCTCTTCTCTTCTCTTTTGGTGCTTTGATTTGGGATTTGGAGCTCCCAAACACAATTTCTTGCCCTGAGGTCTGTCGGGAACAAGCAACCAAAAAGCCAATCGTACATAGTTAAACCCCCAAAAAATCAGCAACTTTATTGCTCTCTGCCTAAGTTACAAGAATCTTCCCAGGCTGCTTGCCTTGCCCTGGGATGGAATAGACAAAGCTTCGTGGATCTCGGGGGAGGTCAAGCTTATGGCTCTTAGAACTGTGCAAGGACTCTAAGCTAGGCCACTGCTTGACCCCTTCTTACATCCAAGCTGGCAGTTTTCCAACAGGGAAATTGTTTAAGTTTCTCACCAAAGGCTGTAGATAATGGACAAACCTGAAACAAGCTTTCAAAGCAATTGACTGGAGAATGGAATGTTGGTACTCCAGGTCCAGGAAAGTAGGTGACATCTGGGGTGTCCATCACCTTTAATAAAGAGGCATTTTCGAGGTTCAAGAAGGTAGCAGAGATCTAGTATATCCACCACCTTTAATAAAGAGGTTTTTTGAGGTCCAGGAAAGTATCTGAGATTTGGGGTATCAACCACCTTTAATAAAGAGACATTTTTGAGGTCCAGGAAAGGAGCTGAGATATGAACTGTCTACCACCTTTAGTAAAGAATGTTAGAGTTTGTTGCAAAATTTAAATCCAGAAAGGACACACAGATAACTGATTCATCCGGATTCATTAACGTTTTTATATACATAAGAATAGATAAATAAATGTACAATACCAACAGGTGATTCTTCCAAGTAAACACAAGGCAGGAGAGTTACAGGCAAACGCAAGCAGTTAGCTTCATTTCAGCAGACAAGCCCAGACTAGTTTACTTCTCAGAGCAGCAGACGGCTTAAGTTTCTGTTTCAATTCTCTGCACAGACTCCGATCTTCTTAAGCTCCCATTGGCTGACTTAGTTGCTATGCCTATTCATTGGCTGACCTTGTTCCCATGTCTCTCCCAGTCATGAATATTTTAACAAGGAGGCATTTTTGTTTGTTTTAACTTTCCTTCCCTAGAGTCTTTCTCGGGGTGTTGTGCCCATAGGTCCTGTCTATCCTTAGATCAGCCTTAGATTTCTTGTTCAAAAGCCTGGGTGATGAAAGAAAGAGAGAGAGAGAGAGAGAGAGAGAGAGAGAGAGAGAGAGAGAGGGAGAGAGGGAGAGAGGGAGAGAGGGAGAGAGGGAGAAAGAAAGAAAGAAAGAAAGAAAGAAAGGAGAGAAAGAAAGAAAAGAGAGAGAGAGAGAGAGAGAAAGGAAGGAAAGAGAGAGAGAGAAAGAAGGAAGGAAGGAAGGAAGGAAGGAAGGAAGGAAGGAAGGAAGGAAGGAAGGAAGGAAAACATGATTCCAGCCAACAAAAGGTCTCCAATGATGATGGGCAATGATTAAAGTGGAAATTGGAAATCAGTGTAATTTCCCCCCTTCAGCTTTTGAGTTCTCCTGTTGTGCTGGAAAGCAAAATTGAAATACATTTCTGGCTGGAACTCAAATTTAGAGGAGAAGTTGCTATTCTCTGCTCTCCCCCTGCCCCCTTTCTATTGCAGTCTTAGTGCTTCCCTGCTAGAGATACCTTATTTGGAAGTCAGATGCCTACAGAGAAAGCTCTCCTGAGCTGATCCTGCCAAGGATCATAGCAAACCCTGAAATTGGTGTTTTCACCCTTGTTTGGCTGATCAGGTGTAAATATAAATTTTAATTATTTCCATAATTAAGCCAGTAATTTGCTGTCTGTCCGAAATGTTTGACAACATTCGGCTGCCATCTGCTTCCTAATTGGACTTAATCTTGAAAAGATGTTTTGAAGTGAGGGGGGGGAAGGAGGGGGAGAGAAAATCAAGTCATAATTGCGAAGTACGAAACCAACTTCCCTCGCACTCGCTTAATTGCCGAAGCTCCCGATTTCTTTATTATTATTATTATTATTATCATCGTTATTTTCCCCCTCGGAGTTAAAAACAAGCAAACAAGTATGTACAGATGGGCTGCGGTTTTCTAGGGAGGGAGAGAGAAAGAGAGAGGGGGAGAAAGAGAGGGGGAGAGTGGGGGGAGAGAAAGAGAGAGGGAGAGAGAGGGAGAAAGGGGGAGAGAAAGAAAGAGAGAGAGAGGGAGAGAGGGGGAGAGAGGGAGAAAGGGGGAGAGAAAGAAAGAGAGAGGGAGGGAGAGAGGGGAGAGAGGGAGGAAGGGGGAGAGAAAGAGAGAGAGAGAGGGAGAGAGGGGAGAGGGAGAAAGAGAGAGGGAGAAAGGGGGAGAGAAAGAAAGAGAGAGCGAGGGAGAGGGAGAGAGAGGGAGAGAGAAAGAGAGAAAGAGAAGGAGAGGGGGGAGAGCGAGAGAAAGAGAGGGAGAGAGAGGGAGAGAGAGGGGGGAGATTTGGGAGGGGAAATCAAGAGGAGACAGAAAACATCTTACAAGACGGTTGTAGTCTCAAGATTGCTGCAAAAAATAATTGTTTAATAACCAAGAAAGGGGATATTCCAAAATGGCATCAGATGCAGACATGGTCCAAAGAGTTTGCAGAATAGAACAGAGAATCCATGGCAAATATGGTACTGATAAGAGAAGACAGTGTTTGTATCTCAGGATTGAACTGTGGTCCTTGGTGTTTGTGGGAGGAAGAGGAGGAGGAAGGAGAGGCGGAGGGGGGAGGAGGACTGTGGAATCTTGGATGCTCTCTGAGTTTGGTTGTTTTCTTGCAAACGTTTCATTACCAAACTAGGAAACATCATCAGTGCTACCCATGTTTTCCCGAAAATAAGACAGGGCCTTATTTTCTTTTGACCCCCGAAATAAGCGCTTGGCCTTATTTTCGGGGAGGGCTTATTATTTTGGAGGTGCAGGAGGAGGCGAGCGTGGTCATCTTCACGGCTGCTGCTGTGTTGCAATATTTTCAGGGAGGGCTTATTTTAGTGCATGCGCTCAAAAGCCCCATTGGGCTTATTATTTTGGGGGAAACAGGGGAGTAGGGAGTAAGATTTGTGGAGAGGACGAGGAGGACTGTGGGATCCTTGATGCTCTCTGGGCTCAGTTCTTTTTTTTTGCAAATGTTTCATTACCAACTGGGGTAAGGTTTGTGGAGAAGAGGAGCAGGAGGAGGAGGGGAGGAGATGGAGGAGGAGGAGGGGGAGGGTGGCATCCTTGGTGCTCTCTGGGCTTGGTTATTTTCTTGCAAACTTTTCATTACTAAATGGAGTAAAGTTTGTGGAGAAGAGGAGGAGGAGGAGAGGAGGAGGAGAGGAAGGAGGAGGACCGTGGGATCCTTGGTGCTTTCTGAGCTCGGCTGTTTCCTTGCAGCTGTTTCACTACTCAACTAGGTAACATCATCAGTGCTAGAAGGGAGAATGAGAGAGAACAAACCTCACGCCCTTCTAGCACTGATGACATTACCTACTCAGGTCATGAAACGATACGTCAGAGAGTATCAAGGACCCTACAGATCAAAGGCAGCCTTAATGCAACCGGGTGTGAAAAATAGGTCTTTGTCAGCATTCCCCTAACCAGCTCCAATTTTTCCTCGGAGTCCTAAACAAGAAGTAGTACCGATGTACTTTTGCGAACTTCATGGCGCAAATCGTGCGACGTTGCTCCAGCCACCTGCGCTGGATAATTTTATTATTATTTTCCCATCGCCCCAGCCCGTGATGCTGAAATGCTAAAACAATTGATCTAACCTTCATGCCAGCTAATGCATACATTAGGCCCATATAGGATCATAAAAATGTGCGGAATTGAAACGCGCGGACATAAAATCAAACAGCTCAACCATAAACGGTGTCACTTTTATGCGATTATCGTGCCAATATTGCCCTGCTGCTCAACTAAATCAAACAGTGATTTTTTTTCTCTCCCCCTCCCCCCCCCCACATGCTTTTCACTTAATGGGCTCCAGTAATGGCAAGAATTTCTTTGCGCTCTCCAACGCACGAAAGTAGGAGCCCTAATGGCAGACGGCAAGTGCCCTGGTGTTTGATCTCCGATCTCAGCAGATTCACGCGGACGCATGTGCCAAAGGGGTTTGACCGCCAATGGTCATTAGAGAGCCATTGGAGGCTTTTAAAGCAGCACACTTGGGTGTCAATCAAGCATAGAAAGATGCTGCCTTGACGATTGAGAGAGTTAATTTGATTTGGCTGGCAACTATGCTTAGTTTACAAGCCTAGGTTTATTGCTTAGGTGTGGTTTCTTCAGTGAAATGAGGCTAGCATGCTAACAAAACATTACACCACACTCTTGTTGTCGTTGTTAGTTGCAAAGTTCTGTCCAACCCATCGCAACACCATGGACCACATTCCTCCAGGGCTTCCTATACCATCCTCTGGAGTCCATTTAAGCTCCAGTGACTCCATCTAGCCACCTCCTTCTCTGCCGTCCCCTTGTTCTTTTCCCCTCCATCCTTCCCAGCATGAGGCTCTTCTCCAAGGAGTCCTTCCTTCTCATTAGGTGGCCAAAGTCTTTGAGTTTCCTCTTCAGGATCTGGCCTTCTAAAGAGCAGTCAGGGTTGATCTCCTCTAGGACTGACAGGTTGGATGGCCTTGCAGTCCAAGGGACTCGCAGGAGTCTTCTCCAGCACCAGAGTTCAAAGGCCTCCATCCTTTGGCGCTCAGCCTTCCTTAGGGTCCAACCTTCACAGCCATCCATTGCAACTGGGAAGACCATCACCTTGACTCTACACACTTTTGTTGGCAGGGTGCTGTCTCTGCTTCACAAGCAACAAGGACCCCCCAAATCCTCCTCTTCCTCCTCCTTCCCCTTCTATAATAATAATAATAATAATAATAAATTTGGATTTATTAGCCGCTCCCTTTCCAAGTAGGACTCGGGGCGGCGTACAATGGAGCATATAACATAAAATACATAACAACACCAAACGTACATACATACACAACACATATACATATACACGGAGGAGGAAACAAATTACATCAATAGACAGTTAAAAATCTACTTTAAAATACCCCAATTGTAAAAACCCAATAAAATTAATATTTAAGAACAATTTAAAAAACAGTTTGGAGGAATGGGAAAATTACGATTGCGATTGAGCCAGGCCGGATAATTGAAAGAGGTGGGTCTTCAGCTGTACACGGAAGGAGCGGAGATCGGAAGTAATCCTGATGTCACGGGGGAGGTCATTCCATAGGGCTGGGCCCATCACAGAGAAGGCTCTGCTCCTGGGTGTCGCCCCCCGACACTGTTTGGCGGACGGCACCCGGAGAAGTCCCTCTCTGTGTGAGCGAATTGGTCGTAGGGATGTGTGGGGCAGGATGCGATCCTGCATATAACTAGGCCCTGTGCCATGGAGCGCTTTAAAGATCATAATCAAAACCTTGAAACGCACTCGGTAGACCACAGGCAGCCAGTGCAGCTCGCGCAGTGCAGCTTCTGCTTCTCCCCCTCCGTCTCCTCCCCCACCTCCTCTCCCCTGGTGTACCCATACCATAACAGATTTAAGGGCAGATGGACAGACTTAAATCTGCCTGCCCTCTTTGGAAAGAGAAAGGCAAACCAAGGAGAGGAGAATGAATCATTCACCTTATGGGAAACGGGCTCATGAATCTTCTAGTCCTCAGCATTTTCCTTCCCTTTTCTGCACGGATTCTCCTGCATGGTGTAGCCACTTCTGTTTTACACTCCAAAGCAAAGGAAAATCGAGTGTTGTTGGTTTTTTTAATGTGCCCCAAAGAGACCGAGATCGTAAACAGGAGGAGAAACAGGGCAGCTCTTAAGCAAATGCATGAGTTCAACTCTTGCATTCGAAAACAATCGTTGAAGCTCCAAACTCTAGGGGGCAGTGCGCATCTCCGTTTCAAAGCTGAACAGCCAGCGCTGTCCGAAGACGTCTCCGTGGTCATGTGGCCAGCATGACTCAACGCCAAAGGCGCACGGAACGCTGTTAGCTTCCCACCAAAGGTGGTTCCTATTTTTCTACTTGCATTTTAAAAGTGCTTTCGAACTGCTAGGTTGGCAGAAGCTGGGACGAGTCACGGGAGCTCACTCTGTGATGTGGCGCTAGGGATTCGAACCGCCGAACTGCTGACCTTTCTGATCGATAAGCTCAGTATCTTAGCCACTGAGCCACCGCATCCCTATGATAATAACCATAGGATTACCAATATTGCTCCTTTTTAAAAAAAAGGCGGTCTCCAGGATGGCTAAAATATGGAACAGAGAAAAATAGGATACAGAGCCCCGAGATCCAAATAACAGAATAACAAGAGTTGGGTGGAACCCTGGAGGTCTTCTAGTCCAACCCCCTGCTCAGGCAGGAAACCCTATACCATTTCAGACAAATCAGAGCCCATCAAGGCTGTGGAATCAGGGCTGGTTAGAGTTTATGGTTAGAAAAGGAAAAGGAATAGGAGTAGAGTAGAAAGGAATGGAATGGAATAGACTATAGAATAAACTATAGAATATGGCATATAGAGAATAGAATGGAATGGAATAGGAATAGAAATAGTAGTGGAGTGGAGTGGAATGGAAGTAGGAGTAGGAATAGGAATAGGAATGGAATGGAATGGAATGGAATGGAATAGAATAGGAATAGGAATGTGAATGGAGTGAAGTGGGGTGGGGTGGAATGGAATGGAATAGGAGTAGGAGTAGGAATAGGAATAGGAATAGGAGTGGAATGGAATGGAATGGAATAAACTATAGAATAAACTATAGAATATGGCATATGGAGAATAGAATGGAATAGAATGGAATGGAATAGGAGTAGAGTAGAGTAGAATAGAATAGAATAGAATAGAATAGAATAGATCTTCTTAACCATGGCCCTTTTACCTTGCTGATAAACCTTCTTGGAGTCTAAAGTTGGTGCATTTTGTTCTTGTAGACACCATGTTTTATTGACTTCAAATCTAGTGAATAGAATAGAATAGAATAGAATAGAATAGAAATTATTTATTGGCCAAGTGCATTTGGACACACAAGGAATTTCTCTTTGGTGCCGATAAAGAAGGCCAAAAACAAAAAAACAAAAAAAAATCACCCTTCCAAAGCTAAGCTGGAATTTCTGTTCATTTGCTCAATGAAAATAACTATTCCTGGGTATTTACGCCTGGCTGAAATGTGACATTTGAATGTTGAATTGGTTTACATTCAATTATCTCATTTGAGGGCTGCTAGCACGTCCCCCTCCCCAGCTATGCCGTTCAGCCGGATTAAAAATGCAGCGAACGCCAGACCCTGAAACAAAGCTTTCATCGGAAACCTTTATCATCACACGCCAAGCCATTTTCTCCGGCTCTGGGAAACCTATGATTATAATCAGAAAGTCTTTGGACAATTGTGATTTGAATCCAGAATTGCATTTTACGCCGGGAGCAGTCTAGCAGAAAAAAGCCACGCAGGAGAAGAAAAAGAGAGAGAGAGAGAGAGAGAAGAAAGGAGTTGCAACTGTCATAACAAAACTTTCAGCAATCACTCTTCTGCTGCCAAAGCGATCCGTGTCAACCTGGCCCAACCTTGCTTGAAAAAAAAATTGTCTTTCAGTTGGAGTGCCGCCGGCAAACCTAGTTTAAGTTGGACGGCTTCCCGTCCGGCCTAAAATAACAGCCAGATCCCCAGGGGAAGGGTTCGGGTTAATACGATCCTAGTTAGTCCTTGACTTAGAAAGGTTCTTTTAGGGAACGGTTTAAAGTTACAACGGCAAGAAAAATAGTGTGGGGAAGAGGAGGACTGGGGGTGTCCTTGGTGGTCTCTGAGCTTGGTTGTTTTCTTGAAGACGTTTCATTAACCAAACTAGATAATATCATCAGTGGTAGAAGGGAGTGGAGTGGGAGGAGGACGAGTAGAAGGAAGAGGAAGAAGACTGTGGAGTCCTCCTTGCTCTCTGAGCTTGGCCGTTTTCTTGTAGACATTTCATTGACCAAACTAGCCAGCACCATCAGTGTTAGAAGGAAGGGGAGTTTGTGGAGGAGGAGGAGGAGGAGGAGGAGGAGGAGGAGGAGGAGGAGGAGGAGGAGGAGGAGGAGGAGGAGAACTGTTGTGAGGGGTCCTTAGTGCTGTCTGAGCTTGGTTATTTTCTTGTAGACATTTCATTAACCAAACTAGCCAGCATCATCAGTGTTAGAAGGAAGGGGAGTTTGTGGAGGAGGAGGAGGAGGAGGAGGAGGAGGAGGAGGAGGAGGAGGAGGAGGAGGAGGAGGAGGAGGAGGAGGAGGAGGAGGAGGAGGAGGAGGAGGAGGAGGAGGAGGGATTTGTGGAGGAGGAGGACTGTGGGGTCCTCGGTGCTCTCTGCGTTTGGCGATTTTCTTGCAGACATTTCATTACCAATGTGCCATTAACACCATTGGTGCTAATAGGGAGTAAGGTTCGCTCTTATTAACTCTAATTAGCTCTTATTAACCCAACTCCCCTCTAGCCCTGATGATGTTACCTAGTTGGGTAACGAAACCCCGGCAAAAAACGCCAAGCTCAGAGCGCCCCAAGGACTCTTCAAGTTAGAAATAAACAAACCCTACCTTGGTTTGTAAACCAAGCCAAGACGGAGTATAAATAACCACCGCAAAAAAAAAAAAAGGGAGACCCTTAAAAATAATTCAGGAGAAAACATGTAGGATTTTTTTCAAGAAGTTCCTTGTCTTTCTCCTCTTCTCCGCCGCGTTTCCCAAAGGCATTCAGAATATTCTGGGCCCAATAAGGAAGAAAAAAAAAGATTTAGTTTCTCTTTATTCAACTTCATCCTTCCCACCCCCCAAAGAAACCCAGCCTTTTTCTCATTATAATGCCAACCCACTTCCTCGCTACACCATTTCTCTTCCTATTGTCTCAGACACCAATATATATGTTGTATTTGTACTGATAAATAAATAAAGGGAGACTAGTATAGATCTATTTCGAGCTAATTAGCTCTCATCAGCTAGCCATACCCTTACTGGGATTTGAACCTGGGCTGTATTATATCTTAGGCAGGAGTCTTAGCCACTAAGCCACAGGCTCGCCTCCTTATCAGTTGAGCCAGGGAAATAGGTATGTATTTGTGTTACAACCCCTGGTATGCCTAAATATGGGAGGAAGGTCACTACTCCCTCTTTCTGTCCTTCGGCTCATCACAGAAGACCATGCAGGCAGAAAACCATATTTTTATTTTTTTTAATGTTTCCTTTTTATATTTGTGTTGTATTTGTACTGATAAATAAATAAAGGGAGACTAGTATAGATCTATTTCGAGCTAATTAGCTCTCATCAGCTAGCCATACCCTTACTGGGATTTGAACCTGGGCTGTATTATATCTTAGGCAGGAGTCTACATAGACGAGTTTTTGGGCCCGCCACAAAAATAAAAAATAAAGTTAACTTGGAATTGGGTTGCGTTTAAAATTCATGACTGAACCTCTTTCTGTCTTCCCTGCCTACCTAAGTAACTTTCTTCAAGGAAAATGGAAAGCAGTGAAGTGGAAAAGAAAGGAGAGGAAGGGGGATATTTAAATGCCATCCTATCTATCTATCTCTCTTTCTTTTTCAAGAAGAGCGGAGTATCTTAAAGCTAGGAAAGATTCCGGTGAACTGTGAGCTTCCTGGCAAATTGAGTCTTGAGTCACTGGAGATGGGAGATGGTTACGCCACCTTTTCTGAGAAAACGCGCTGTCATCCTCAGATTGATTCACTCGTCCTTTTGGAAAGTGGGCTGCAAAAGTTGGATTAAAAGGCCTCTTCCAACCGAAATGGATTTTCCCATTCGGAAAAGATAAAAATAATTAAATGAAAGCTTTCGAAAATCAGAGTGGACAGCCCCGATCTCCACGCGGTGTCAGGCCTGCAGCCATCTTTTCTTTGGGATCTTTGGCCTGCCACACTTTCTATTATTCTGCTATGCCTTTTCTACGGTGGGAAAATGGAAGGGGGGATTGTATGGAGTTCGATGCTATGTAGCCATAACAACATTCTTTCTAGAAAGCCAAGGTCATCCTTTGTCTCTGCACCTCTGCACCTGACCGGAATTGGATGGGTGGAACTGCCAGCATGGCAGTAGGAGATTGGACCATGGGATGGGCTGGTGGGTGTGGAGGCAAGATCTTGAACTTTCAACTGGGTGGGGAAAACCGGGAAGCTTTCAGATTCGGGTTTTCCACAGATGTGCCAACATGGCTCTCTTCATACATTGGAACTTTGAGCAATACTTTGCCTTGGACTCTGATTTAATTTTGGATGCTATTTGGAACCCCGACATGTAGATTAGGCCCCCCTTCTACCTTGATTCAATAATTCACTTTTTCACCTTCATGGAACAGATTCTATCAATGGTTACAAACACGAGGTAGAAGTTGGAATCAGAAAGAATCAGGTTAGGCAGATATGGATGCTATATTAGAATGTAGGTATTAGAATGATAGAAGGACGGGGTGGCTCAGGGGCTAAGACGCTGAGCTTGTCAATCAGAAAGGTCAGCAGTTCGGCAGTTCGAATCCCTAGCGCCGCTAACGGAGTGAGCTCCTGTTACTTGTCCCAGCTTCTGCCCCAACTTATCAGTTTGAAAGCATGCCAAATGCAAGTAGAAAAATAGGAACCACCTTTGGTGGGAAGGTAACAGCGTTCCATGCGCCTTCGGCATTGAGTCATGCCGGCCACATGAGCCGCGAGACATTTTCGGACAGCACTGGCTCTTCGGCTTTGAAATGGAGATTTGCCATAGCTTTCCTCCCCAGGAGCAAGCCTCTTTTAATTTCTTGGCTGCCGTCCCCGTCTGCGGGGATCTTGGAGCCCAGAAAAATAAAATCTGTCACTGTCTCCATTTCTTCCCCATCTATTTCCAAGGAATTGAGAGGGTCGGATGCCATGATCTTAGTTTCCTTAAGGTTGAGTTTCAAGCCAACTTTTGCACTCTCCTCCTTCACCCTCCTCAAGAGGCTCTTTTTATTCCTCTTCATTTCCGTCCATTAGAGTGCATATCGGAGGTTGCTGATATTTCTCCCGGCAATTTTCATTTTTCCTGCAACCATTCTCCATAGATTTTTGTATGGTTTTCTATGTTTTGTTGCTGGTTAAAGATTCAGGACATATTGTTATCTCTTCTGGTTGAAGACGACCTCTGGTGCCTTCTTTTCTCCTTTTTTCCCAACTCTTGGCTTTCCGATCCCAATGATCCCTACAGAGAAACATTACAATCCACTTAGAGAGCACTTTATTATAAAGACAAACCAACATTCTACTAGCCCAATCTCATTTCCCTCCCCATCAAACCTTCATTCCCAGCCATTCCCCTGCCTTCTAAGACACCGCATTATAGGAGGTAATATTTATGAGGCCTTAATAACCAGGCAGCCAGTAAATTCTCGTCGTTCACCACCGTTACTTCCTGAACACAACACAGCTTAAAATTTATCTAAGCTGGTTTATGGGACGGGGGGGGGGGAGAGAATAGATGTTCCCATTATTATTTTTTGGCATTCATGGAAAGGATCCCTATAATTCTATATGGTTAAATAGACTTCACTGCGACGTAATGTAACCATAGTCAACGGGATAGGATGAGCTATAAAATCTGTTTTAGAAACATACACAGGAGGGTGTTTATTAGTAGCCGTGACACTATCAAGCCAAGATCATTAGAACATGGCTATATCTCTAGCCCAAGTTATCTCAGAGATACATAGGACCGGAATAGACATTGTATATCCTTGGTTGCATCGTATGTCTATTTACAATCACAGAGTTAGGAGAAGTTATGAAGTTTAATGTACTGCTTTCTCCTAATGGTGACTCAGAACAGGGTTGGAAGGGACCTTGGAGGTCTTCTAGTCTAACCCACTGCTCAAGCAGAAAACCCAGTTCTGTTCCACTGATTAATTGTCAACAGAGGGAGCCTGCTTGTACTGTGGCAACTCCACTGCGCTGCACAATAGTAGCCATTTTACGCAGTACGGTAGAAGCCATTTTAAGGCACAACAGGCTGCATCTTAACAGAACACACACCCCAAGGGGGTGTTAGGGGTGTCTTCCCCCCACAGTATTCGTTTCCGGAGAGTAAGTAATCCGTGTACCAAGTTTGGTTGAAATTGCTTGAGGCGCTCCAGAGTTATGCTGGAAGATACACACATACAGCTGCTTTTATGTATATAGAAGAAAGAAAGGAGGAGAAGGAAGGAGGAAGGAGGGGGAGGGGGAGGTGGTGGAGGAGGAAAGAAATAAAGAAAGACAGACATTCTGGTGTAGCAGGGAATAGATTATTTTATATAACATAATGTACCAAAAAAAAGAGCCAATAGAAAACATAAGCTATTTGGAATGAGATAAAGAGTCAAGAAGAATTAAAGAATTTCCAGAGAAGGTAACTATTTCTCAACCAATTAAGTTGGTTACAAACACCTTTATCAAGAGAAATGAAATAAAAATGAGTTATGTAATGCCAAAAAAAAAGGTCTGAGTTTGCAAATAAACCAGGGAAGTGGCCAGCATATAAATTACATAACGAAAAAAAACTATATTAAAATTACAATGGGGAGATTCTATATTAATGGATAGTGAGGTCACACAAAAAGCATTTTATGGATATTATTCCTACTTGTATAAAGGAAGTGACGCCTCTTTAGAGAAAATAGATGAATGTCTAGAGATTTGCATAAAACAGGAAAAAACCCTCTACTCATGATTTATGGTTTTGATGATTAGACAGGATAGATTATAAAGAGTTATGCCACAGCTATAAAGTAAGAGGTAAATTTATAATTATACAGATAATTGCTGTAAAAAAGAAGCTACTTTTTTCTATCTTTTTTTCTGTTTTTCTTTATCCCACCCTCCCTCTGTGGCTCTTCTACTTTTCTCTTTGGTTTTTCTTTTTCTTACTTTTTTTTAAAAAGGGTCTTTTCCCATGTAAGGTTGAGATTGTCTTTGCAACGTTTTGGCAGGATCTCATCTGCCATCTTCAAGCGTGGGCTTAAAATGAGAACGGAGCTGCCGTCTTTCTGTAAGTCTTGGTGGGAGGGGATGGGGTGCTGGCTTTGTTTCAGTAAGTGGAATGATTGGTTGTGTGGTTGTGTCATGATTGGTGGCCAAATCACGAAAGTGTCATCAAGATATCTAAGCCAGAGTTTGGGTTTGTGTTCAGATTTGTCTAAGGCGTTGGTTTCAAAATGTTCCATGTATAAGTTTGCAATGACAGGTGAGAGGGGTGATCCCATGGGTGCTCCTTCTATCTGTTTGTATCTTTGTCCATTATGGATGACGTATGTGTTGGTTAGGCAGTGGTTGGTCAGGTCCAGGATATGTTTAGGGGGGTTGTGTTTTTTCTGGATGGCTGTCAAGGTTTCTTTTATAGGCACTTGGGTGAAGAAGGATATGACATCGAAACTCACAAGTAGGTCGCTGGGTTGTAAGTTTTGTTTCTTTATTGTTTCTATGAAGTGGAGTGAGTTTTGTACGTGTGAGGTGATGGATTCTGCGTAGGGTTGGAGTTGTTTGGCGAGGAATTTGGCAAGATTCTGTAGAGGTGAGCCTATGGAGCTGACTATGGGTCTGAGTGGTGTTCCTTCTTTGTGTATCTTGGGGAGGCCATAGAGTTTGGGGCATCTGGAAGATTTCTCTCTGGGGATGATTCTTTGCTGGATCTCTTCACTAGTTTATAGTTTATAGTTTATTTAATTTATAGACCGCCCCCTCTCCCCGTAGGGACTCGGGGCGGTGTACAGACCATTCGTAATCAAAACAATAAAATGACATAAGACATAAGACATGCAACATAAACAACTCACACACACACGGTCTGTTATAAAATCCCAAAACCAATTAAATATTAAGAACAATTTTAAAACCCATTAAAACCCCAATATAAAATTTAAAAAGCCATCCAGGAAGGTTTGAATAGATGTTAAATGCAGTTACGATTATGGTTGTAATTAAGCCAGATCTGCTACTCGAAACAGGTGGGTCTTGAGTTTCTTGCGGAAGGAGCGGAGATCAGAGGTGGTTCTAATATGGGGGGGGGGAGGTCGTTCCAGAGGGTTGGGCCCATCACAGAGAAGGCCCTACTCCTAGGCACCGCCCGCCCGCACTGTTTAGCGGATGGTACCCGGAGGAGGCCCTCTCTGTGAGAGCGGATTGGTCGCAGGGATGTATGGGGTAGAATGGCAGAGGCTTTTATTTTGGATTTGGTGGGTTTTTCCAGGTAGGTGGTGGGGTCTGTGTTTATAGGTTTGTAAGCAGGGTCTTGGAGTAGGTTGGATAGTTTGGCTTGGTAGTCAGATGTGTTCATCACCACTGTGGCGTTTCCTTTGTCTGCTGGGAGAATGATTATGTTGTTGTCTTTCCTCAGGTTGGTGAGTGTTTTTTCTTCTTGTTGCTGTAAGTTGCTTCTGGGTGGATTGCTGGAGCAAAGGACGTTGCTGACTGCAAGTCTGATTTTATTGGCTTCATCTGGGTTGATTTTGATGAGTGTAGCTTCAACTCCGCATATGATGTCTTCAGTGGGGATTGGTTTAGGGGCAACTGCAAAGTTGAATCCTCTGGAAAGGACATTGGTTTCAGCTGTGGTGAGAGTTCTGATATGTTGTGTACTGTTTGTTTCATGAGCTGCTGAGGAGGGGGGTTAGGCTTCTGTCGTTTTTTCTAGTCTGTAGAGTTTGTTGGAGTGTTTTTCTGTCTTATAGGAGGTTTCTGTTTCTGCTCTCCAGAGGGCTAGTTGTTTGAATTTGTCCCAGAGTGCTGGGTGGATTTTTTTTGCTGAGTTTGAGGTGAAGAGTGAGTAGGTCCCGGTTGGTTTGGTCTAGTAGGAATCTTTTCCTGTGGAGTTCGTTTCTGATTAGGGCTAATTCAGTTCTTTTCAGGATCCTTTCGGTGGCTGAGGTTTGTGAATGGAATTTTAGTTGGAAGCATGTGGGGATCAGGCTTTTGTCTCGGCAGCTGCGTAGGAATGTTAGGTCACATAAGATGGTGGCTCTCCGGACTTCAAGCCTCTCGTAGGATCTGGTGAGCAAGAAGGTTTCCTCCCCGTAGAGGTAAGATATTTGTTTTCGTAGATTTTCACGGGTGTAGGTATGCTGGTTTTGTTGTATTCGGGTCTATATGTGTGTGTGTGTATCTATGTTACAACCCCTGGTATGCCCAAATACCCCCCCCCCCCCACACACACACACACACACATACATACATACATACATACATACATACATATATATATATATATATATAGAGAGAGAGAGAGAGAGAGAGAGAGAAGAATAGAATAAAAGTTGGAAGGGACCTTGGAGGTCTTCTAGTCCAACTCCCTATCTAGGCAGGAAACCCTATACAGTTTCAGACAAATGGCTATCCAACATCTTCTTAAAGACTTCCAGTGTTGGGGCATTCACAACTTCTGGAGGCAACTTCTGTTCCACTGATTAATTGCCCTCACTGTCAGGAAATTTCTCCTCAGTTCTAAGTTGCTTCTCTCCTTGATTAGTTTCCACCCATTGCTTCTTGTTCTACACTCAGGTGCTTTGGAGAATAGTTTGACTCCCTCTTCTTTGTGGCAGCCCCTGAGATATTGGAACACCTGCTATCATGTCTCCCCTAGTCCTCCTTTTCATTAAACTAGACATACCCAGTTCCTGCAACCGTTCTTCATATGTTTTAGCCTCCATCCCCCTAATCCTCTTGGTTGCTCTTCTCTGCACTCTTTCTAGAGTCTCCACATCTTTTTTACATCATGGCAACCAAAGCTGGATGCTGTATTCCAAGTGTGGCCTTACCAAAGCATTATAAAGTGGTATTAACCCTTCAGGTGATCTTGATTCCATCTCTCTGTTGATGCAGCCTAGAACTGTGTTGGCTTTTGGGGCAGCTGCTGCACACAGCTGGCTCCTATTTTAGTGATTATCCTCTAGGACTCCAAGATCCCTCTCACAGTTACTACTATTGAGCAAGGTACCACCTATACTGTCCCTGTGGATTTGTTTTTTTTTTTTTTGCCTAAATGTAGAACCTTACTTCTCGAGGCAAGCTGTAGATATGTTGGTTTGTGGTGGGGGTTTTTTTTTCCTTTTGCCTTTGAGACACCAAAATTGCCCTTTTTGGAGGGAAAAAAAAGAAAGAAAGAAAAGGAAAAGTATCTGAACATGAAAGCTGGTCTGGCAACTCACTTTTGATTTTGTTGCTGCCAAATTTTGCATCAATAATTTATTGACCTCTGGCTAAGGACTGGAAGCTAAGCATTATTTGCTAGCAACCGTTTCATAAATGCATCACTTCGCTAGCCTGAGCGAAATTATTTTTGCCTTTCCTCAATCCATAGCCCTTATGAATCATTAGGGTTATCATTTTTTGTGCCTTTCTTTTTCTTGGTGTGTGTGTGTGTGTGTGTGTGAGAGAGAGAGAGAGAGAGAGAGAGGGAGGGAGGGAGGGAGGGAGGGAGGGAGGGAGAGAGACTGTATTCACCCATTCCACCGATTGTTTCCAAGTGGTATTATTTCACCTCTGCTTCTCTGATAAATGTATCCACATCGTACAACGGAGCATCAAATAGAAAGTTGCTTTCTTATCAGTCGGGAAAACAGCTTTTACTGTTTTCTTCCTGCAAAAAAATAAATAAAAATAAAATGCATTTCTCACTATCTTATCTTCTCATAAACAAACTTGGATTTGCAGGCTGGGAGAGGGAAATAAAATAAATACATCTCTGAGGACATTCGAGAGAAGTGGGTATTTTTTTTCCTTCCGCTTCTTGTTTTTAAGGGGTGTTTGCGTGCGCCTTTGATTTCTCGTTCAGTTTCTTTTGGAAATCTTCTTGGTTTGTTTTTTTAAAGAATTGGCTTTGGTTGTTTTTTCTTATTTTTCTTAAGAACATACTTTTGCATTCTCCCTCCCTCCCTCCCTCCCTCCCTCCCTTCCTTCCTTCCTTTCTCTTTCTTTCTTTCTTTCTTTCTTTCTTTGTTTTGCATGAACTGTTTTTATTTTTTAACATACAAAAATCCCATTTCCAATTAAACAGTGTGTTGGCCGGGGTACAAATAGTTTTGAAAGATAATAATCATGGTGTTTACAATAATGTTCATTACATTGATATTGATATAAATAGAAAACTGCCCAAGGAGCTGCTGATTCTGTTCTACAGAGGAATGATTGAGTCTCTCATCTACACCTCCATAACTGTCTGGTTTGGCTCTGTAACCCAACAAGACAGACACGGACTTCAATGGATAATTAGAACTGCAGAAAAAACAATGGCTACCAACCTGCCTTCCATTGAGGACCTGCACACCGCAGGAGTCAGAAAGAGGGCTTTGAAAATATCTACAGACCCCTCACATCCTGGACATAAATTATTTCAACTCCTACCCTCAAAAACCATGCTATAGATCATTGCACACCAAGACAACTAGACACAAGAAGAGTTTTTTCCCGAACGCCATCACTCTGCTTAACAACTAATTCCCTCCCTTCATATTCATATTCTTATTCTATTCTATTCTTATTCTAGTCTATTCTATTTCATTCCATTCTCTTCTATTCTTATTCTACTCTATTCTTTTCTTATTCTACTCTATTCTAATTCTATTTCTATTCTATTCTCTATTCTTATTCTATTCTATTCTATTCTAATCTATTCTATTCTAATCTTTATTCTATTATAATTCTGTAATAATAATAAAAATAATAATCATAATATTTACTTTTCTATCTTAACCAAACTCCCTTGTTTCATCAATCCCTTTCTTATATTCCCATATTTTCAACTTCTGTTTTGATTAGCTAACCATTGATAATTCCCCGTTTCTGATTGTCAAAACTGGGCTTGTTTTCACACTCAGTCCTCCGATTTTTAGCATCGTTGTAAATGTTGCTTGGCTGTCATTAGACTTTTGGGGAGATCTGGCTTTATGACTCTGACCCTCAAAATCTCCCTCCTCTTTTTCCCAGATTTCTCCCTTCTTTCTTTGCTGGAGAAAACCCCCTAAAATCTGGACCTTGATGCCTCAGCCGAATGCAGCTGTTTGAGAAAGTGCCATGCCACGTGAAGGTCAGTGATGAATTTTTAAATTTTTCTCTTTTCAGGCAGGCTGACATCAAAAGCCTTTAACGGGTGCATTAAATCACAGGCAACAGAAATGGATTAGAATATGCAACTAGGAAATTGCAGGGCTGCCAAGTAAACAAGGATTGATTCCGAGAGTCCTCTCTTCCCCCCACCCCCCACCCCATCTCCTATGCTTTGGGAAAATATATCAGCATTTCCTTGTAGAACATCCAAGATACTTTTTAGAATAGCAATCACTCAATCAGAATAGAGCTGGAAGGGACCTTGGAGGTCTTCTAGTCCAACCCCCTGCTCAAGGAGGAGACCATTTCAGTCAGGAAGGGAGGGAGGGAGAGGGAGGAAAAAGAGACGGGAGGAAGGAAAAAAGGAAAGGAAAGATGGAGGGAGGGAGGAAAAAAGGAAAGGAAGGGAAGGAGGGAGGGAAGGAAGGAAGGGAAAAAGTAAAGGAGGGAAGGAGGAAGGAAGCAAGGAAGGAAAGGAAAGGAAGGAAGGAAATGAAAGCAAGGAAGGGTTAGGGTTAGGGTTGGAGGGAGGGAGGAAAGGGAGGAAGGAAGGGAGGAAGGAGGAAGAGCCAGCGCTGTCCGAAGACGTCTCCGTGGTCATGTGGCCGGCATGACTCAACGCCAAAGGTGCACGGAACGCTGTTACCTTCCCACCAAAGGTGGGTCCTATTTTTCTACTTGCATTTTCTACGTGCTTTCGAACTGCTAGGTTGGCAGAAACTGGGACAAGTCACGGGAGCTCACTCCGTTATGTGGCACTAGGGATTCGAACCGCCAAACTGCCAACCTTTCTGATCAACAAGCCTTAGCCTGAGCCACCTTGGTGGCCCTTGGGTGTAGAGATTAGAGGACACTAAATTAGAGGAAGGAAGGAAGACAAACTTTGGGCAGTGATTTTCTCGAAGCAAAATATATTAGGCCTGTTATTTATTATTAAAAGGTTTGTTGCATTTGATTATTGGCTTAGTATTTTGTCCGAAGGAAGCCTGGAAGTGTAATTTATAGTTGTTGGCAAAGATGGTTGCATTCAGCAAGCAGGAGAGGTTAAATGCATTGTAAGAATGACTTGTAGCCACACACCCTGTCCCTGAACCCTTCCAAAAGTTGACCCCAAATTAATTTTTGCTAGAGGTCAGGGGATTATTAAAGATATCGGCCTACAGCATCTTCAACAGGCCAATAGGAGCAAATTCAGTCTAGTATTTATTTTGGTTTTTAGCCTGAAGCCTAGAAGCTCTTCAGGCCAGATTTCATTAGTGGACTTTGGCTGATCTCAAGAATTGGGTCAAAGCTGGAGGGTCAGGAGACCACTATGAAATTTCAGATGGGTAGGCTGGACATCAAAACAACATCCTGGAAGAAAGCAGAGATGAAACCAGTTCTTGTAGTCTTGCAAAATTATACGGAAGTGTTTGTGAAGTCAACAGAATCTTGAGCTGAACTTGAAGGAGACTTGAGTTCTCGCCATTGCTGGTATAATTAGTAATCCCTAACCTGAAAAGAATATTATATACCCCTCTATTTGTATAACAGAGAGGAAGCACAGAGGTGATGCTAGACAGATAGGCAGACAGACAGACCAATAGATAATAGTAGGTAGGTAGGTAGGTAGGTAGGTAGGTAGGTAGGTAGGTAGGTAGATAGATAGATAGATAGATAGATAGATAGATAGATAGATAGATAGATAGATAGATAGAGGAAAGAAGGTAGGCAGGCAGGGACAGAGAGAGATGGAAGACAGACAGACGGACAGACAGACAGATAGCTAATGGATGGATGGTTGATAGCTGTATGGATGGATGATAGATGGATGAAGGATGGATGATAGATGATAGATGATAGATAGATAGATAGATAGATAGATAGATAGATAGATAGATGATACATAGACAGAGATGGATGGATGGATGGATGGATGGATGATAGATAGATAGATAGATAGATAGATAGATGATAGATAGATAGATAGATAGATAGATAGATAGATAGATAGATAGATAGATAGATAGATGATAGATAGATAGATGATACATAGACAGAGATGGATGGATGGTAGGTAGGTAGGTAGGTAGGTAGGTAGGTAGGTAGGTGAGGGAGAGGGGGTGGAAGGAAGGAAGACAGGTAGAGACAGAGAGAGGTGGAAGACAGACAGACAGATAGATAATGGATGGATGGTTGATGGATGGATGAATGGATGATGGATGGATGATAGATGATAGATGGATGGATGGATGGATGGATGGATGGATGGATGGATGGATGATAGAGAGAGATTGATGAGAGAGAGAGAGTGATGAGAGAGAGAGAGAGAGAGATAGAGAGAGAAAGAGAGAGAAAGAGACACAGGCAGGCAGACATCATAGAATCAAAACAAATTGGCAGTGCAAAGTACTATCTGTCTGTATTTCTATTTTTGTTAAAAAAAAAAAAACAGAACTTTTGATCCTAGGTTTAATGAAGTAAAATACAAAACCCCATAATATCATTTCTGCTTTTGACACAGCTTTCAGAGAAACATTACACTTCATAATGAAAATACCGTGTGTAATTAAAGCCTAATAGGAAAATATAGTAATTAAGCCAAATTAACCGAACAGAAGCAATCAAACAAATAAAGGTTATTTTTTTCCTGAGACAACCCTTCAGGATTTAGATTGCATGTCCCATAATGATAAAAGAGCCCCAATTATTACTGTTGTGTGTGTGAGAGTGCATATGTATATCTTTTTTAAAAAAATGATAAGCTATTATTCTTTTCTAAAAATTTAGAATAAAAGTCTGACCTTCCACATCCCTAATTATTCTATTATTTCCCTCTGAATTGCTGCCCGGGAAAACGAAAAGAAAAATGAGTGAACAAGGATCCTAATTTCCCCCTAATTCTAGGGGGTGGGTGGGTGAGAAATACAATACATCATTCCTCTCAAAATAATGCTATAAAAACACATATTTCCCTTTACTTTAAAGACAATTCCCTCTGCTGTATTAAATGAGGTTTACAAAGACTAGAAGGCCCCAAGCATGCGATAAACATAACGGGACTAATTAGAATATCACCAAATTAGCACTGCCGAAATATGGGATTATTAATGGGTTTTTTTTTTTTAAGTCCATGGGAAGATTGAACCAAGAGTATCCCAAAGGTGCTTTTTCAAGAGGCCACAGGACTTTCTTTGTTTTTCCTTGAAGTTTCAGTTCTGAAACTGTAAAAGCTTCTTGGGTCAGAAGCAAAAGGTCTACAAGGAAAAACCAAGTCCAGTTGCCTTCTGAAGAACTGAAGAAGCTTCTTGGATGAGAAGCGAAGCCTCTTTAAGGAAAAACCAAGTCCAGTTGCCTTCTGAAGAACTGAAGAAGCTTCTTGGATGAGAAGTGAAGCCTCTTTAAGGAAAAACCAAAATCCAGTTGCCTTCTGAAGAACTGAAGAAGCTTCTTGGATAAGAAGCAAAATGTCTTCAAAAAAATCCAAAATCCAGTTGCCTTCTGAAGAACTGAAGAAGCTTCTTGGATAAGGAGCAAAATGTCTTCAAGAAAACCCAAAATCCAGTTGCCTTCTGAAGAACTGAAGAAGCTTCTGGCATGAGAAGTGAAGCCTCTTCAAGAAAAAAACCAAGTCCAGTTGCCTTCTGAAGATCTGAAGAAGCTTCTTGGATGAGAAGCGAAACCTCTTCAAGGAGAAACCAAGTCCAGTTGCCTTCTGAAAAAGCATCTTTGGACCAACCATGACCTGCATGATTGAGAAGCTCTATAGACATTTAGCGGTGCATCAGAGCTGAAAAAGCTTCTTAGATGAGAAGTTGAACGTCTTCAGAGGAAAACCAAGGAAGTCCAGTTGCCTCCTGAAGAAGACCCTTTGGGGCAACCATGAGCTGGATGACTAAGAGTCTCAATAGACAAGACATAAGTAGATCCTTATTCATTATTTTTAGAATTCCACCGATAATATGGTTCTTACCTCCGGAAAACCTAGACGGAAGAACATCTAAAACGAGAAAAATTAGAGCGAGTCCTACCTTCACTTTCGCAGAATCGGTGGGTATTGACGAAGGAAGCAAGGACAGGTTAGTTGGCAGATGTGTCATAAGGATGGGGTCGCAGTTTTTTTTGGGGGGGGGGATTCAGAAGCAACGATGAGCACGAATGCTTAATTCCGAGACAGCCTGGAAAAGAATAATAAGACTTCAAATCGTTCAAAACTCGCTTGACATTTCTGGAGCTGCTCTCCAACTTACATTTGCTGTGCCGCTAAAATAAAAAAAAGAGGTCTTGAAATCAACTTTCACCAGCTGGGGGATACGGACATTTTCACCGGTATGCTGCACAAATGGTGAAAAGGGGGGGGGGGAATGCCGGCGTTATAAATAAATCACTGGTCATCTCCAGGGTTAGGAACTGATTCACCTCAAAATAATGAAATGTATTTAGAATTCATGAGGCCTGCTAAATAATTAAAAGACACACATACCTCCGACTGAATGAGGCTGGAACAGTTTTTCTTTTGCCATTCGTCATGTTGCTAGGATGGCTTTTGTAATGCCCCAAATCAAGAGTAGCGAAGGAGGGAAAAAAGGTATTTGTGGAAATTAGATGGGATGTAAGTTTCAGAACGGAGGGGAAAACTTTAGAAACTAGCCCTTGGGCCAATCGCAGGAATGAAAAGTCATAAGAAAAGGTTTTGGTTGAAAATTAGCTTAGCTATTCATTCTCTCTCAAAACCTTGAGCCAGAACTGAAGAAGCTTCTTGGATGAGGAGCGAAACGTCTTCAAAGAAAAAATAAGAAAGTCCAGTTGCCTCTTGAAAAAAGCACCTTTGGGACAACGATGACCTGGGGGTTGCGGCCCGCCAGCTGCCAGCAGAGATGGTGGCAGTCTCGGATGATGAGGAGGTTGGGGAGGAACTTGGGCCAATTCTGGAGTCTGGGGAAGGCTCTGATGGATGCTCAGCATCAAAGGCAAAGATAGAGCCAGGCCCTTCTGGCATTTCCCACCCACCGGAGAGGCAGCTGCCTTTGGAGGCTGAAATGAGTGACAAGGAAGCACAACTGGGGCCTGTTCCAGATGCCGATATGCATAGAACTGTTAGGAGAGGTGAACAACGGAGGACAAGGAGTCGACTCAGGAAGCAAAGCACACATGGATACTGACTGGCCCCTCCCTGGCTGGGGAATAAATAGAAGGAAATGGGGAGCGGTGGTCATAGGAGACAACAGTTCGTATTTCTGAAGATTTTGCTCATTCTGTTTCATGCCACAGAGGCCTCTTGCCGGAACTTAATTGACGGCCTTTTGGCTGGGAGCTCACAGCCTGGCAATTATCGCAAGGAACTGATAAGGTCTGTTGCTGCATTAACTCTTTGAAGGACTCTTCCCTGGACTTATTTATTGGGTGAAAGCAATTGATTCACAGGAGGTAAATAAAGAGGGGTTTTTCATGACTGGGAGTCTGTTTCTTGTTTCTGCTACGGCTGGGTTAGAACCCTGGAGGACTGAAAATCTCCATAGACATTTAGCTGTGCCAGAGCTGAAGAAGCTTCTTGAACTGAGAAGCGAAACGTCTTCAAAGAAAAACGAACCAAGTCCAGTTGCCTCTCGAAAAAAAAGCCCTTTTGTGATGACTGCGAATCTCCGTAGATCGGTCCAGAATGGAATCCTCCGGTGTTTGTCTTTCTTCATTTTTTTTACCCGTTGAACATTTCTGGAAAACTCTCCCTTTTGGTTTTTATGGATTTGGGATTGCAACCAACAATGCAGCCTAAAGCTGGGCGCTCCTCGACTGACGACCGCAATTGAGTCCCAAACCTCTGTCGCTAAGCAAAACCAGGGTTAAGCATGTTTTCCCCGATTTTACGACCTTCCTTGGCCCCGTGATTAAGTCAATCGCCACAATTGTTAAGTTAGTTACATGCTCGTTAAGCGAACCGGGCTTCCCCATTGACTTTGCCCTTCTGAAGGTCGAGCAAAAGGGAGGGGATCCTGTGACCATCCACTGCGACCGTCATAAATACGAGACCGTTGCCCAGCACCTGAATCTTGATCATGATGGGGATACCGCAACAGTCTTCGGTGTGAAAAATTGTCATTTGTTTGCGGTGCCATTGTAATTTTGGACGATCGCTAAGTGAGAATTCGTAAGTCGAGGACTAACGGCAGTGGATTACTCCTCCTGCCATTTCCAAAAGGGTTCTTCGATAACTCGAAGCAAAAGTTGGAACGTTAAGCCTGTCAAAGAGCGTTGCATGTGCAACCGGTGTTGAAAGCGGGAAGGAAGCAGGCACATCTGGAGCACCGGAAAACGCACATTGGTTGTGCGCTCCGCAGATGTGCGTGGCATTCCGGCAGGCCATAAAACCTCCCAGTAATGGAAGCTAGGAAGAGGTTTTCAGGATAAACTGTAAATTTATAGCTATTAAAGTAAACATCGCACAGACCGGGAGATGCATAATTTTGCCATAGCTCCTGCCCGTCCCCCGAAGAAGATTGGAGAATGAAACTATAATTACACAGCCTGCAGATGCTTCCATCTGTACGTGCAAAAACGGGGCTGTTTTGGCTAAAAGTTGTGTTCTGCTTTGGTCGGTGGCATTCCTTGGTGCATTCAATCAATCAATCCATCAGAATAGAGCTGGATGGGACCTTGGAGGTCTTCTAATCCAACCCCCTGCTCAAGGAGGAGACCCTAGACCATTTCAGACAGGTGGATGTCCAGTCTCTGCTTTAAAACCTCCATTGATGAAGCACCTACAACTTATGAAGGCAAGCCCTTCTACTGGTTCAATCAATCAATCAATCAATCAGAATAGAGCTGGAAGGGACCTTGGAGGTCTTCTAGTCCAACCCTCTGCTCAAGAAGGAGACCCTAGACTATTTCAGACAAGTGGCTATCCAGTCTCTTCTTAAAGGTCTCCAGCTGGAGCCTGTTCCCAGTGTGTGCATGCGCAGAGCTGCCGGAAGAAAAGAACAGCTCAGAAATCAGGGTTAACTTGGGAGTAAAATAATAATAATAATAATAATAATAATAATAATAATAATAATAATAATAATAATAATAATAATAATAATAATAATGATAATGATAATGATGACAATAATAATAATAATAATAATAATAATAATAATAATAATAATAATAATAATAATAATTATTATTATTATTATTATTATTATTATTATTATTATTATTATTATTATTATTATTATTATTATTATTATTATTTTATTTGTTAGCCGCACCCTCTCCCGAAGGACTCGGGGCGGCGTACAATAAAAACATATAAAATACAAATATGGACAATACAAACACAAAATAGACATATACATGGAGGAGGTAGACAGATGGATGGATAAAGCCACAGGTGGGCGGTGAATGGCCCCTCCCAGAGGAAATAAAAGAGGAGCGAAAGGGGAGGGGGCTTTTGCAGGAAACAATTCGTTGGTTCGGTCGTTAGATTCATTTCAGGAGTGTGAAGATCTGTCCGTGAATCTCAGAGACTCTGTGCCAAGTCTTTCCTCGCACAGCACCTCATTTGGGAAATATTTACATGGCTGCTTTCCAAGCTAGATAAGGTCGGTGGTCATAAGTACTCCTTTGAAAGATTGTCTACTAGACCTTGGCTGAATGGGAATGAGAGGAATTCACATTTGTTTAATAAAAGGGGTTTTGTCGGGACCTGGACTCTGCCTCCTGCTTTTTGGGGAAGCCTAGCTCAGAACAGACCTCTGGCTGCACTGGTTAGAATAGGCATTAGTTCAGCCACATCTGGGAAGCTACCATTTCTCTCCCTCTCAGTACCTGCCTGGGCAATTCACGTGGCTGCGATGGGCCATAATTGTCACTTCGTCACATCTTTAACCTCTGGAACATCCACCAAAGGTTGGAATCGCATTACAGATCTTCAATTTGCCTTCAGATTAGCGGTGGAGTCAACCCATTGCCTTCCTTGCACACATCCATTCCAGGAAGAAAATCCTAAGAAAAGGACCTTAGTATCAGTTTTCTCCCCTTGAATATCTACGCAGCCCCTTTGAGGGTTCGGCTTCCAAGCCGTGAATATTAAAATCAAAGCGAACATTTTTTTCCCTAGACTCAGCCCAACGCGCCGACTTTTGAATTGCTGTGACATGCGTTAGAAGACATCTGAATTCTCTCTTCTTCTTCTTCTTTCTCTCCCTCCCTCTCTCTCTCTCTCTCTCTCCCGCTCGCACAGAAGGCTAACCAAAGCACTTTTTAAAAAGTTAATTAACTCAGCCTCGCAGCACCCTCCAAGGTAGGTCAGTACCATTAGCTAGACGGTGTAAAACAGAGAAACTCCAAAGCGCCCAATGTTGAAAGGGAAAAACCTGCTGTGATTTTTGCATCAGGTATCTCTGCCGGGAATAAAGACAAGGTTGTGTTCGGATCCCAGCAAAACTAGCGTGAGTTCCTTAACTGAACTCAAAGCTGCCAGGTGGGGGCACGGAGAGAAATTTCAACGGCTGTTCTATGCCTTGGGGCCTTGATTTGTTTAAGCCACATCTGTGGACACCCCTGCAAGGAACCAATGAATGGAAACCAATCAGGGAGAGAAGCAACCTAGGACTAAGGGGAAATTTCCTGATGGTGAGAACAATCAACCTGCAGAACTACTTGCCACCAGAGGTTATGCATGCTCCATCGCTGGAGGATTTCAAGAAGAGATTGGCCAACCAGGGAGGACCTCAGCGACAAGACTGGAGAATAATTACATTTGCACATTTGCGCTTCCTGTTAAAGGCTGATCAATTTACTTACTCCTGTCTGCCAGGTGCTTCCTCCTCTTCCTTTTTTTCTTCACTTTCACGTCTGCAAAATTGAAGCACAAAGCTTCAATCTCATAAGGAAGCAAAGCTATGAATTGTTTTGGGGTGTGTGTGAGCTTTGTTGCCTAATTAAGACACTTCCCGTCTTCATTTACCCTCACGAGATCCCTCCTCCTTTATCGGGTTCAATTTTGTAGTGCTTGTAATTCAGGCAGAAAATTGATTTTTGGGGGGAGAGCGAAAACACTCCCTCCCACTCCAGTCTGCCTTAGATAAGACCTTGCATTAATGATGCAACAATATTGATGTCGGGACTCAGGTGCCCTGGTGTATGTGTGTGCATCAAAGAAGCCTTAACATCGCCCTGTTCCAATACGTCATTATCTCGGTTTGTTTTCTCAACTTTCAAAAGATGCCTTGGAAAAGCAATCCAAGACAAGAAGCAACGGATGGAGGCTAACCGAGGAGAGAAACTATCTGGAATTAAGGAGAAACTTCCTAGCAGGGAGGACAATTAACCAGTGGAACAGATTGCCACCAGTTATTGGTGCTTCATCACTGAAGGTTTTTATAAGAAGAGACTGGATAGCCATTTGTCTGAAAGTATAAAAGTATAGATTCTCCTGCTTGAGCAGGGGGCTGGACTAGAAGACCTCCAAGGTCCCTTCCAGCTCTATTCTATTCTAATGGGGAAACTACTCAAGGAGAGAAGCAATTTGGAATGAAGGAGAAACTTCCTAACAGTCAGGACCATTGACCAATGGAACAGCTTTGCTTTCATCACTGGAGGACAGCCACTTGTCTGAATTGGTGTAGAAGGGTCTCCTTCTATAGGGGGGTTGGACTAGAAGACCTCCACGGTTCCTTCCAGATCTACTCTGATCGATTGATTCCATCTGTTTGGAAACTGGAAGGTATTCTCCAAAGCACCAGAAGGCAGGAGAAGAAGCAATGGATGGAAACACATCAAGGAGAGAAGCAACTTAGAACAAAGGATAAATGTCCTGACAGTGAGAACAATTAACCAGTGGAATGACTGGCCTCCATAAGTTATGGGTGCTTCATCAGTGGAGGTTTTCAAGAAGAGATTGGACAATCTAAAATGGTATAGGATCTCCTGCTTAAACAGGGGGATGGACTAGTAGACCTCCAAGGTTCCTTCCAGCTTGATTCTGAATTTGAAAGTATTAACAATTAATCAGTGGAACAGTTTGCCTCCTGAGTTTGCAGGAGGCCATTAGTTCAATTCATTAGAGTGAAGATCTGTTCCTGACTTCTTACCAAGGAATTGCTGCCACAGCTTGGCGTTTAGAAGATATCGGCCTGGCAGCTCTCCAAGCCTGATAAGGTCTGTGGTTATCAATTCACCCTTGAAAGACTGTTAGCCGGGACCTTGTGGGTGTTCCATCATTGGACGTTTTCAAAAATAAACCGGACAACCATTTGACCAGGATGATATAAGGTGGATCAGGAGAATGGACTAGACCTCTGAGGCCACTTCCAGCTCAATGATTCTATTCTAAAATCTCTTTTAGATCCAAACACGGAGCAAACCCAGATGGTTATTGTCAGGGTTTAGGGATATCGGAAAATCAGCGAGATCCATTAGGATGCCGATTGCCTTTTTTCATTTGGTTACAAAAACATGCTCTTCTTCCAGATCTCCAAAACAGTAATTGAAGTGAGCAGATGTCCCGCTATGCCTGAAGAGGCAGTCGGAGAAAATTAAAATGACCCACGGTAACTTGGAGGGGAAATTAAGGCATTGATTTGATGGTCATCGATGCAGCTGGAGGTCAACTCGCTAACTGCTCATTTGCTAGACTCTGCAAAAGTCGTGATCCATCATCTCACTTCCACTGATCAGTCTGACCTATCGTTGACCTCGACTGATATTTGTAGACCTCTGCCCCAATTGCTTCGAAGAGTTCTCCAGCCGACATTACAGACCAAGGAGAAATTCCTTCCCTGCCTTCATTTTGTTTCGGTTTTTTTTCTTCTTCTCCAAAGAAAAACACCCAACTGAGAAGACCATGTTCTCCTCCACCTGTTGGGAAGCGTTACTTAAACCTGGTTCGCCGCCTATTGTTGTGGCCCGCCAGTAGAGCTGGTGGCAAGTGAATAGAAGAGCTAGGGGTGGCACGATAGCAGGGTTCCAATATTTTTGAGGCTGCCACAAAAAAGAGAGGGGCCAAAGTATTCTCCAAAGCACCAGAAGGCAAGAGAAGAAACAGTGGATGGAAACTAACCAAGGAAAGAAGTAACCTGGAATTAACAATGGGAACAGTTAACCAGTGGAACAACTTGTCTCTATCACTGGATGTTTTCAAGAGATTGGGCAGCCATTTGTCTGAAATGGGACAGGGTTTCCTACCTGAGCAGGGGGTTGGACTAGAAGACCTCAACAGTCCCTTCTCTGTTATTCTATTAATCTCTTCTTCTTCTTCTTCTTCTTCTTCTTCTTCTTCTTCTTCTTCTTCTTCTTCTTCTTCTTCTTCTTCTTCTTCTTCTTCTTCTTCTCCTCCTCCTCCTCCTCCTCCTCCTCCTCCTCCTCCTCCTCCTCCTCCTCCTCCATCCTTCATCGGATGTTGGCAATCGTGTCGGCAATCCTCTCTTCTTAGAACCTGTTAAAGTTTCTCTTTGCATCCTTAGAACGTAGCATGAGTTGATCCAAGTCGGTTAAAACGATGTTTTATTGATACACTTTTTTTTAAAAAAAATCATCCAATTAAGCAAGATGGGGTTTAAAAAAAACACACACAAAGCAATTTTTGGCACCAAGTCCTTTTTAGCCAACTGGTAGCCATCCAACGTGATGTGATAAGGTGCCAACGCCACCTCCCTTCAGATGCTCCGGCTTACTCATAGTAGGCTGATATGTCATTTGCATGTCCACTAGCCCACTCTTTACAGATGGCACACCCTAGTAGTTGCTCAGACTCCAATCGAACGTAGGAGAAGAATTCAGCCCACGACTTGTGTGGGAAAGTTGACGGACTTGAGATAGAGTTCTCGGAGAGTCTAACAATTCAGATAACTCTAGATTTGAGTTTGTGGGAACCTGGGTGCTCTCGGAGCTTGGTTGCCTTCTTGAAGACATTTCATTACCAAACTAGGTAACATGATCAAAGCTGTTTATTGACCAAAGATATAACTGAGGGTGTTATCTAGTTTGGGTAATGAAACATCTGCAAGAAAATAAGCAAGCTGAGAGAGCACCAAGGGTTCCACAGTTCTCCTCCTCCTTCTCCTTTCTTCTGCTCCTCCTCCTCCTCCTCCTTCCCCATCCTCCTCCTCCTCCTCTTCCCATCCTCTCTCTTCCCCTCCCTTTTTCTTTCTTCTCCTCTCTGCAAACCCCATTCCTTTCTAGCACTAATTATATTACTTAGCTGGGTAATGAAGCATTTTGCATACAACCACACCACACTTTTCTCTTCCTCCTCCTCCTCCTCCTCCTCCTCCTCCTCCTCCTCCTCCTCCTCCTCCTCCTCCTCCTCCTCCTAATTCTTCCTCTTCTTCCTCTTCCCCCTCTCCTCCTCTTCCTTCTTTTTCTTCTCCTCCTCCTCCTAATTCTTCTGCTTCTCCTCCTCCTCCTCCTCCTCTTCCCTCTCCTCCTCCTCCTTCTCCTCCTCCTAATTCTTCCTCTTCTTCCTCTTCCCCCTCTTCTCCTCCTCCTCCTCCTTCCTCTTCTTTTTCTTCTCCTCCTCCTCCTAATTCTTCTGCTTCTTCTCCTCCTCCTCCTCCTCCTCCTCCTTCTCCTCTCCTCTCCCACTCTTTTCTAGCACTTATTTGGACAATGAAACATCTGCAAGACAACTCCCAAGCTCAGAAACCCCCCAAAGACCCCACAGTTCAACACTGAGGTACATAAATGCTCTTCCGTTAGGTCTGGGTTTGTTGTCTTTTCAGTAGGTATTCTAAACACCTCCCCTGCCAGCTTCCCCCCCTCCACACACACACAAAAACCCCACAAAATCCAGAAATCTGACTGGCGTTTTGACTCTACCTTCTTTCAGCTCCTCTTCCCAAGCTGCCTTGGAAGAGAACTTCGTTACATCCCATAATATGCCCTGCCAGCATTCATAGTCAAAGTTATTTGCTAACGGGTCCACTCAAAAGTTCTTTTCCAATTGGCTTTATTGACCTGAGGAATGCTTAGGGAACTTTTAAGGATTGCTTCAGCTCAAGATAGTTAGAATAATAAATGGGAGCCCGGCATTATTGAATGAAGCTGGAGGAGGAGGAGGCATTTCATTTTTCTTGCCTAAATGTAGAACCTTCCTTTTCTCACCCTTGACTTTCGTTTTGTTAGATAGCACCCAATGTTCAAGTCTCTCCAGATCCTTCTATTTGATTGATTGATTGATTGGTTCTCCCAAGTTTCCTTTTTTTCCCAAAGGCAACTGGATTTCTTTGTTTTTTCTTGAAGACATTTTGCTTCTCATCCAAGAAGCTTCTTCAGTTTGGAACTGAACTGAACTGGAGATTAAAACATATGAAGAACGGTTGCAGGAACTAGGTATGTCTAGCTTAAGAGAAAGAAGGACTAGGGGAGACATGACAGCAGTCTTCCAATATCTCAGGGGTTGCCACAAAGAAGAGGGAGCCAAACTATTCTCCAAGGCACCTGAGGGCAGGACAAGAAGCAACGGGTGGAAACTAATCCAGGAGAGAAGCAACTTAGAACTGAGGAGGAATTTCCTGACAGTTAGAACAATTAATCAGTGGAACACCTTGCCTCCAGAAGTTGTGAATGCCACAACACTGGAAGTCTTTAAGAAGATGTTGGATAGCCATTTGTCTGGAACGGTATAGGGTTTCCTGCCTAGGCAGGGGGTTGGACTAGAAGACCTCCAAGGTCCCTTCCAACTCTACTATTGTATTGTATTGTAGAGAACTTCTTCAGTTCTTCAGAACTGATGAAGCTCCTTGGATGAGAAGCGAAACGTCTTCAGGGAGAAACCGTGTCCAGTTGCCTTTTGAAAAAGCACTCAACCCAGCATCCGTACTCCTGGATTCATTCAATATTAGTATCTGAGACTGCTGGTGGGATCGTAGCCTCTGAAGTAGAATGTATGTATCAACCCATGTGCTCAAGCAAAACTGGTAATTTACCCATGATTGTTGTTGAAATAAAACTTCCTTCTGAAACACAAAAGAAACACAAGCCAAAAGGAAGCATGAATCAGATAATTGTCGTGTTTTCACTTCAGTCGGCAATTAAAATAAAATATGAAAATACCCATGCATTTTCATCAACATCTGTCCTAATATTGCTACACTATTTTCCCCAGACAGGTAAAATGCTTTCTACCCGCAATTTCCTCTTTATGAGAATGCTACTTTTGGGCCAATAATTATATTTTGGCGTACCCTTTTCCCTTCTTCTTGATTCCTTATGCGTTTTTTTTCCCCCGGCTGTGGAAAATCAACATGTCCATCTTTTGAAAAGCGGGTTTGAGTTTGCATATCCATTCAAAAATCGCTCCTGAAGTCCATTTTAGGATTAAACTGCAAACTCAATTTCTCCCCCCCCCCAATCCGTCGATTACGAAAAGGTGCAGGAAAATGGGTGTTGGAGAACTGAGTGACAGGCTTCTTGTGAGAAACTGTCGGAGAGGATATGGATTCCAAAGATTTGGGGTTTTATTTTGAGGATGGAAAACTTTTGATAGTTTGTAAACACTCAGAAAAATGTAAGTTTGGAAAAAATTCCTTCCTTCCTTCTCCCTCCCACTCTCCCTTCTTCTTTTTTCCTTTCCTTTCTTCTTCCTTCCTTCCTTCTCTCCCTCCTTCCCTTCCGTTCTTCTCCCTCCCTCCCTTCTCCCTCCCCCCCTTCTCCCTCCCCCTCTCACTTCCTTCCCTTCTCTTCCTTTCCTTTCCTTTTCCTTCCTTTCTTCTCCTTTCCTCTCCCCCCTCCCTCCCTTCTTCCTCCCACTCTCCTTCCCTTCCGTTCTCTTCCTTTCTCTTCCTTTCCTTTCCTTCCTTCCTTCTCTCCCTCCTTCCCTTCCTTTCTTCCCTTCTCTTCCTTTCCTTTCCTTTTCCTTCCTTTCTTCTCCTTTCCCCCCCTCCCTCCCTTCTTCCTCCTACTCTCCCTCCCTTCCCTTCTCTTCCTTTCCTTTCCTTCCTTCCTTCCCCCTCTCCCTCCTTCCCTTTCTTTCTTCTCCCTCCCTTCCCTTCTCTTCCTTTCCTTCCTTCCTTCCTTCCTTCCCCCTCTCCCTCCTTCCCTTTCTTTCTTCTCCCTCCCTTCCCTTCTCTTCCTTTCCTTTCCTTCCTTCCTTCCCCCTCTCCCTCCTTCCCTTTCTTTCTTCTCTCTCCCTCCCTTCTCTTCCTTTCCTTTCCTTCCTTCCTTCCCCCTCTTCCTCCTTCCCTTTCTTTCTTCTCTCTCCCTCCCTTCTCTTCCTTTCCTTTCCTTCCTTCCCCCTCTCCCTCCTTCCCTTTCTTTCTTCTCTCTCCCTCCCTTCTCTTCCTTTCCTTTCCTTCCTTCCCCCTCTCCCTCCTTCCCTTTCTTTCTTCTCTCTCCCTCCCTTCTCTTCCTTTCCTTTCCTTCCTTCCCCCTCTCCCTCCTTCCCTTTCTTTCTTCTCTCTCCCTCCCTTCCCTTCTCTTCCTTTCCTTTCCTTTCTTCTCCTTCTCTCTCCCCCCTCCCTCCCTTCCTTCCCACCATCAACTAAAATAATAATTATCCAGAGAAATCACCTCTTTTTTATATATATTCTATAGTTTCTGGAGTCCCAGCTGAAGGATGACTTGGAAATTAAAATCGCGGCTTAATTTTCTATTTCAGACAGTTCACTTATTAACTCACAATTCACTTATAGATTCGCTTCTATTAAGTCAATTCACTTAAATCTTTATAATGTAATTGTGAGAGTTAATGTAGATGTAAGAGGAATTGGATTATGACGTTGATTATTATTAGCTGAGGGAGAGTTTGTGAGGTGAGAGCCACTGTGTTGTAGGAGTCACTGAAGCCTTGGACACACTGTTCACACAACTTTAATCATGGAGTTTGTCATGGTTGGCTTTGAGCCAGCATTCTTTCTCAGCCCAATAGATGTGTCAGCGTTCCAAATATCATCCCAAACTAAATCAGAGTCCAAGGCAAATCTCTTCATAAAGTTCCAATTTATTAATAGAGACATGTTGGTACATCTGTTGCAAACCCGAATCTGAACTTCCTGGGGTTTCCTTCCACCCAGTTGAAAGTTCATGATCTCAAGTTCATCACATGGTCCAATCTTCCTCTGCCATGCTGACATCTCCACCCATCCAGTTCCGGTCAGGTGCAGAGGTCCAGAGACAAAGGATGACCTTGGGCTTCTAGAAAGGAATGTTTTATTTTGACAACAACCTGTTCTACAATTCTACTCCTTACTATTCCCCCTCCCAATTTCCCCACTATTGAAACAGCATAATAAAGAAATAGAGAGAGAAAGTGTGTGGCAGGTCAAAGATTCTTAAAGGAACTACTGCAGGCCTGGCAATACGTTCCGAAGCAAATGAAAATAAGCTCCAGGGAAGTTATCTGAGATATAGAGGAAAGGATGACACAAATTGGTCAGTTGTCCAAAATAGAATAGGGTCCCCTGCTTGAGGGAGTTGGTCTACAAGACCTTCAAGGTCCCCTTCTAACTCTGTTATACTGTTATTGTAACTCCAGAAGGCAAGAGGAAGTAATCTTACAAGTAATCAAAGTAAATTAATTAAGAAAGCTGATGGATAGGGTATAGGGTTTCCTGTCTAGGCAGGGGGCTGGACTAGAAGACCTCCAAGGTACCTTCCAACTCTGTTATTCTATTCTATTCTACCTCTTGCTTCAATGAATCAAACAAGATGGGGAGGGGGGGAAATCCCACTAATTGTTACTAGCTCGCATCTAACCAGGCTTCCTATTGTTTCTAAAAATTATCAATTTAGACATATCTCCCCTTTCCCTTACGATGTGGCAATCACGCCGGTTTTATTTATCCAGCCGAGACCCCAAATTTCTCCCTGTGCCATTTTACCTTTTGTAATCATTTTAAGAATGTGGACCTCTATCCCCTTATCTTTCTTTAATCTGTCGGTTATCCTCCTCCCCGAGTCCTCATCACATATTATCAAACACCATATCTCTATGAAATGGCCATTTTTCTCTCCCTTTAGGGATTTGCAAAATTGAAGTTGGAACGAAATTGCTGTTTGTTTCCTATTTTAATTATCTGAACATTCTGGTTTTTTTTTTTTTAGAAAACAGGCAGGGTTATTATTATAATCGGCATGTGTGTGAGAGAGAGACCGGGGGAATATGTGTGTGTGTTTTAAGAGAGGGCATCACCCCACTGAGTTGAATATTTTATTTGTCTCTATCAAAACAAGGGGGGGAAACGTCTCTAATGCATGGCGATATGGATTAGGAAGATCACGTGACTTTTATTGTTGATGATTTTTTAATATAATCTCGCCGGCACCAAAGTACAAATGAAAGAGGGAGGGAAAGAAATTAGAAAATAATCATAAGACCGCAGAATTAACAGGGAGGGGAATGTAAGATATACGTTGTATATAAAATAGTACAGAATAAGAATTATAAGGGAAATATATGTACATGGAAGGATATAAGAGGCATTGTACATGGAAACATGGAAAGAGTAATATGTATAAAAGAAATGTAAGAATAAATAACTATATGAGAAGATGAAAAATGTGTAAAAATAGAGATAGAGATAGATAGATAGATAGATAGATAGATAGATAGATAGATATAGATAAATGATAGATAGATAGATATAGATAAATGATAGATAGATAGATAGATAGATAGATAGATAGATAGATAGATGATAGATAGATAGATAGATAGATAGATAGATAGATGATAGATAGATAGATGATAGATAGATAGATAGATAGATAGATAGATAGATAGATAGATAGATAGATAGATAGATAGATAGATAGACAGACAGAGAGAGGGGGGAGATGTACGGATAAAAGAGTATAATGGAGGTTTAATAAGGTGGAAATGTTGCAAGGATGACATTTATGTTTTTAAAAAATGGAAAAAAACTCTTTAATAAAAAATATTTTTTAAAAAAAAGAAAGAGGGAAGGAGAGAGGGGAAAAAACAAAAAGGAATTAAAACTCTCAAACCCATTTGGTTTAGAAACAGATGCCTTGCTTGTTGACACCATTTTTAGTGGAAGATTGCTTGAATTCCTTGACCTCTGGCTGATGTAGAAAGCAAGTGGCCTTCCATTAGACATCAGGGTGTATTTATTCTCCCTGCTCATCCTGACCCGGAGCTCAAAATTGGATCTCCCAACAAAGCTTGCTATGAAATGAATTCTCCCAAATTCATGGCCACAAAGGTACATTTACGGGTTAAGGCCTCTGGCATAGAAACCAGGAGACTGTGAATTCCAGTTTCACTTAGGCGATTGGGTGACTTTGGGCCAGTCACCGGGAGATGGTGAGTTCTAGCCCTGCCTTAATCAAGAAAGTTGACTGTCAGTGACTTTGAGCCAATCACCAGGAGACGTGAGTTCTAGTCCCACTTTAGGCATGAAAGCCGGCTGGGTGTTTTTGAGCCAATCACCAGGAGACAGTGAGTTCTAGTCCCACCTTAGGCATGAAAGCCAGCTGGGTGTCTTTGAACCAATCACCAGGAGACAGTGAGTTCTAGTCCCACTTTAGGCATGAAAGCTAGCTGGGTGACTTGGGACAACAACCAGGAGAGGGTGAATTCTAGTTCCACCTTAGGCATGAAGGCCGGCTGAGCGTCTTTGAGCCAATCTCTAGGAGATGGTGAGTTCTAATCCCGCTTTAAGCAAGAATGCTGGCTGGGTGACTTTGAGCCAATCTCTCTCTCTCGCAGCCCAGCACATAATAGAGTGGTTCCAAACCAAATCAGAAGACAGGTCTACCAGCTATCCGGAGGCCTAATTGTTTCTGTTATTCAATTATTGTCACTGTTGTTATGAAACTCTTATTTCAGTTCATTATCTATTCATTAAAAGCACATGCAGATTGTTAGGCATTCATTAGCACCAGATTATTCAGTCAAATTCATTTTGGTGGCATGTTTCTCGTGAAATAATCTCACCAGTCATTTCAGGACAGAACTAGAGAGAGCTTTTGAAACAAACTGGGATTTGTGGGGCCGACTAATCGTTAGGGTAAGCCAGGAGGCAGGTCAAAAACGTAAACCTGAAATTAGAGCCAATTGGGACTGGTAGAAAAAGATGTTTTTAGGGTTGAATTGTGGGGTTCTGAGTGCTCTCTGAGCTGGGTGGCTTTCTTGCAGAGGTTACATGACCCAACTAGGTAACATCATCAGTGCTAGAAGGGATGGGGTTTGCAGAGAGGAGGAGTGGGGAGGAGGAGGGAGAGGAGGGGAGGGGAAGGTGGAGGAGGGAGAAGAGGAGAGGAGAAGGAACAGGTGGAGGAATAAGAGGAGGAGGAGGAGGAGGAAGAGGAAGAAGGAGAAGAAGAAGATGATGATTATTATTATTCCGAGGGGTCCTTGGTACTCTCTGAGCTTTGTGGTTTTCTTGCAAACCTTTCATTACCCAACTAAATAACATCATCAGTGCTAGAAGGCATTAGGGTCATCTGCATCTGTACCAAAGACAAATTCCTTGGGTGTCCAATCACACTTGGCCAATGAAGAATTCTATTCTATTCTATTCTAATCTCTATTCTATATTCTATTCTACATTCTATTGTATTCTATTCTATTCCATTCCATTCCATATTCTGTTCCGTTCCATTCCATTTTCTGTTCTGTTCCGTTCCATTCCATTTTCTGTTCTGTTCGATTCTGTTCTGTTCTGTTCTGTTCCGTTCTATTCCATTTCATTCCATATTTTGTTCCGTTCCATTCCGTTCCATTCCATTCCATATTCTGTTCTGTTCCATTCTGTTCTGTTCTGTTCCATTCCATTCCATATGCTGTTCTGTTCCGTTGCATTTTCTGTTCTGTTCGATTCTGTTCTGTTCTGTTCCGTTCTATTCCATTTCATTCCATATTCTGTTCTGTTCCATTCCATTCCATATTCTGTTCCGTTCTGTTCCGTTCCATTCCATTCCATTCCATATTCTGTTCCATTCTGTTCCATTCCATTCTGTTCCATTCTGTTCCGTTCCATTCCATTCCATATTCTGTTCCGTTCCATTCCATTCAATATTCTGTTCTGTTCCGTTCCATTCCGTTCTGTTCCATTCCATTCCATATTCTGTTCTGTTTTGTTCCGTTCCATTCCACTCCATTCCATATTCTGTTCCGTTCCATTCCATTCCATTCCATATTCTATTCCATTCCAATAGTGGCCTTACCAAGGCCATTCCATTGATTCTTTGTTCTCACTATCAGGAAACTTCTTCAGTCTTCACTCCGGCCTTCTCAGACTCCCTGGCTCCCCCCTTTCCCTCCAATATGAAGAGGGACCTTCCACTTCTTTTAAAAATTGCAATATTATTGTCACACACACACACACCCCAAGGAAGAGAAAAGGTTGGAAGATTTCTCCCTCCTTGGAGAAGCTCAGTGCCACGTTCCTTCCCATTTCTCTGCTCACCACCGGAGGGGGAGGATTTTGAAAATCCATTTTGCTTCCCCGTCGAAAGCTTTTAGCCAACTCAAGCTAATGGCCCACTGCTGTAAGGGAGCGTGCGAAGTGGATAAAACGAAACGGGTCCCCAAATTGCAGTGGAGCCCCTCTAAAAGAAAACCCACCCAATCGTGGAATTCTCCAAAGAGGGGAGCGAATTTCGCAGGGGAAGAAGGGGAGGATAGGAACGGGCTAGATTAATCCCACCCTCTCAAATGGCAGAAATTAGTTTTTCTCCTTCGAGAGTACAAAGGAAATCCACCCCCTTTTACCTTCGGCTACTTCGGTTTTGAAAGTGGGAAGGGAGGAAGGTCAGGTTCTTTTTCAAAGTGGTGTAGGGTTTCCTGCCTAAGCAGAGGGTTGGACTAGAAGACCTCCAAGATCCCTTCCAACTCTGTTATTCTATTCTGTTCTGCTCTGCTCTGCTCTGCTCTGCTCTGCTCTACTCTCTACTCAACTCTATTCTATTCTATTCCTATTCCTACTCTACTCTACTCTATTGTGCTTCATTCTATTCTACTCTACACTACTCTACTCTATTCTATTCAATTCTATTCTACTCTACTCTAGTCTACTCTACTCTCTACTGCTTAAAAACACTCGCTTTGGTGAGCAAAATGATGGGGGAGTAATGGTCTAAAAAATAGAACTGCTCCTGAGCAATGAGATGTTCATCTCATTCTTCATGGGATTATATTAGATTAACAGAGTCAAAAGGAACTGTGTAGGTCATCTAGTCCAACCCAAGCAGGAGACCCTACACCATTTCTGACAAATGGCAGTCCAGTCTCTTCTTGAAAGTCTCAAGTGATGAAGCTCCCACAACTTCTGAAGGCAACTTCTGTTCCATTGGTTAATTGTTCTCACTGTCAGAAAGTTACTCCTCATTTCCAGGTTGAATCTCTCCTTGATCAGTCTCCATCCATTATTCCTTGTCTGGCCTGCAGGTGCTTTGGAAAATAGCTTGATCCCCTCCTCTCTGGGGCAGCCCTTCAAATATTGGAAGACTTCTCTCATGTCTCCCCTGGTCCTTCTCTTCCCTAGACTAGCCGTGCCCAGTTCCTGCAACCGTTCATCGTATGTTTTAGTCTCCAGTCCCCTAATCATCCTGGTTGCTCTTCTCTGCACTTTTTCTAGAATCTCAACAACTTGGAGAACAAGGTGTCCTCCAAAGCAGCAGGCACACGTGGAACTCAAGAAAATGCTTTAAAAATACCCTTCTTTTCAAAATTGTACATTTTGGGGAGCGGGTGGGGACATCTCTTCACTTGTTCCTGGACACTTGAAGAGCTCTCCATGTATTTGGTGGACTCCATCACCCTGATCCACTTCTATGGAGATCGTGGAGGTGACCGTTGGCTTGTTCTCTAGGACCACAGGCATTCCAGAAACATCTCCCCAATGAACTCTATCGTCTTCCTCTTTGTGATTCTTCACAGCACAATTTTTTCAACCCAACCAAAGTCCCCTAAACAAAGGCTCATCTTTTTCTCTGTTACTGTTGTTGGATTTTCGGACATCTGCTCACAGCCAGCTGCTCCTAATAGAAATCTTTCCCCAACTTTTGCATTTTCCTTCTTCCCTGATGCTTCTTCCTGCAGCGTTTGGATATTGGTTTCTTGGCGGCTGACTTTAGCGGACTCTTTCAAATTCAGCTGGTGTCTCCGCTTAGGAAACATGGAGTGATAAGAAGCTAAAAGCTGCTTGGGGAAAGCTAGCACATTAATAAGTCTGACATCTCTTCTCTCGCTCTCTCTCCTTCCCTCCCCCTGATAGGGGGAGAAAAGGACAAACTAATGTATATTGCAGATGTTTTTAAGGAGGCTTTATGCAGGTGAGACCCCAGAGTGAATAAACTCCCTCTCTTTGATAAATGAAAGAACAAGCTTTCCAGTCTGCAAAAAAACCACCATATAGAAACTGTTGGTCCTTCCACTTACTTAAGGAGAGAAAATGATTTGCGGATTCTTAACCTCCAAGGAAATTAGGAACAGGAAAGTTGGAATGAGGAATAACGTGTCAACCCAAATCTCCCATTCTCCCAAGTTTTTAAGATTTCTTTAAAATTCCATTGAAAGGGGTGGAGGTTGCATATATTGTATGCAAGGTAGTGGGGCATGATGATGTGATTTTACAAGAATAAAAACAGAATGACAGTGTTGGAAGGCCCCCTGGAGGTCTTCTAGTCCAACCCCCTGCTCAAGCAAGAAACCCTGTACCGTTTCAGACAAATGGTTGTCCAATTTCTTCTTCAAAACCTTCAGTGTTGGAGAACCAACCATTTCTGGAGGCAAGCCATTCCACTGATTTAATTGTTTTCACTATCAGGAAATTTCCCCTTAGTTCTAGGTTGGTTTGATTAGTTTCCATCTATTGTTTCTGGCAAAAGAGGGTGGGGGGGAAAACCCCCATTTAATTTAATCAATCAGAGAAGGACGCAAGAACCAAAACTCCTTCCCAAAGTCACTCTTCCAGATTTTAATTTATACGAGGCCTCCAGTGGAATTCAGCCAGTTCGGACCAGTTCGGCCGAACCAGTAGTTATGGCCAGCGGCTGCTCCCCCCCCTTGCTATTCCATCCATATAATCGCCGTGGTTTAGAAGGCAGGGGGTGGGGGGAAACAAACATGTGTTTCGTTTTCCCCCGGTGGTTTTGCATTTCGGGAGTCGCTTTTTTAATTTTGCAAAAGTTGAGAATTCTGAAAAGAACGGCCTTCTCAGCCTCATGTGCTCCGTTTAGGTTCTTGGGTACCCTAAAAATTAAACGGTGAACACATGCGTGGCAACAGCTCCTGGGGAACATCTTTGCATTCGGAAACAAGAAGAAAGAGATTTTTCTTTCCAATTTGCAGGTTTGCAAAATTGTAATCTGTCCGAGCTCAGGTGCCTCTTCTCTTAGGGTGGGGGGTCATTCCTAATCCGTTTTGGGAACCTTCCTTGATTCCAACCCCCCTCCCTTCTTTCCCCACCGCGATTTGCATTTCCAGAAAAGAGCGAGGGAAGGAAACATTTGCATTCTCTTTTGCTAGCCTTCTTGGAGACGAAAGGTGTTGTCAGGTCACCCTTATTTAGGAATCATTTAAAATTAAAACCCAAACAGAAGAATGAATAAATCATAAGAGCTGGAAGGTTTATGGGGAAATCAATGTTACTGTAATTTTTAAATTGGCAGGGGCTCAACGCCTGTCAATGAGACATGCTGATATTTGCCTGGTTATGCTAGCAGCCTCCTAGATCTACCTGACTTAATTTTTATTCAGGTGTTCACCTTTCATCCAGAGAGTAGAATTCTATTCTATTTTCTATTCTATTCTATTTTCTATTCTATTCTATTCTATTTTCTATTCTATTCTATTCTATTCTATTTTCTATTCTATTCTATTCTATTCTATTCTATTTTCTATTCTATTCTACTCCATGCTATGCTATGCTACTCTATTCCATTCCATTCCATTCTATAGTCTAGTCTATTCTATTTTCTATTCTATTCTATTCTATTCTATTCTAATTCTATTCTATTTTCTATTTTATTCTTTTCTACGCTATGCTACACTAATCTATTCCATTCCATTCCATTCTATAATCTATTCTATTTTCTATTCTATTCTATTTTCTGTTCTATTCTACTCCATGCTATGCCATGCTACTCTATTCCATTACATTCCATTCTATAGTCTATTCTATTCTATTTTCTATTCTATTCTAATTCCATTCCATTTTCTATTCTATTCTTTTCTATGCTATGCTACACTAATCTATTCCATTCCATTCTATATTCCATTCTATTTTCTATTCTATTCTATGCTATGCTATGCTATGCTATTCCATTCCATTTTATATGCTATGCTATGCTATTCCATTCCATTCCATTCCATTCTATTTTCTGTTCTATTCTATTTTCTATTCCATTCCATTTTCTATTCTATTCTATTTTCTATTCCATTCCATTTTCTATTCTATTCTATTTTCTATTCCATTCCATTCTATTTTCTATTATATTCCATTCCATTCTATTCTCTATTCTCTGTTCTATTTATTTCAGCAATCTGTATAGCCCACCATGTCACAATCAAGTGTTTCTGGGTGGCAAACCATAGAGCTAAAAATATAAATAAAAAATCCAGCCAATAAACAGATTGCAAAGAGGTAGATGGACTGCTAATGACTAACAGTCTTTAAAAAAAACACGCACACACAACCTGGACAGCCGCTTCTACTGCAAAGCAACAAATTACAAATCAGTGAAGAAAAATGGTCAGTCGGTGCTTTCAGGCTCTTGCAAGCCTTCTTTTTTTGCAAATGAGTATGCAATTCCCTGCAGGAGATTAGAGTCTCATTAACATGGAATCCTCGGTTGCAGAATATCATGCCAAATGGTTGCAAGCAACAGCTTGGGAGCTGAACGGAATCGGAAAGCAGTCTAGGGTGTGTCCACCCTTAGATGGCACACCAGGGATCTAGACAGAATAATCCTGTTGGAAGGGGCCATCTAGTCCAACCCCCTGTCCAAGTAGGAGACCCTACACCATTTCTGACAAATGGCAGTCCAATTTCTTCTTGAAAGCCTCCAGGGATGAAGCTCCCACAAGTTCCGAAGGCAACTTCTGTTCCATGGGTTGACTGTTCTCCCTGTCGTGAAATTTCTCCTTATTTCTAGGTTGAATCAATCAATCAGAATAAATCTGGAAGGGACCTTGGGGGTCACCTAGTCCAACCCTACATCCAAGGAGGAGACCCTACACCATTTCTGACAGATGGCAGTCCAGTCTCTTCTTGAAAGCTTCCAGGGAGGAAGCTCCCACAACTTCCGAAGGCAACTTCTGTTCCATGGGTTGATTGTTCTCATGGTCAGAAAATTCCTCCTTATTTCTAGGTTGAATCAATCAATCAGAATAGAGATGGAAGGGATCTTGTAGGTCTTCTAGTCCAACCCCCTGTCCAAGTAGGAGACCCTACACCATTTCTGACAGACGGCAGTCCAGTCTCTTCTTGAAAGCTCCAGTGATGAATCTCCCACAACTTCTGAAGGCAACTTCTGTTCCATGGGTTGACTGTTCTCCCTGTCAGAAAATTTCTCCTTATTTCCAGGTTGAATCTCTCCTTGTTTAGTTTCCATCCATTATTCCTTGCCTGGCTTTCAGGTGCTTTGGAAAATAGCTTGGCCCCCCTCCTCTCTGGGGCAGCCCCTCAAATATTGGAACATTGCTACTCTGTTTCCCCTGGTCCTTCTCTTCCCTAAACTAGCCATGCCCAGTTCCTGCAACCGTTCTTCATATGTTTGAGCCTCCAGTCCCCTCATCAACCTGGTTGCTCTTCTCTGCGCTCTTTCTAGAGTCTCAATATCCTTTACAGATTAACAGAGTTGGAAGGGACCTTGTAGATCACCTAGCCCAACTCCCCACCCAAGCAGGAGACCCTACACCATTTCTCACAGATGGCAGTCCAGTTTCTTCTTGAAAGCTTCCAAGGATGAAGCTCCCACAACTTCTGTTCCATGGGTCGATTGTTCTCGCCATCCTCCAAAATTTCAGGATGTGTAACAATAAACAAATAAAAGTTCTGTAGCTCTTAAATCTGAAGGCTGGGATCTCAGAACTGTTAGCTGCAGAGCGTCATCTGCTTTCCTTGCCAAAGAATCTAAATTCAATATTTCTGTTTCGCTCGTTGTCAATAAGGCCAAGTTTCAATGAGCTGAACTCTCTCAATAAAAGCTAGAGTTGCCACTGAGAATTAATGACAGTTTTGAACATAGCGGAGACCTTGGGGAGTAATTTTAGAGTTTTTTTTTAATAGAATAGAAGAGAATAATAGAGTTGGAAGGGACCTTGGAGGTCTTCTAGTCCAACCCCCTGCCTAGGCAGGAAACACTACACCCCTTCAGACAAATGGATATCCAATCTCTTCTTAAAAACTTCCAATGTTGGAGCGTTCACAACTTCTGGAGGCAAGGTGTTCCACTGATTAATTGTTCCAACTATCTTGGAAATTTCTTCTCAGTTCTAACTTGCTTCTCTCCTTGATTAGTTTCCGCCCATTGCTTCTTGTGGCAGCCCCTGAGATATCGGAAGACTGCTATCATGTCTCCCCTAGTCCTTCTTTTCAATAAACTAGACATTTCTAGTTCTTGCAACCGTTCTTCATATGTTTTAGCCTCCAGTCCCCTCATCCTCTTTGTTGCTCTTCTCTGCACTCTTTCTAGAGTCTCAGCATCTTTTTTACATCATGGCGACCAAAACTGGATGCCGTATTCCAAGTGTGGCCTTACCAAGGGATTGTAAAGTGGTATTAACCCTTCACGTGATCTTGATTCTATCCCTCTGTTGATGCAGCCTAGAACTGTGTTGGCTTTTTTGGCAGCTGCTGCACACGGCTGGCTCCTATTTAAATGGTTGTCCACTAGGACTCCAAGATCCCTCTCCCAGTTACTACTATTGAGCAAGGTACCACATATTTTGTTCCTGTGCACTTTGTTTTTCTTGCCTAAATGTAGAACCTTAATTGTTTTCAGGATTGAATTTCTTCCTGCTGCCTCTCTCTGTCTGTCTGCTGCCTGTTGCATTCATCTATCGCATGGGAGTGCTGCTGATTCTGCCTGCTGGTAAGTGACGGTTTTTTTTTCTTTTTTTTTAATGTATTTTAAAATAATATTTTATTTATTGTGCATAGAATTTTTTAAAATAATTTTACTTAAAAGTCTTGAGTGTAGAATATTTTAAAATGGTTTACTTCAATTTATTGTGTGTGGATTCTTTTTTTAAATTGTCTTAGACTATTTTAAAAAAGATTCTATCCAAAATAAATTAAAATAAACCATTTTAAAATATTCTATACTCGATACTTTAAAATGTATTGTGCATAGAATTGTTTTAAATTGTTTTATTGTAATTTATTGTGTATTGAACATTTTTAATGGTTTCATTTTAAGTTATTGTGTGTGGAATAGTTTGAAATGGTTACAGTATAAATTATTGCTGGTGGAATAATGGTTACAGTATACAATGGCTGGTACAATACCTTAAAATAGTTATAGTATAAATTATTGCTGGTGGACTACTTAACAATGGTTTTTAAGGATTTTTTTTTATTTATAGAATATCTTTTTTTTAATTATTGTTTGGGAATTTTTATTTTTTAATTGTTTATAAAATATATTTACTACAAGAAATGTTATTCCTTTTTGCAAATGTTTTCTTTGTGATGCAATATATTGCTTAAAAGTGTTCAGACCAGGTTTATGTATCTCAAAGTGGCTGCTTTTCTATGGGCAGGCCAGGTTGATGCAAGGCAGCTTTGCAAGATTTTGTGGGTTTCACCCTCGTTTATGTAATTCTGAGGTGGTTGCTGGTTCTGTGAGCTTCCTGGCACTGTCCTTTATAATTTCCCACAATGTCTTGATGGTTTTTATTCCAGTGGCTTTGTCTTTCCGGTCCTTAGGGTTAGGGGAAAAAAACTGGTTTCATTTGCAGTCTTTGGGGGGGGGGGGTCAAAAAGGAGAAAGAGGGAGAAAGAGGAGGTGGGGGAAAGTGGGATCCTTGCTGCTTTCTGAGCTTGGTGGGTTTTTTTTACAGACATTTCACTACCAAACTAGGTAACATCATCAGTGCTAGATGGGGTTGTGGGGAAAGGAGGAGGAGGAGAAGTCGAAGGACAAAAAAGGAAAAAGATAAGGAGGGAGAGGACTGTGGGGTCCTTTGGTGTTCTCTGAACTTGGTGGTTTTTAATTATTTTTAGGAAATTTTTATTTATTTGTTGTTTATAGAATGTTTATTACAAGAAGTGTTATTTCTTTTTGCAAATGTTTTATTTGTGATGCAATATGTTGCTTTTAAGTGTACAGGTTGGTGTATAGTATGTGTCTCAAGGTGGCTTCTTTTCTATGGGCAGGCCAGGTTGGTGCAAGGCAGCTTTGGCAGATTTTGTGTGTTTCTGTGTGATACCTGGTTGTTTAGGTAATTGTGAGGTGGTTGCTGGTTCTGTGAGCTTCGTGGCACTGTCCTTTATAATTTCCCACAATGCCTTGATGGTTTTTATTCCTGTGGCTTTGTCTTTCCTGTTCTTAGGGTTAGGGAAAAAAACTGGTTTCATCTGCAGTCTTTTGGGGGGAAATTGTGTTGTTGTTGTTGTTGTTTTGGTGTTTTCCTGGCACTGTCATAGTTTGTTTGTGTGGGTATGTAATGTCCCGCAGTTATCTACACATTAATAATGATCAAGTACTAATAATATTTCCTTATACATTTTAGTGACCTTTCCTTTCATAATTGGTGTTTTCTTTCATACTTTTAGATTTCTAATTGCTGTTTCTGTTAGTTAGCAATTGATAAAACAAATTCCATGTGAAAAAGTATTCAAAGCCTTCTTGGTTTTAATTGTCAATTTATTCATTCTTGCAGATTCTAATATTTATTCATTTTCATATCTTTGTTTTTTCCACTGTTGTGCAAACACAATTCCAACAGCTGTTAACATGTGTAAAATTAAATATGTATTTATTCCCTTTGAAATACAAGTAGTAAGTAGTAAGCTACTTACCTTCTGTAAGTAGCTCTTTTATTGTTTTGTGTACTTATTTTAATCTTATGTAAGTAGTAAGTGCACAAAATAATAAATTTCCTTTTTTATATCTTCTTTTTGTAGATCATCTATTGGGGCAAAAAATTCAGTGACATTGTCTTGGCCACTCCCATCCGGTCACATGACTGCCAAGCCACTCCCACCTGGTCACATGGCCGGCAAGCCACTCCCACCCGGTCACATGGCTGGCAAGCCACTCCCACCCGGTCACATGGCTGGCAAGCCACTCCCACCCGGTCACATGGCTGGCAAGCCACTCCCACAAAGGAGGCCACACCCACAGAGTAGGTTCCAAAAAATTTTGAAATCCACCACTGCTCCAGACTAACCAAACTCAATTCCTGCAACCGTTCTTCTTGCGTTTTTGTCTCCGGGTCTTTAACCCTCTTCGTTGCCCTTCTCTGAACTTTTTGCAAACTCTTATCTTTTTTTTCCCTAACGTGGTAAACAAAACTGGATGGGGAAATATTCCAGGTGTGGCCTTACTAAGGCTTTCCTAAAGTGGTACTAACACTTCACTTTTGATTCTAGAAAGACGTTTTGATATCTGGGCCTATCTTTAATTTGCAGAAACGAGACCGCTCATAAATCTTAGCCACCGAGTCCAGCAAGAGGGGGGGAAATATTTTGCTTTTCTTTCTCCCCCCCCCCCAATGCAAATGATCTTATTTTCTGGCTGCTGCATAGATTGAATGGCTGGACAGGTTCTGCAGTCCGTGGGAAGGCAGGGTGGGGGGAAAAATTGGAACGCTGTGCTTGCATATTTCACTGAAACCCCTACAAAAGGAGAATAATAATAAGATTTTTTAAAAAAAAAATCCACCAGGAAGGATATTCCGCTTAGCTGTCTTCTGTTGCATTACTAGCCCAGCTTCAAATACCTGAATTTCACCACTGCGGGAGGACGAATCGATCAGAAAGCGGCATCGCTGGCTTTAAGTGTGTAAACACCTTCTATTCACATGAGATTGATTTTTTCTCTCTCTCTTCTTGGTCTTCTACTGCCATCCTTCTTTTCATCCTCCTTCCCCTCTGATGCATTTGTACAATCAGAGGTATTGACTGCAAATAAGAAGGATAAAGAGCAGGTTTCCAGCAAAATTATCAGTCTCCTCCTTGGCAGATCTGACTGTAAAAAGGCCGACCAGATGCAAGCATTTGTTGGCTCCCTAGTCTTCAGAACTGAAGAAGCTTCTTGGATGAGAAGCGAAACGTCTACAAGGAAAAATAAAGTTCAGTTGTCTTCTGAAGAACTGAAGGAGCTTCTTCGATGAGAAGCAAAATGTCTCCCTCCCTCTCTCTCTCCCCTTCTTCTCTCTCTCTCCCCCTCTCCCTCCTTCTCTTTCCCTCTCGTTCCCTCTCTCTCTCTCCTCTTTCTCTCTCTTTCTCTCCCCCTCTCTCCCGCTCTCTTCCTCTCCCTCTCCGCCCCTCCCTCCCTCTCTCTTTCTCTCTCTCCCTCCTTTCTCCCTCCCCCTCTCTCTGCAGTATCAGAAGAGACATCGCGTTCATTTCTCTTTCCGTTCTCTTGCCTTTCATCTCTTTGTTTCCCTCCTTCATTATATCTTTTCACATCTGATGTGTCGTTTAAAGAAATAGTGATACCTGAGGTTTTGATTTTGGCATATCCAGGGCGGTTAGATTTGGGTTTAGGGGGAAAACGGCACAAAGGAAATAATGAAATCATCCAAGTCTTGTTTTCTGGACACAGCAAATGATTGAATGCCAGACTTAGGAAGAGTTATAATATCCATTTAGCTGAGCTTCTCCTTCCCCCACAGAGTCCCCAAATGGATGAATCTCCTGTCTTTCCCAGGTGGGATGAAAATTGAGAGGAGATTAGGTGGATAAGAAGCGGATTTCTTTTTCCCAGGTAGCTTAGGAGCTCTAGCAACAGATTCTCCTCCATTTTCCCCCCCGCTGCTCTGTGGTTTGTGGAGTTTTCCTTTCCTTCCCCTTCTTCCCCAGCGCAAAAGATTTTAAGTAGACTCTCTCACAAGAGATTTGGGAATTTCCGATAAAGGAGAATCTGTGTAGCTCAGGGTTAAAATGAGGGGTCCTGGGCGCTCTCTTGGTTGTTTCATGACCCAGGTAAATGACATCAGCAGTGCCAGAAGGGAATGGGGTTTGCAGGGAGGAGGAGGAGAAAGAGGAGGAGGAGGAGGAGGAGGAGGAGGAGGAGGAGGAGGAGGAGGAGGAGGAGGAGGAGATAGAAGAAGAGGAGGAGGAGAAGGAGGACTGTGGGGTCCTTGGTGCTCTCTGAGCTTGGTTCTTTTCTTGCAGACGTTTCATGACCCATTTAGGTAACATCATCAGTGCTAGAAGGGAGGAGGAGGCGGACTGTGCGGTCCTTGGTGCTCTCTGACCTTGGTTGTTTTCTTGCAGACCTTTCATGACCCAAACTAGGGAGCATCATCAGTGCTAGAAGGAACATACAACAAAGCCCGCTCCCTTCTAACACTGATGACGTTATCAAGTTGGGGGTTGAAATGTCTATAAGAAAACAACACAACTAAGAGAGCACCAAGGAGCCCTCACTTAGGAAGTTCACCCTCTGTCTGAACTGCAGCTCCCTTTCAGATCCTCTCATAAATCCCTTTCAGTTGGGGAAATGGGGAAAGATAAGGAGGCTGTAGGGTGCGGTGGCTAAGACGCTGAGCTTGTCAATCAGAAAGGTCAGCAGTGCGGCGGTTCGAATCCCTAGTGCTGCGTAATGGAGTGAGCTCCCGTTCCTTGGCCCAGCTTCTGCCGACCTAGCAGTTCGAAAGCACGTCAAAAATGCAAGTAGAAAAATAGGAACCACCTTTGGTGGGAAGGGAACAGCGCTCCATGCGCCTTCGGCGTTGAGTCATGCCAGCCACATGACCACGGAGACGTCTTCGGACAGCGCTGGCTCTTTGGCTTTGAAATGGAGATGAGCAGCGCCCCCTAGAGTTGGGAACAATTAGCACATATGTGCCAGGGGAACATTTACCGTTACCTTTTAGAACGGTTTAGGGGGAGAGGTTATCAAAATTAGAAGGACAAGCAATTGAAAACTTGAGCATCTTAGCTCGTAAGACCGAAGGCTCTGGCCCCAATTTTTCAATTTTTTTCAAGATGATGTTTCTGAGTTTTGGGGTTCTTTCTTCTCCCTGCCTCCATACTTCTTCTTGAATGAAATTTATGAAAATCTCTTGACATGTCATCTCCATGTCTCCCAACGCATTGAGGAAGTCGTGCTTATTTCATTTTTCTTTTGAAACCTGTAGCCAGTCTGGCCTGTGTCTCCAAAACAATGTAAATAATTTAACCGCTTCAATAATTTAATACCAAATAATTATCATATAATGGAACTATTTGGTGGCTCGTACCCCCAGACTGAAAATCAGAGTAAACATATTATGGGTTTCCTGTTCTCCAGCTACTCATTATGTTGCTTTCTCAATGGACCACCACACCCTAACCAAGGTCCTTCGCTTCTCTCATTAAGGTCATGTTATTCAATGTCTCCAGATGGGGTCAACACAGCTTCAAAACAGTCATGATGGGGTAGGGTAGGAAGATAGTGGAGTAGAACAATGAAGATACTATTCCGTAATGTTTCCGTAATTGCAATAATTCCACTACCAGGGAGGGAAATGGATCTTGGTGCATATTACATTTAGAATAGAACAGAACAGAACAGAACAGAACAGAATAGAATAGAATAGAATAGAATAGAATAGGAGAAAAATGCAGAATAATAGAATAGAATAGAATAGAATAATAGAACAGAACAGAACAGAAGAAAAATGCAGCATATAATAGTTTAGAGTGCAATGGAATGGAATAGAATAGAATAGAACAGAATAGGAGAAAATGCAGAATAGTATAGTTTAGAGTGGAATGGAATAGAATAAAATGGAATGGAATAGAATAGAATAGAATAGAATAATAGAGGTGGGCCTTGGAGGTCTTCTAGTCCAGCCCCCTGCTTAGGCAGGAAGCCCTACACCACTTCAGACAAATGGTTATCCAACATCTTCTTTAAAACTTCCAGTGTTGGAGCTTATGCACCAAAGACAAATTCCCTGTGTGTCCAACCACACTTGGCCAATAAAGAATTTTATCTTATCTTATCTTATCTTATCTTATCTTATCTTATCTTATCTATCTTATCTTATATCTACCTACCTACCTAATCTACCTCATCTATCATTTCACTCTCCCATCTACCTACCTACCTACCCCATTTACTATTTCACTCTTTCATCTATCTATCTATCTATCTATCTATCTATCTATCTATCTATCTATCTATCTATCATCTATCTATCTATCTATCTATCTATCTACCTACCTACCTACCTACCTACCTACCTACCTACCTACCTAATCTATCATTTCACTCTCTCATCTACCTACCTACCTACCCTATTTACTATTTCACTCTCATCTACCTATCTATCTATCTATCTATCTATCTATCTATCTATCTATCTATCTATCTATCTATCTATCTATCATCTATCTACCTACCTACCTACCTACCTACCTACCTACCTACCTACCTACCTACCTACCTAATCTATCATTTCACTCTCTCATCTACCTACCTACCTACCCCATTTACTATTTCACTCTCATCTACCTATCTATCTATCTATCTATCTATCTATCTATCTATCTATCTATCTATCTATCTATCTATCTATCTATCTATCTATCTATCTACCTACCTACCTACCTACCTACCTACCTACCTACCTAATCTATCATTTCACTCTCTCATCTACCTACCTACCTACCCCATTTACTATTTCACTCTTTCATCTATCTATCTATCTATCTATCTATCTATCTATCTATCTATCTATCTATCTATCTATCTACCTACCTACCTACCTACCTACCTACCTACCTACCTACCTACCTAATCTATCATTTCACTCTCTCATCTACCTACCTACCCCATTTACCATTTCACTCTTTCATCTATCTATCTATCTATCTATCTATCTATCTATCTATCTATCTATCTATCTATCTATCTATCTACCTACCTACCTACCTACCTACCTACCTACCTACCTACCTACCTAATCTATCATTTCACTCTCTCATCTACCTACCTACCTACCCTATTTACTATTTCACTCTCATCTACCTATCTATCTATCTATCTATCTATCTACCTACCTACCTACCTACCTACCTACCTACCTACCTACCTACCTAATCTATCATTTCACTCTCTCATCTACCTACCTACCTACCCCATTTACTATTTCACTCTCATCTACCTATCTATCTATCTATCTATCTATCTATCTATCTATCTATCTATCTATCTATCTACCTACCTACCTACCTACCTACCTACCTACCTACCTAATCTATCATTTCACTCTCTCATCTACCTACCTACCTACCCCATTTACTATTTCACTCTTTCATCTATCTATCTATCTATCTATCTATCTATCTATCTATCTATCTATCTATCTACCTACCTACCTACCTACCTACCTACCTACCTACCTACCTACCTACCTACCTACCTAATCTATCATTTCACTCTCTCATCTACCTACCTATCTACCTACCTACCCCATTTACCATTTCACTCTTTCATCTATCTATCTCTCTATCTCTCTATCTCTCTATCTATCTATCTATCTATCTATCATCTATCTATCTATCTATCTATCTATCTATCTATCTATCTAGAAATATAGAGGGTTGAACCTGGAATTTTGGCCTGCTGGTTCCTGGTAAAGAATCAGTCACTATTTCGCTTCAGCCTATTAGGTTAGAAGTGGATTAGATTAGATTAACAGAGTTGGACGGGATTTGTAGGTCATCTAGTCCAACCCCCTGCCCAAGCAGGAGACCCTCCCCCATTTAAAACCTCAATGGCTTTATACCTGGTAGCACTAGAACTAGTGCCCCTCCCCCAGCTCTCCTTTCAGGATAAAGATCATCGGCAATGATGCCTTTGCAAGTTGTCAAGGGTGTGAATGTTCACACTGATGTGTGTGGGTGGGGTGGGGGTGTAAATTAGCCCACCACAGCAAGAAGATTAAATGTAGGCATGAAATAGCAGCTACTCTCCAGATTGTCATCTGCTTCTTGCAAAACCCGACTGATGATATTAACCAGATGACACTGTTTCGTTGCACCGGGCTCTGTGGGGTTTTGTCAGGCTGAAGGGACGGGAATTGAAGCAAGCAATGCCGAACTACACATTGCAAGAAGCCATGCGCCAGAATCAGAGTGTTGTGGCCTGCCAGTGGGGCTGGCAGCAGAGTCAGACAGTGAGGAGGTTGGAGAGGAACATGGGCCAGTCCTGGGGGCTGAAGGAAGGTCAGACGAGGGCTCTGTGTCAGAGGCAGAGACGGGGCCGAGGCTGTCTGGCAGTTCTCAGCTGCCTTCGGATCTAGACAGTGAGGCAGAGGAACAGCTGGAGCCTGTTCCCAGTGTGCGCATGCACAGAGCTGCCAGAAGAAAAGAACAACTCAGAAATCAGGGTAGACTTGGGAGTAAAGCCACAGGTGGACAATGAATGGCCCCTCCCAGAGGAAATAAAAGAGGAGCGAAAGGGGAGGGGGCTTCTGCAGGAAACAATTTGTTCGATTCATTTCAGGAGTGTGAAGATCTGTCCCTGAATCTCACAGACTCTGTGCCCAATCTTTCCTTGCACAGCACTCCATTTGAAAAATATTTGCATATTTTTTCTCCTTGTTCAGTTCTCTTCACTAGACAGAAGTGGTTCTCCGAACTACTCAAGATTTCCACTACCAATTTTCCAGAACCAGTCAGAACCTGATGGATTTCACCCCTGGTTTGACCCCTCCTCCCTCTTCTTTGCAGAAGCCACTCAAATATTGGAACAGTGCTATCATGTCTCCCCTAGTCCTTATTTTCATTAGACTAGACCTACCCAATTCCAGCAACTGTTCTTCATACGTTTGGGCCTCCAGTCCCCTAATCATCTTGGTTGCTCATCTCTGCACTCTTTCTAGAGTCTCAGCATCTCTTTTTATAGGGTGGTGACCAAAATGGATGCAGTACTATAGGTACTGGGGGTGGGTGGGGTCAAGCTATTTTCCAAGGCACCCGAAAGCCTAACAAGGAATAATGGATGAAACTGATCAAGGAGAGATTCAGCCTGGAAATAAGGAGGAACTTTCCCACAGTGAGAACAATCAACCCATGGAACAGAAGTTGTGGGAGCTTCATCCCTGGAAGCTTTCAAGAAGAGACTGGACTCCCATCTGTCAGAAATGGTGTAGGGTCTCCTGCTTGGGCAGAAGGGGGTTGGACTAGATGACCTACAAGGTCCCTTCCAGCTCCATTCTGATTTGATTGATTCAACTTAGAAATAAGGAGAACATTTTCTGACAGGGAGAACAATCAACCCAAGGAACAGAAGTTGCCTTCGCAAGTTGTGGGAGCTTCATCAATGGAGGCTTTCAAGAAGAGACTGGACTGCCATTGGTCAGACGGCTCAAGCATGGTCTCCTGCTTGAGCAGGGGGTTGGACTAGATGACCTACAAGGTCCCTTCCAACTCTGTTCATCTGTTAGAGCGTTGCAAAGCTCTCAAAGGCCAGCCTGGTTTGAAGGAAGAGGTCTGAAGCGTGCCCATCTTGTCAACTTGGCAGTCTGCGGCCTGTGTGCATTTCGCTAATGTCGCATCAATAATTGATCCACATCAAATGTGGAATTATTAGCTGCCACGCTGGCTCTCGGCACTCGACGGCCGGTCTTCTCGCCAGACAACTGCGGGGATGGATGTGATTTGAAAAGAGAGTTGCAGAGAGATTCCCCCTCCGATTCATTCTCTGGGTTTACGCCGTCAATCAACGGTTGTTCGCTGCCTCCATTTTCCCATCGCCCGAGGCGGCCAAGACTAAGCTTGACATGGGGAAGCGCAGAAGAGTCTATGAAGAGAGAGAAGGATTGAGACTCCGTTTGGCAACCAATTGACACAGATTTTTTTTTTGAGACTTGGAAAGGAAGGAAAGGGGCGAGGTGCTCCAGAAATTCCCCGCCACGTCATTAGAAAATGAGCTTTAAAGGTAAAGGTTCCCCTGGCACATATGTGCTAGTCATTCCCGACTCTAGGGGGCTGTGCTCATCTCCGTTTCAAAGCCAAAGAGCCAGCGCTGTCCGAAGACATCTCCGTGGTCATGTGGCCGGCATGACTCAACGCCGAAGGCACACGCTGTTCCCTTCCCACCAAAGGTGGTGCCTATTTTTCTCCTTGCATTTTTTACGTGCTTTCGAACTGCTAGGTTGGCAGAAGTCATGGGAGCTCCCTCCGTTACACGGCGCTAGGGTTTTGAACCCCCCAAACTGCCAACCTTTCTGATCAACAAGCTCAGTGTCTTAGCCACTGAGCCATTTGAGCTTTACCACTTTATAAAACCCTAGTAAGGCCACACCTGGGATACTGCAACCGATTTTGGTCACCGTACTACAAAAAAGTTGTTGAAACTTTGGAACAAAGAGAAGAGAAGAGCGACTAAGAGGATCAAAGGCCTGGAGACTAAAACATATGATGAACAGCTAGAGGATTTGGGTTTGGCTAGTCTAGAGAATAAATAAAATAAAATAATAAAATAAATAAATAAATAAATAGACATGTAAGCAGTCTTCCAGTATTTGAGGGGCAAAGAAGAGGGGGGCCATTTATTTTCCAAAGCACCAGAAGGCAAGATAAGAAACAATGGATGGAAGCTAATCAAGGAAAGAAGCAACCTGGAATTGAGGAGAAACTTTCTAACAGTGAGGACAATTAACCAGTGGAACAGCTGGCCTTCAGAAGATGTGGGTTCTCCAACACTGGAGGTTTTTAAGGAGAGATTGGACAGCCATTTATCTGAAATGGTATAGGTTCTCCTGCTTGAGCAGAGGGTTGGACTAGAAGACCTCCAAGGCCCCTTCCAGCTCTGTTATTCAATTCAATTCAATTCAATTCTACTCTATTCAATTCTTACAAGGTCTCTTCTCTTTTTTCTATTCTATTCTATTCTTACAATGCCTCTTCTCTTCTCCTCTCCTCTCCTCTCTATTTTCTTCTTTCTATTCTTCCAATGTCTCTTCTCTTCTCTTCTCTTCTCTTCTCTTCTCTTCTCTATTCTATTCTATTCTTCCAATGTCTCTTCTCTTCTTTTCTCTATTCTCTTCTCTTCTTCCAATGTCTCTTCTCTTCTCTATTCTATTCTATTCTTCCAACGTCTCTTCTCTTCTCTATTCTATTCTCTTCTTCCAATGTCTCTTCTTTCTCTTCTCTATTCTATTCTTCCAATGCCTCTTCTCTCCTCTATGGGTTTCGGGGATGGCTGAATTACATCTTTCACTTCTATTTGTGTAGTGTCAAAATCCTCTCGTTTTACTTGGATCCTGTTCCATCAGACTGGATATTTCTCCCCCTCCTGGACTAAAAGAACAGGTGGGGGAGGGAGAAACACACACATACACACACGCTCCTATTTATGTTCTACCATGTTTGAATAAGGTACTCTTGGATCCTTCTGTCTTAAAGTCATGACTCTCTCCTTTTTGGGGGGAAATGCTGTCTTCTCCGAGAATTCGTGACCTTCTTCCAAGAAATCGGTACAGTTGGAAAGCCGCAACCGAGTTTGAGTCCCTTGCAATCCTTTGCAACCCTTCAAAAGCCCCGAGCTCTTTGATGAAAACAGTTTGAGGTGCGAGTTACAAAACAATCACACCGCGTGCTAGCCAAGGACGTGTGAATCAGCCCCAAAGCGAAACAACAAAGATTGTGTTTTTTTTAAAAGAGAGACACACGGAGAGACACGCAAACATACACAAGGTTGGCAATCGGCCTACAAAAGCAACAACATTGTTTTCTGCTGTCTCGAACTTCAGAGATTAAGGGTGTCGCAAGTTTAATTCTAGAAGCTCAAAAAAGTCTTTATTTAGTAGCAGTAGCACTAGCAATAGACTTATATACCACTTCACAGTGGAATAAAATATAATATAATGGAATGGAATGGAATGGAATAGAATAGAATAGAATAGAATAGAATAGAATAGAATAGAATAGAATGAAACTAATCAAGGAGAGAAGCAACTTAGAACTAAGGAGAAATTTTCTGGCAGTGAGAACAATTAATCAGTGGAACAACTTGCCTCCAGAAGTTGTGAATGCTCCAACACGGGAAGCTTTTAAGAAGATGTTGGATAGACATTTGTCTGGAATGGTATAGGGTTTCCTGCCTAGGCAAGGGGTTGGACTAGAAGACCTCCAAGGTCCCTTCCAACTCTGCTATTGTATTATAGAATAGAATAGAATGTAGAGTATGAATAGGAATTGGAATCAAAATCGAAACAGAAGATGGAATAAACTAGACTAGACAGAGTTGAAAGGGACCTTGTAGGTCATCTAGTCCAACCCCATGCTCAAGCAGGAGACCCTGCTCCATTTCTGACAGATGCCAGTCCAATCTCTTCTTGAAAGCCTCCAGTGATGAAGCTCCCACAACTTCTGAAGGCAACTTCTGTTCCATGGGTGGATTGTTCTCACTGTCAGAAAATCCCTCCTTATTTCTAGGTTGAATCTCTCCTTGGTCAGTTTCCATCCATTGTTTCTTGTCTGGCCTTCAGGTGTTTTGGAAAATAGCTTGACCCCCTCCTCTCTGTGGCAGCCCTTCAAATATTGGAAGACTTCTCTCCTGTCTCCCCTGGTCCTTCTCTTCCCTAGACTAGCCATGCCCAGTTCCTGCAACCGTTCTTGGCATGTCTTAGCCTCCAGTCCCCTCATTGTCTTGGTTGCTCTTTAAAGCAACAGGCAGGCCCTTTTGAGAAAGATGCCAACTAGGGAATGAAATGGGATGTTTTTCCCCCGTAACTAGGCAGTGGCAGAGTCTTGCAAACAGGACGGTTCCAGTAGCCTCCCAAAAAAGAAAGGCGGAGGGGAAATCTTGCCTCTTGCATACTAAACAAATAAACACAGATCCCTGGAAGGGATGGAAATCAAATGAAGAGCTGGGCCTCTCCACTTCTCGTACTGTATGCTTTTTAAGCAGACTGATAATTGCTGACAGCGTACCTTGACTGCGCCGTTTATCATTTGCAGAGGGAGAGAGAAAAGGGGGGGGGAGAAACCTTGCCCAGTTTTAAGAGTAAGCAATAAACAGCACAAGGGCGATTGGATATGTTTTCACACCCTTTTTTTTTTTTTTTTTTTTGCAAACTCATAATTCTCCTCTTCGTTCGGCTTTCAGGCCGGCTAACAATTAAAGGGGGAAAAAAACTTTCCCAAAATGGGTGTTTTTTTTTTTAGCCCGTATTTCAGCAGGTGACGCTTCCCTCCCTTCCAAATTCATCACTCGGTCTTCCTTGGAGGCGAATTCCGAGCGGCGATCTTAAAAGAAAAAGTCCTCGCCACGCAAAAGACTTGGAAGGACCAGCTGTTCGCGGACATTTTGGCGGCCTTCGATTGGCGACGCCGATACCTGGAAGGGAATCGTAAGGTCAGATCAGTTTGGCACAGCGCCTTCATCCTCTTGGCGTAGACTGCAGAGGAAAACCTGAATCTTAATTCGTTTCTTTCGAACCGATTCAGAGAAGGTTTTGTTGCCGGATGTGTGCACGTCGATCCAGTCCGATCCGATTGGGATCAAAGCAATTGACACCGATTGTCAACCCGCAAGGCATCCCTGGCCTGCTCTCGAGTTGCCATTAGGAAAAGAGGTACGGGAAACTCAGGCGATGCATTATTAAATTAGGGTTGGGAGAGGGGGAAAAAATAGAAAAGCATTAAAGTACAAATATGTAAGCCAAAAGGTACACATGGATTTATTATTGGGAAGCAAAACGTTATAGAGAAAATTATTTTCATGGAAATATAAAGTCGGGATCCCTGGAATGCCAATCCATCAGAGAAAGAAAATAAGCAAGGGCAACAACGAAAAGGAGGGAGGATGAGGAGGAAAAGAAAGAAAGGACAAAGCAGAGGAAGGAAGGGAGGGGAAGGAAGAGTAGGAGAGAGGGTAAGCAGGAGGAGAAGAGAGGAGGAGTGGGGGGAAAGGAAGGGAAGAAGAAAAGAAGAAGGAGAGGAGGAAGGAAGAAGGCAGAGAAGGGAGGTTGAGAAGACGAAAGGATTAACGCTGTTGTGAAACAAGATGGAGGTATGGGGTGGCAAGAAAGTTACCCCAATTGTGCTGTTTATATTCGTAAGAAGGTAGCGATAAATGTTAATAGTATTTATAAGAATGTATATTTGTGAATGCATTTCAAAGGAAAACATAAAAAAAAAACTTTATGCCCATAGGAAAAAGGGGAATGGGGCAGCAAAAGACAGGTGCACATTCCAGACTTATCTCTCTCAAGGCTGTTTCCCAGGGTTACTTACAGCGGCTGGAGGGGAGTGATTTCTACAAATTACTCCATTGGCGAATGTGATTAATGACACACCCTGGGGGGGAACAGGGTCATAATTGGGGTTGTAAATTTCGTGGGGTCAGAGATGGCAATGTAAGTTGGAAGTCAAGTGGAATTGAGGCTTTCCAATCAGTTTCCATATTCAGATTAGTTTTTTAATTAAAAAATATCAGTTTTATTCAGCATCTTTAAACATTAAAACCACAATTACACTTTTACAGCTTTCCGTTATCGGTATTCTTTTTTTCTAATTTCTACTTTTCCATTCTATGGCCTATTGTTTCTCCTTGTTTCAGGATGATTATTTTTAGAATATATGCAACATATATACAACATTTAGATCTCTATTGATTTCTGAATATATACCATCTCCTTTTTTTATATTTTCTATACTGTTTTGTCTGAACTGATATAATGCTTTCTGCTTGAGCGGAGGGTTGGGATAGAAGACCTCTAAGGTCCCTTCCAACTCTGTTATTCTGTTAAATATTATTGATTGATTGTCCAAGGCAAGTTAAAATAGAAGTTAGAAGAAGGGTAAAGTACATTCTTCAAGAACCATAAGATAGGACACTTAGTGATAGTCAAGGTTACTAATAAGCTATCTACTTCCTACCTTTCTACTCTTTATATAAGCTTTTCTCTTTATAGAAGCTTTCTAATAAGGCATGCTTGTACATTTGAGGTGATCTGGGCCCAATCTCTCTTTCTCAGCCAAAGAAAGAGACAAAGGGAGACCATTTCTGAACACTGGAAAGAAAAAGGCAAGGATTTCTCCAGGAGTCGACCCCAAAGTTACACAAATAACTTGAAAAGGAGTCTTGGATTAGAGAACCTCCAAGAGACACCGAAGGTGAGCTTGATTGAACTACGATTTTGAGCAACCTCCTCTCTGCATGGCCTTCACTTCTCCGTTGCTATGCTTCAAGGGACCACGTGTAACTCATCCACATCCATCTATCTGCACTGTAACCTTTGGTGTGTTACTGACAACGCCGTCTGTCCCTTGTTCTACAGGAGAAAAAAATCCTCTTCGTTCTTTGCATCCGTTCTGGGCTGGCAATCCCGCAGGACTTTTGATTTGCTTGGGATCAGAACGAAACGGGCATCCTTGAAGACTGAGTTTGACAGATGAACAGAGTTGGAAGGGACTTGGTAAGTCATCTTGTTTGTTTGTTTATTGTTTGTTTATTTGGATTTACCCAAATCCACCCAAGCAGGAGACCCTACACGATTTCTGACAGACGGCAATCCAGTCTCTTCTTAAAAGCCTTTGAATGTAGAATGCCAGAGTTGGAAGGGACCTTGTAGGTCATCTAGTCCAACCCACCCACCCCCAAGCAGGAGACCCTACACAATTTCTGACAGATGGCAGTCCAGTCTCTTCTTAAAAGCCTCCCACAACTTCTGAAGGCAACTTATATTGAATATAGAATAACAGTTGGAAGAGACCTTGTGGGTCATCTAATCCAACCCACCCCCCACCCAAGCAGAAGACCCTACACCATTTCTGGCTGAGGACAGCCCCGTCTCTTCTTGAGAGCTTCCAGGGATGAAGCTCCCACAACTTCTGAAGGCAATTTCTGTCCCCTGGGTTGATTGCTCTCCCTGTCAGAAAGTTCCTCCTTATTTTCAGGTTGAATCTCCTCTTGATCAGTTTCCATCCATTGTTCCTTGTCTCACTGTGGTTTGAGCTTTGATGAGTGGCTAACATGTGGTTTAGCATACCATGGTTTGGCATGTAGTTTGGCTACCCATGGTTTAGCTCATCATTAGCAACAAAAAATGAGACTCTGAGGTTATCTGTGACGAGCAAAACCTTCCCACAAAACCAGGGAGCAGCTACAACAAAGTTCCTATCGATAACCCATTGAAAGTCTCATTTTTACCCACACCTCAAATACACGCCTGCGATTGTTTTAGGGAAAGCATGAGCCTTTTAATTAAAATAGTCTGTTATGATAAATCTGTTATTACAAAGTCTTACCTATGTAAAGCATTAATAATACAAATTTCATTTGTTTATGTCAAGCGCTCAGTGTTAATTTTTAATGGCGCTACGTATGAGTTATGAAGGGCATTAATGCAAAACAAATCACCCACGGAGCAGGAAGCGGGGAGGAAAAAAAAAACCACCACCTATTTTATTTATTTATTTATCGGGGGGGCTGGGGGAGCAATTGACAAGAATGAGATGCATCTTAGCTGCAAACCAGGGAATGGGGCCCAATCATTCATTTCTGTAATGCAGAGGTTGTGAAATAGCCAGGCTGATTGGGGGGAAATCCTGCCCCCAATTTTTTAAAATGGATGGTAAAGATGCCAGTTGAGCATCAGAAAGACAAAAATGTGGATTATCTTACTTGGACACATCCACTGTTTCCCAGAAGGCAAATCATGAAATTCAAAGATAAACAGATTGGGCAAAGATTTAGGGGACCGGAGGCTAAACCATAGGAAGAATGGTTGCAGGAACTGGGTATGTCTAGTTTGATGAAAAGAAGGACTAGGGGAGACATGATAGCAGTGTTCCAATATCTCAGGGGCTGCTCCAAAGAAGAGGGAGTCAAGCTATTCTCCAAAGCACCTGAGGGCAGGACAAGAAGCAATGGGTGGAAACTAATCAAGGAGAAATCCTTCTTTCTCTCCTTCCTTCCTCTCCTTGCTTCCTTCTCTCCTTGCTTCCTTCCTTCTTTCATTCCTTCCTTCCTCCCTCCTCTCCTTCCTTCCCACCTTCCTTCCCTCCAATATCTCAGGGGCTGCCCCAAAGAAGAGGGAGTCAAACTATTCTCCAAGGCACCAGAAGGCAGGACAAGAAGCAATGGGTGGAAACTAATCAAGGAGAAATCCTTCTTTCTCTCCTTCCTTCCTTCCTCTCCTTCTTCTCCTTGCTTCCTTCTCTCCTTCCTTCCACCCTCCCATCCTCCTCCTCTCCTTCCTTCCTTCTCTCCTTGCTTCCTTCCTTCTTTCATTCCTTCCTTCCTTCCTCCCTTCCTCCTCTCCTTCCTTCCTGTTGGCCGGGACTTTGCTGGAGAGGAATTCCCTTTAAACGAAATAAAAAGGGATTTTATCGGGACGAGGAGTGGGCTTCATGATCTTGGGAAGCCTAGGTGAGGCAGGAACATCATGAGTGGTTCGTGGTGGTGGGCTGGGAGTCTGGCCTCTCTGTTCTTCATCCTTTTCCCATGCCACATTTCCAATCAAGAAACCAAGAGTTATCTCTCCCATCTGTTTCTTATTTCACATTTTTGGGATTGTCTGCAGTCTTTCTACCCTGTAGAATGCTTGACGCGCGGGGCAATACCACTTCTGACCAGGAATTCTTGCTTGCTGGCCTCGTTTCATTTCCTCTCCCTTGATCTTTATTCCGAGAACTGCTGACTTTGGCAATAAAGCGGGAATTTAAAAACCCTGCGACAAAGCTCTACAACCCAGCCCAGTTCTATCAATAATCACCATTTGCAAATCAGGTAGGTCAGCTAAAGGTGGGGACGAGAAAGAGAGATGCTTGTTTCTTACTTCCTGATAAGAAATCAATCAGTATTGGTTTCTCTCCCCTCCGGCTGTACCTGGTTCCTTTCCTGTATAATCACCTTAACAGAATACAGTTGGAGGGGACCTTGGAGGTCTTCTAGTCCAACCCCCTGCTTAGGTAGGAAACCCTACACTATCCCAGTCAAGTGGCTATCCAATCTCTTCTTGAAAACGTCCGGTGCCCAGAACATCTGGAGGGAAGCCGTTCCACTGATGAATTGTTCTACTGTCAGGAAATTTGTCGTGACACCAAATTATACATTAGTACATTGATTAGTTTCCATCCATTGCACAGAGCGTCTAGCATTTCTCTTATCCAGGGAGCAAAAGGTCTATTTTGAGAATATAGGCAGTTAAAACTTTACGACAGTTTCTGACCCATCTGCTAAACTCAGCCGATTCTTTTTCCGGATTGCTCTTTGAGCAATCGTTTCCCTCCAAATATATTTAAAAAATAAAACTTTCCCTTTGGTGAACTAAGACGATCTCCGCAGATGGGGGAAAAAAAACACGCCTCATCCACAAAAGAGGTCATCGACTCCCAGGATTCAAAAGGTCCTTTAAAAATCATTTAATCCGGCCTCCCGCCAAGACAATTCTATATTACAACATTGCCTGTTTTCGTCTATTCAGCTACTGCTTTAAAAAAAAAACTCTCTAATGGACTCTGGGTATTATTCTAAGCTTTTGATTCCACCATCACAGAGTCTTTTTTTCCTCTCTCTCTCTCTATCGCTAATGGTTAGTTGGAATCTTTTATTCTGCCATTTTTATTCATACCTGTTTTCTTTTAATCCATCATTTCCGGAAGTGGAAGGAATTCAGGCCTAAAGTAAACAGCTCCTTGGACTGTCAATATTAAAATTATGCAATATTAAAATTGTATGCTGAGCTCTAAAATGTAGCTTGCTAGACATCAGCACCAAGAAGAGGATGAGCGTTGAGTAGGCAAAAAATCTGTATAAATGTTGGCAAAGCAGAATTTGATCTTTTTCATGATCTTTGGAGAGTAGGATTTTATTTATTTGTACCGATTTAGATTGACAGATCGACAGAGTTGGAAGGGACCTTGTAGGTCATCTAGTCCAACCCCCAGCCCAAGCCGGAGACCCTACACCATTTCTGACAGATGGCAGTCCAGTCTCTTCTTGAAAGCTTCCAGGGATGAAGCTCCCACAACTTCTGAAGGCAACTTCTGTTCCGTTGGTTGAAAGTTCCTCCTTATTTCTAGGTTGAATCAATCAATCAGAATAGAGTTGGAAGGGACCTTGTAGGTCATCTAGTCCAACCCCACACCCAAGCAGGAGACCCTATGCCATTTCTGACAGATGGCGATCCAGTCTCTTCTCGAAAGCTTCCAGGGATGAAGCTCCCACAACTTCTGAAGGCAACTTCTGTTCCATGGGTTGATTGTTCTCACTGTCAGAAAATTCCTCCTTATTTCTAGGTTTAATCAATCAATCAGAATAGAGATGGAAGGGACCTTGTAGGTCTTCTAGTCCAACCCCACCTCCCCACCCAAGCAGGAGACCCTACACCATTTCTGACAGATGGCAATCCAGTCTCTTCTTGAAAGCTTCCAGTTTTCAAAGTTTTCCAGTTTCCGATTTTGCCCAAACTCGGTAGGGGCACCTTTTTGATTTATAAAAACTATCGAGCAAAAGAGCAACCCAAAAGTAGAGGAAAATGAAATTTTCCTCTTAAATTTTGCATCCCTCCTGAGCCATCTTGAACTTCTTGGATCATGTCTTCAAGCTGGATAGAGACAGTTCTCTTTTTTCGGTCTGGGTCTTCTTCACTTTATTTCTTGGAGTTGCAGGTGAGATGATGTCTGTTATCTTGTCAAGCCATCCGATGCTCTGATCTCCCTTGAAAAGGCAGAGCAAAGTGAGAGTGGGCTGGAGGGAAACTTTGTGGATGATCAGTAATGAGCAGTTCAGACCTCCTTGAAAGGAGAGAAAGGAAGACTTCTAGCAAGCTTCATGGCTGCTTTTTTAATTTATAATTAATCCTCCTTGGTTTCCATCGTTAGCTGCAGGAGAAAGCTGATTTTTTTCTCTCTCTCTCTTTCCCGTTTTCTCTCTTTCCATCCATTTTTATCTAGGGAATTTTTTTTTAAACCTGAAAGCCAAGAGTGTGATTGGCCGTTTGCCAAACCCCATCATCAAGAGAGAGAGGAGCTTTCTTCATCTGCCAAATCCTTTCACCCTCCTCTTTTTCTCCTCTTCCCCGTTATAGTTGTTGTTGTGCTTCGTAGCCTTGGCCTTGACACTGTTGTGTGTCTTTCCCTTGTCCTGCTCTCACCAGTCAACCGATGGAAGAGAAGTTGCTTTCGGAGATTGTGGGAGCTTCATCACTTGAGACTTTCAAGAAGAGACTGGACTGCCATCTGTCAGAAATGGTGTAGGGTCTCCTGCGTGAGCAGGGGGGTTGGACTAGATGACCTACAAGGTCCCTTCCAACTTTGCTAATCTGACAGACTCAATAATTCTGAGGGACCTTCAAAGGAATGCTTAAGAGTCAACAACGCCAACAGATAAGTAGAACTGTCTATTCCTTCTCCTTCCTTCTCTTTTCATATACTTATTTTAAATAGAAGTTTCTCCTCCCCAAATAAACTCAGGCTTTGTCAGGCCTGCAGCCATCTTGTCTTTCGGATCGTTGGCCTGCCACACTTTCTATTATTCTACTATGCATTTTCCATTGTGGGAAAATGGGAGGAGGGGATTGTATGGAGTTAGATGCTATGTAGCCATAACAACATTCTTTCTAGAAAACCAAGGTCATCCTTTGTCTCTGAACCTCTGCACCTGACCGGAACTGGATGGGTGGAAGCTGCCAGCGTAGCAGTGGGAGATTGGACCATGTGGTGGACTTGTGGGCGTGGGGGCAAGATCTTAAATTTTCAAATGGGTGGGGAAAACCGGGAAGCTTTCAGATCTGGGTTTCCCCAGATGTGCCAACTTGGCTCCCTTAATGAATTGGAACTTTGAGCAATACTTTGCCTTGGACTCTGATGTACTTTTGGATGCTATTTGGAACCCTGACGGGCTTGCTATGATGATTGAGTGCAGTTTGTCAAAACGGTCATGATATCTGACACGGTTTTAATCAATTCACCAGAATTAAAACTCGGTTTGAAGTGGGCTTGCAAACTTCGCGTGGCCACCATTGCGAGGTGTTTATTTGCCCCAAGGTGGGAAACAATCTTCCAAGAAGCTTGAAAGAGACTCCGAGCCCCTTTTCCGTGTATCCATAAAACGTTCCGAGGATTAAAAAAAACATTACTTAGAGTCTAACCTTGGTTTGCAAAATTCAATACAATAAGCCTCTCAACGGCACTTTTATCTTTTGATTGCATTATTTATACGCGTGCAGGAAAATTGCAAAACTCGGCTTTATTATTTAGTCCCCCCTTTAAACACGAATAACTAGAGAAATATGTTTTTTTTTTAAAGAAAAGCTACTCCCTTTTCAACTGCTGTAGCATTTAGATCAATTGTTTGGCTCGCCTATCGCTTTTAAAATGTTTTCCTAGCATTCGCAAGACACGGAGGCTTTATTTCCATTGATTCTTTGGATGACAACCTTTCATTAGAGCGATTAAGTCTTTTGTTGGGTGGTGATACAGTCCCATGTCTCTTGGTTTAGTTGAGTTTACATGCAATGACATCTGTGAAATAGGAATGGAATGGAATGGAAAAGAATAGAAAAGAAAAGAAAATGGGATGGGTAGAGTAGAGTAGAGTAGAGTAGAATAGAAGAATGGAATGGAATAGAAGAAAGAGAAGAATGTAATGGAATAGAAGAGAAGAGAAGAATGTAATGGAATGGAATAGAAGAGAAGAATGGAATGGAATGGAATGGAGTAGAAGAGAAGAATGGAATGGAATGGAATAGAAGAGAATGGAATAGAGAATGGAATGGAATGGAATGGAATAGAATGGACTAGAGAAGAGAAGAGAATAAGGAATGGAATGGAATAGAATAAAAATTGAAATGAAAATTGGAATGGGATATGAGAATAGAATAGAATAGAATAGAATAGAAAATGGGATGGGATGGGATGGGGTAGGATAGGGTACGGTAGGGTAAGGTAGAATAGAATAGAATAGAATAGAATAATGGAATGGAATGGAATGGAATAGAATAGAATAGAAAATGGGATAGAATAGAATAAGTGGAGTGGAAGAATGGAATGGAATAGTGAATAGAATAGAATACCCATGGTGGCGAACCAATGGCCTGTGTGCCACAGGTGGCAGGCGGAGTCCTCTCTGCGGGCAAGTGAGCCATCACCCCAGCTAAGCTCCCCCGCGCATGCGTGTGCGCCTCCAGCCGGCCAGCCGATTTTGGGGTCTCTGTTGTGCAGGAAAGGCGCAGGCGGAAGAGGCATCTGCTTGCATGGGGAGGTGCACTCCCAGGAGCCTGGAGGGAGGCCTACTCGGCCCAAAACGGGACGTGGGGGAGGGGATCACACGCACATGCACAGGGGGGGCAGGGTGCCGGGAGGTGGTGGTATCGCCTGTGCATTGCATTATGGGTGCGGGCATACTTTCGGCACGACACCACAAAGCCATCCCTGCCCTAGAGAATGTGAACTTGAGAAGTGACTATTCGGAGTATTGGAATTGGGTCCCGGGATCTTGGGATCTGCTTGGAGCTTGGCTGGAGAGCGTCGGGAGAGGCTCGGGCGTGGTTAACCAGGGCGGGTGATATTAGCCAGAGATCTGTCGACAGAGTCAATGGATCTGTTTGCCTCCGACAGAAGCGGTGCTGATAAATAATTTACATTCCAGCAGTGGGCAATTATGCAAATCCCGTGATCTGTTTAGGGAAGCTTAACTGGAACAGCTTGTTGCAAAGCTTCATTTTCCCATCCCCAGTTCCTCCTCGCCCCAATCCAGCAGCAAACGGGAAAACAATTGGAACCCACCGTCTCCTGCTGATTGGACCAAAGCCACCCAGCCCTCTCCCATGCCTAAGGCAGGACTAGAATTCACCCTCTCCTGAAATCACCCAGGTCGCTTTAATGCAGGTGGGACTAGAACTCTCTGTCTCCTAGTGATTGGTCCAGTCATTCCGCCAGCTTTCATGCCTAAGGCGGACTAGAACTCACTGTCTCCTGGTGGTTGTCCCAAGTCACTCAGCTGGCTTTCATGCTTAAGGTGGGACTAGAACTCACCGTCTCCTGGTGATGGGCACAAAGTCATCCAGCTGGCTTTCATGGCTAAGGGGAGACTAGAACTCACCATCTCCTGGTGATTGTCCCAAGACACCCAGCCACCTTTCATAACTCTGGGACTAGAACTCACCATCCCCCAGTGATTGTCCCAAGTCACCCAGCCAGCTTCCATGTATGTGGGACTAGAATTCAGCATCTCTTAGTGATTGTCCCAAGTCATCTAGCCGGCTTTCATGCCTAAGGTGAGACTAGAACTCACTGTCTCCTGGTGATTGTCCCAAGTCACCCAGCTAAGGTGGGACTAGAACTCATTGTCTCCTGGTGATTGGCCCAGTCACCCAGCCAACTTTCATGCCTGTGGGACTAGAATTCACCATCTCCTGGTGATTTTCCCAAGTCACCCAGCCATCTTTTATAACTGTGGGACTAGAACTCACCATCCCCCAGTGATTGTCCCAAGTCACCCAGCCAGCTTCCATGCCAAAGGTGGGACTAGAACTCACCCTCTCCTGGTGATGGGACCAAGTCACCTAGCCGGCTTTCATGCCTAAGGTGGGACTAGAATTCACCGCCTGCTGCCTTTTACCACTAGGCCAAACTGGCTCCCTCACCCTCTTAGACAGCGCCTAGATTTCAGAGATTAAAAAGAAAACCCCCAATAACTTCTGAACTTATATTTTTTGGGGGGTATAATTATTTTCTCTCCCTCTGCTCTTTGCCCTACTCCGACGAGTGTACCACATTCCCCTGTCACCGTCCTTCTCCACTGCTGAAAGTTCACTGCCTCCGATCCGTTGTCCCCCCCGTTCCCTGCCTCTTCCCTTGACAAGTATGTCAGAAAAGGTTTCCATCCATTGCCGAGGTCTGTGTAACGGGTTCATTATAGAAGCAAATGTGACAGGTGTGCAGAACAGGACAAGCACCTATTTTCTTTAACGGCTGAACTTATGTGACAAGAAATCAATCTTCTTCAACGGGGAGGAAGCGCGTCTCCCAGGACCAAAGTCCTTGGAGAAACTTTTTCAGGAGTTTTGAGTTTTAGCTCCGTCTATTTCTGGATGCTTTTCTTGCTAGGCGGAGGAAGAAGTCGTAAGGCATTTCGCTCTTTGCCAAGACAACATCTCATCCCTCCTTCATGACCAAGATACAAAATTCACATTTTCCCTTTCTTCAACCGTTGCTTTTTCTGGTTCTAGGCCAGTGATGGCTAAGCTTTGGTCGTTGCCTACTGAAGGGATGGACAAGTGGGTGGGATGGATGGATGGATGGATGGATGGGTGGGTGGGTGGGTGGGTGGATGGATGGATGGGTGGGTGGATGGATGGATGGATGGACGGATGGATGGATGGATGGATAGTGGGTGGATAGATGGATGGATGGTGGGTGGGTGGGTGGGTGGGTGGAGGGAGGGAGGGAGGAATGGATTGTGGATAAATGGATGGGTGGATAGATGGATGGATGGTGAATGGATGGGTGGATGGATTGTGGATGGATGGATGGATTGTGGATGGATGGATGGATGGATGGTGGATGGATTGATAGATGGGTGGGTGGATGGATGGATGGTGGATGGTGGATAGGTGGGTGGGTAGGTGGATGGAGGGTGAATGGATGGATAGGTGGATGGATGGTGGATGGATGGACAAGTGGGTGGGATGGATGGATGGATGGATGGATGGATGGATGGATGGATGGACAAGTGGGGTGGATGGATGGATGGATGGTGAATGGATGGACAAGTGGGTGGGATGGATGGATGGATGGTGGATGGATGGTGGATGGATGGACACGTGGGTGGGATGGATGGATGGATGGATGGATGGATGGATGGATGGTGGATGGATGGACAAGTGGGTGGGATGGATGGATGGATGGATGGATGGATGGATGGATGGATGGATGGTGGATGGATGGTGGATGGATGGATGGATGGATGGATGGTGGATGGATTGATAGATGGGTGTGTGGATGGATGGATGGTGGATAGGTGGGTGGGTAGGTGGATGGAGGGTGAATGGATGGATAGGTGGATGTGTAGGTGTGTGGATGGATGGATGGATGGATGGATGGATGGATGGATGGATAGATAGATAGATAGATAGATAGATAGATAGATAGATAGATAGATAGATAGACAGACAGACAGACAGACAGACATATGGACAGACAAATAAATTGAGGGGCAGGTGGGCAGGAAGCAGACAGACAAGTGGATGGATGGATGGATGGGCAGGTGGGCAGACAGACAGACACATAGACCGATGGATATAGATACTATAAATGTTGATCCCAAAAAGAGGATGAATTCAGCTGGGCCTTTCACAATATTTTGTGTCTGTGTTTATATACATAGAGAGAAAAAAGAGAGAGACAGTATAGTGTGTGTGTGCGTGCGTGTGAGAGAGGGAGGGAGGGAGGAAGGGAGAGAGAGAGAGATGGGCTGCAGAAATCACAACACCACAATCTTCTTCGCCCCCTGCTGTATTCATCCTCCCTGTGGAAACTAGATTTTGTGACTCTGCTGTAGCCAAGACAAGAGAGATGCATTTGCTTCCTCAAGTACAAACTGTGACAGCCCTTGCCGCATCGGGGGCAGATAGAGTCGGACCAGTTATAGCTGCACTTAACTGGGAAGGGGGGGGGATTAAAAAAAAAGAAATCAGAAAACAGGAGGAGCAGGAGGCTGTAATGTGTCCCGGGAGAATTGTGTCAGAGAATGCATAAGTAGCCATCAGTAGCAAAATACCATGCAGAATTGGAACCCAGCAGGGAATGCCACATTTCAGTAATGTCATTGCAAGATGCCGCCTTGCTCTCCAATTGTTTGCCTCTAAAATTGAGACATTATATTGGGCCTAAGGAGCATCATAAAAACAATAAAAGCCGTCCTGACATTTCCTTTCCTTTCCGCTTGCTGTCTCAGCTCTCCCTGCCTTGACCTCCCGCACTCCGCAGCCGCTCAGTCTTTGCAAAGCAAGAAGGGTTTAGGGTGGGGGGCAAGAGAGTTTCCAAAGTTGGAAGACCCTGGAAATGTTAGAGACTTCTATCAAAACCCATCAAACCCAAGAAACGTCCCCCGATTCTCAAATCAAGCAGCTCAAATCAGGTTTTGGAAATTGAGGTTCAGGAAGAAATCAAGTCATAGGATTTGCCCCAAAGGTGTTTTTTTTTCAAGAGATCCCAGTTGCCTCTTGAAAAAGCATCTTTGGGGCAACCGTGAGCTGGGTGACTGAGGATTTCCATGGACATTTAGCTATTCCACAGCTGAAGATGATTCTTGGGTGAGAAGCACAGCAATAACCAAAAAAGTCCAGTTGCCTCTTGAAAAAAAAGCCCTTTTGGGATGACTGCGAATCTCCATAGATCGGTCCAGAGATGCTGAGATTGTCAATCAGAAAGGTTAGCAGTTCGGCGGTTCGAATCCCTAGCACTGCGTAATGGAATGAGCTCCCATTACCTGGCCCAGCTTCTGCCAACGTAGCAGTTCGAAAAATGCAAGTAGAAAAATAGGAAAAATTGGTGGGAAGGGAACAGCGTCCCGTGCGCTTTCGGCGTTGAGTCATGCCGGCCACACGACCACGGAGACGTCTTCGGACAGCGCTGGCTCTTCGGCTTTGAAACGGAGATGAGCAGCGCCCCCTAGAGTCAGGAACGACTAGCACATGTGCCAGGGGAACCCTGAATAAATGCAACAAGGTCACACTTCACTGTCGAAAACGCCTGTAACCTTATTCCTCAAAATGAATGTTGAAAGCCAATTCTTTCATCCCAGAGAAGCGGATGAAAGGAGCGTTAGATAGCAGGGCGGGCTGTTTTTCCCTTGTAAATGTATTTCAAGTTCTTCCCCCCCCCCCCGCCTCTTTCTTTCTTTCTTACTTTCTTTTTTTAAAATGTCTTTTCCAAGAAAATAAATACACCAAGAGAGTTTTTTCTATCCTCTGGCTAGGATGCATATATATGCAGAAATAAATAAATAAGTGAAAACCCGGGCCTTGGGCTAACTTAAACGCTCGTAAGAACAAATTGCGGAGACATGCTAAAATGCAAACTGGATAATTTTTTGTTTCTCCCCTGACTTTTTCTTGCTTACGTGTGTGGTTCTCCTTTTCCTCTCCCCCCCCCCCTGCCCCCGGTTTGAAAAATATATATATATATTCACGTACTTTGCCTGAGAGATGGAGATAAACACGCCGAGGCTTCATTATGAGGGAGACACTTGCAAGCTCATGGAAGTTGGGCGTGTCATGCAAAATTCATGAGCTTCTGGCTGCCAGTTGCATTAAGCCACTTAGCATGGGTCACTCGGAACAAAGCTGGTCTATTTGCATTCTAACCAGAAGATTGTCAAGAGCTGGGCTTTTAGGTAGACCCCCCCTCTCCCCACTCCCCACTATTTAAAACAGCTTTCGGGCATTGTTTGTTTTTTTCTCTCTCCTCCTTCCTCCCCGTTCTAGAAAGTTCTTAGAAAACAACTTCTGAAGCGTTTCCTCCTTTGAGGTGAAGAAGGAACTGTGAGGAACCCGGGCAGTGGTGGGTGGCCAATGTGAGGTAAATTGTCCTTCCAGAAGTGAGTTTTCCTTGTTCCCAGGAGACGATTACTGGCAGGATCAGGTCAAAGGCTGAAGTGAAGGTTCTGGTCATGCCATCTTTGTTGTTGTTAGTTGTGAAGTTGTGTTTGACTCATTGTGACCTCATGGATGATGTTCTTCCAGGCCTTCCTGTCCTCTCCCATCCTCTGGAGTCCATTTAAGCTCACGCCAACTGCTTCGGTGACTCCATCCCGCCACCTCCTTCTTTGCTGTCTTCTTCTTCTTCTTCTTCTTCTTCTTCTTCTTCTTCTTCTTCTTCTTCTTCTTCTTCTTCTTCTTCTTCTTCCTCTTCCTCCTCCTCTTCTTCCTCCTCCTCTTCTTCTTCTTCCTCCTCCTCCTCCCCTTCTCTTTTCTCCTCTTTTCCACTATTCCTTCTCCCTCTCTGTCTCTTCACATTTCTTGATTATTGCTGTTATTGTTAGTTGTGAAGTTGTGTTTGACCCATTGTGACCTCATGGATGATGTTCTTCCAGGCCTTCCTGTCCTCTCCCATCCTCTGGAGTCCATTTAAGCTCACTCCGAATGCTTCGGTGACTCCATCCCGCCACCTCCTTCTTTGCTGTCTTCTTCTTCTTCTTCTTCTTCTTCTTCTTCTTCTTCTTCTTCTTCCTCTTCCTCCTCCTCTTCCTCCTCCTCTTCTTCCTCCTCCTCTTCTTCTTCTTCCTCCTCCTCCTCCCCTTCTCTTTTCTCCTCTTTTCCACTATTCCTTCTCCCTCTCTGTCTCTCTTCACATTTCTTGATTATTGCTGTTATTGTTAGTTGTGAAGTTGTGTTTGACCCATTGTGACCCCATGGATGATATTCCTCCAGGCCTTCCTGTCCTCTCCCATCCTCTGGAGTCCATTTAAGCTCACACCGGCTGCTTCAGTGACTCCATCCAGCCACCTCCTTCTCTGCCGTCCCCTTCTTCTTCTTTTGCCCTTCATCGTTCCCAGCATGAGGCTCTTCTCCAGTGAATCCTTCCTTCTCATTAGTTGGCCAAAGTAGTTGAGTTTCCCCTTCAGGATCCAGCCTTCTAAAGAGCAGTCAGGGTTGATCTCCTCTAGGACTGACCAGTTGGATGGCCTTGCAATCCAAGGGACTCAATGCAGGAGTCTTCTCCAGCACCAGAGTTCACAGGCCTCCATTCTTTGGTGCTTAGCCTTCCCTATGGTCCAATTTTCTCAGCCATCCCTTGCAACTGGGAAAACCACAGCCTTCACATCATCTACCCCTCTCCATATAATACCCTGGACGTGCGTATTCAACAATGAGGTCTCAAAAAAGCGGAGAAATTGGAATATTACAGGTTATTATGCCTAGCCCTTAAAAACATTTTTTTTCAATCGAGGAAAAGGGAAGTATATTTGGACTCCCAGAATAAGGCACAATCATCTCTTTGAAGGCCCCTATTATTCAACCTGATCCATAGATACTGCAAGAGAAAGTGTAGAAAATCAATCAATCTCACTATTGCAAGGATATTTTCTTCCTTTCAAATTGTTTTGTTGTGACATCCCGGCTTCCTGTGAATTCCCTCCCCCCCCCCTCTTAATAAGCTTCTTCTCCTCCTCCTTCTCCTTCTTTTTCTTCTCCTCCTCCTCCCTCCCTCTCCCCTTCCACCTCCTTCTCCTCCTCTTCCTTCTCCACCTTCTCCGCCTCCTTCTCCTCCTCCTTCTCGTTTTTCTTCTTCTCCTCCTCCTTCATCTTCTCTTCCTCCTCCTCCTCCTTCTTCTCCTCCTTCTTCTCTTCCTCCTCCTCCTTCTGCTTCTCCTTCTTCTCCTTCTCCTCCTCTTTGTCTTCTCTTCCTCCTCCTTCTTCTCTTCCTCCTCCTCCTTTTGCTTCTCCTCCTCCTCCTCCTCTTCCTCTTTCTCCTCCTTCTCCTCCTCCTCCTCCTGCTTCTTCTCCTCCTTCTCCACCTCCTCCTTCTGTTTCTCCTCCTTCTGCTTCTTTTCCTCCTCCACCTCCTCCTCCTCCTTGAATGAGACTTCCCCACCTTCTGTTTTCAGTTGTATTCAGATATTGTAAAGAATTTATCTTTGAAATTAAAGGCAATAGTTGGACGGGAGGACTAAATTTTACAGTCGGTGCCTCTGGAATAAATTGAAGTTGGGAATGAGGTTGTAACACGGGGCTGCCTTGATGAAGGATGGGAGGCATTGCCCCTATCAATGTGAATTGGACATTTGTTTGAATACGTTGTTTATATTTGTTATCATTTTCCCTGGGAAAACTAATTAAGGGACTAATTGATTGTTTTGTTGTGCTCCTAATTAACTCCATATGGTGCACATCTCCACAGAGATATTGCAAGAGTTATTAGAAGTTGGGTGAAGGTTTCAGGGACAGGACTTGGAAGCTAACTGTCCTTAAAGACATGCAGGAAGAAGAGTTTTAGCAACTCAAGAATAACAGAGTTGGAAGGGACCTTGGAGGTCTTCTAGTCCAACCCCCTGCCCAAGAGGGAGATCCTATACAATTTCTGACAATTGGTTGTCCAGTCTCTTCTTTAAAAACTCCAGTGTTGGAGCATTCACAACTTCTGGAAGCCAGTCGTCCGTTTCACTGTTTAATTGTTCTAACTTGTAAGGAAATTTCTCCTTAGTTCTAGGTTGCTTCGCTCTTTGGTTAATAATAATAAATAATAAATTTGAATTTATTAGCCGCTCCCTTTCCAGGCAGGACTCGGGGCGGCGTACAATGGGCATATAAAACATAAAACATGTGTACAAACACACAAACATACATATATACAAAGACACACATGCACAGAGGAGGTAACAAATTACAACATTTAGACAGTTAGTTTCCACCCATTGCTTCTTGTCCTGCCTCCAGGTGCTTTGGAGAATAGGTTGACCCCCCCTTCTTTGGGACAGCACCTCAAATATTGGAACACTGCTATTATGTCACCCAGGGGTTGGTGCACAAAGATGTTTGCATGTTTAACAAGACAAGAATTAAATAGAAACCGTTGAATGCCTAAACTTATCTACAAATGTCGCATGGGGTTGTTGGTTGTATTGGAACAAGTTGATTTTTCTCTGCCTTTATTCCTTTCCATACGCAACTCCATTTTTCTACTGACGTCTGTGCCATCTAACATATTAAACCAGCTTGGGTAGAGATCTCGCTGTTGCATGCCCATAACATGTGAACTTTGCTTAATATTGGTTCTGGTTGGTTTTTATGACTTAGTGTGTTGAGTGAACTTGGTTTATTTTTGCTAGCTTCAAATATATTAAAAGTGACTGGACAAGTAGGCGATAAGTATTTTAAAAGTCTGGGAATTTGAAATAACATGGAAGGATGGATGGATGGATGGATGGTTGGATGGATGGATGGAAGGATGGAAGGAGGGAGGGAAGGGAAGGAAGGAAGTGGGAAGGGAGGGAGGAAGAGAGAGCAGCAAAGGAGAGAGGGAAGGGAGGGAGGGGAAGGAAGGGAGGGAGGAGAGCAGAAGGGAGGATAGAAGGAGGAGAAAAGAGTGAGGGAGGATGGAAGGAAAAGTAGGTAGAAGGAAGGAAGGAAGGATAGATGCTGAACTCTGGAAGGAATGTAGAAAAGAAGGAAGGGAGGAAGGCAGAAAGGAAAGAGGGGGAGGGGAGGGAAGGAAGGGGAGGGAGGGAGGAGAGCAGAAGGGAGGAAGGGAGAGGAGGAAAGGAGGAAGGAAAGGGAGGGAGGGGGAAGGAAGGAGGGAAGGGAGAAAAGGGAGGGAGAGAGGGAGGAGAGCAGAAGAGAGGATAGAAGGAGGAGAAGGAAGGGAGGGAGGAAGGGTAGGTGGAAGGAAGGAAGGAAGGAAGGAAGGAAGGAAGGAAGGAAGGAAGGAAGGAAGGAAGGAAAGGAAGGAGAGTTTCTTTGAAAGATTTCAATGCAGGATTATTTTGGGGAAGTCAATCCATGTTTTTCAAATGAAGCGTTAGGATGAAGTCAGTTTCATTCTCTTTCCGTCCTGTCCTGAGTCGCTTGGTGTTTTTCCGGGGTGGGCACATTGATGGCACATTGAAGGTTAGATTTGAATTGCTTGTGTCCCCTTCCCCCCCACCCCCACCCCCAAATAATAGCCAACCAACCTTTCATCTCCGAGGACAGCGCCAGTTATCCGGAGACTACATTGAAACAAAACCAAAGACAGAAAAAAACCCCAGTGTTGCAAGACCTTCTTTAATTAACAATTACTCCACAGCAAGGCTGTGAAATCTGCTATTAACCTGGGGGCAAAGTGCATTTTGTTAATCAGCCGGAGTTCGTATTCTGTATTTTTCACACACAGGCGCATCCATTGGGTAGAAGAGACGGCCAGAGATGATGGCTGAACTCGTCCCAGGGGTGATGGGTCTGCGCCACACTGGATAGCTGCACCAGTGTGGAAGCATTAGCTCCACTTTATAAAGCCATAGTAAGGCCACACCTGGCATCCTGTTTCGGTCACCGCATTACAAAAAAAATACGTTGAGACTTTGGGAAAAAGGGCGGAGAAGAGCAACTAAGAAGATTAAAGGCTGGGGGCACAAAACATAGGAAGAGCGGTAGTGGTAATTGGGCATGGGTGGCTGAACCGGTAGTGATGGCTGGCTGGCCATGCCCCCGAACCAGCTCACTCCAATGCTCACCCTGCCTCGCATTCACCACATGCATCCACACAACTGCATCCTAGTGCCTAGTGTAGGCACTAGGAAGCAGTTGTGTGGATGCACATGGAAAAGACAAGGCAGGGCGAGCATTGGAGCAAGTCGGTTCATGGGCGTGGCCAGCCAACCATCACTATCATTCGGCCACCTATGCCCAATTACCATTAACGGTTCTCCCGAACCGGTCCGAACTGGGAGCAACCCACCTCTGCCAAGAAGTAACGTGGTAGGTACACTTTGGTAAAACTGTGCGCGCCATCCCCGCGTTCAACTGGTAGGATCCCCAACATTGCAGGGACTGACTTTCCCGGAGGGGGAGCATGATCTGATTTATTTCAGCAACGTAGAAGCGTGTGAAATGCTGGGTGAAGGGATTCTTCTTCCCTTCATCAGATCTACGGACAGGCAATGCTGTCCATTGATCTTTCAGAAGTAGGCCAGCCTAGGCGCCGGGAGAAAGATAGATCAATTGAAGAGTCTCGGTGCCATTTTCTATGGCATCTGAATATTTCAGCCGAAAATGTTGCAAATCACGCGGAGGACTCATTCGGGAGTCGTTTGTGGCTTCTTTTCTTGGTCTCCGCTATTGAAATTCCTTCCGTCTCTTCTCAACCTCGGTTGGCATGACTAGATTATTGAGCTCCCGGTTCATCTGTCTGCGAAAAGATTAAACTGTCTTCGGGAAAAGGCCATCACGTCCCAGGAGGGAAGCTAACCCATTTCTGCACACATCGCCTCTTCCTGCCAGATGTGGAGCAGAACTGTTTGCAGGTGGCTTGGAGAACTTTTACAAAACTTGGAAACAACAGGAAGTAGGTCCCGCAGAAATTCCCCTTCTGGATGTCTCTACAGGTCTGTAGAATTGACCGTGTGAATAGAATAGAATAGAATAAATTTAATTTGTTAGCCGCTCCCTTTCCAAAAGGACTCGGGGTGGTGTACAATAAAAAACCCATACATATATACATATACATACAATACATATACACATACATACAAACACATACATGTATCCGGAGGAGGTAACACTCGTTAAAAGCATAGTAATAATAGAATTAAAATTAACAATTAAAATACCCTCAGTTAAAATTACAAATTTAAAAATCTTCACAAGGATCTTACTTTTTTGACTCAATACTACTGAACAGAGCAAGTTTTAGGTTTAAATAACAAATGAATACCCAACGTCTTCACAAATCAAAGCTTTTCTTTCCTTCCTTTCCTCCCTCCCTTCTTTCTTTCTCTTTTTCTTTCTTTCTCTCTTTCCTTCCTCCTTTTCCTTTTTCCTTTTCTTTCTTTCTTTTCTTCCTTCCCTTCCTTCTTTCTCTTCCTTTCTTTTTTCTTTCCTTTTCCTTCCTCCTTTCTTCTTTCTTTCTTCTTTCCTTATTTTGTTTATTTCCTTCTTCCTTTGTTATTTCTCACTCTCTTTTTCTCTCTCTCCTTCTTTCCTTTCTTTTTCTTTCCTTTTTTCTTTCCTGTCCTTTTCCTTCCTTCCTTCTGTTCGCCTGTCTGTCTTTCTTTCTTTTGCCTCTTTTTCCTCCTAACCATGTCCAGGTTGAAGGCTGGCAGGTAACAGCAGTCTGTCTCCTGACTCATTACAATGTCATCACTGCAAATATTGTAGCAATATGGATTTTCAATAGCCAAACGCCAAGGTAATATCAACGGCGAACAAAGATTTTTGTGTTCCGATAATCACGGGGAAAATTTGGGGAGCGGGCAGAAGAGCCTCCTGGAGATCTTTTGCAATATTTGGTCGGGACTCCCCACCAGGCAAGGATATTATAATAAAAGAGCGGGAGAGATGAACTCATAATAAATAATAAGGGTAATGAAATGACATCCCTTATTTTCTACACCTTTGCAAACTGTTTGAGAATGGTTTGCTTCGGTCTCACGCTGTTTCGGAGAAGGGATGTTGCTTGTTGCAAATTACTTTGGCATGCAATGTAGGTCACCTGAAACCAAATTGAGAAAGCTGGTAGATATACAGAATATGTACTCTGCAAAAATAGACAAAGGGACACACACACACACACACTTCCCTACAGACCTCAAGTCATCCAAACTGTCAATTGACCTAGTTCTTCCTACTGGGCCTGGAGTCTACCAGTAGAGGCACACAGACTTGAGACTTTCCTAGTGTCACGGATCCTTGGACAAGATGCCCGCTCGGAGGTACAGGATGTAACAGGGAAGGCAGAGTGGGAATGAAAAAGCAATTCAGGTGAAACAGAGATAAGGTAAGAGCTACCGATGCTTGTTGCCATCCTTCAGAGGGAGATGTTGATGGAGAGCGGACCAGGATGGGAGATGAACTCCTACAGGTTGCAATGTTATTAGATACTTTATTGTCACTGTACGTATATATACAGTATACCCATACACAACGAAATGCACATAACACCCAGAGACCAGGCCAAAACACTCAGGACAATCCCCAAACCCCCCACCCCACCCTCCAAAAGTTCCCCAACCCCAAACCACCCAAGCAACAGACCAAGTTATGCTCTCCAATAGCTCACTGATGGTGGCCCTTTAGTTCATTGTTGGGTGTTTAGTTCATCCGGGATAAAAGCTATTCAGGAGACGTGTGGTCCGAGTTTTAATTCTTCTGTATCTTCTGCCAGAAGGCGACAGTCTAAAAAGATGGGAAGCAGGATGGGAAGAGTCTCTGAGAACGTCGTGCAACTTCCTCGAACAGCGAGGTGCGAAGATGTCATCCGGGGCTGGTAGCTGGAGCCCGGTGATATTCTGAGCAGTTTTAATGATTCTCCGTTGAGCTTTTTTGCCCGCTGCAGAGATGCTCCCGTACCGTCCAAGAATATATGTCAGGACACTCTCAATAGTGCTGCGATAATAGGACAGAAGTAGATGCTGGGATAGATGTATCTTCCTGAGCATTCTCAGGAAGTACAGCCTCTTCTGTTCCTTCCTCGCAAGCAATGGAGTTATTGATGGAGAGAAAGCCAGGATGGGAGATGACCTTCTACAGGTTGGAATGGAGATGTTGATTTAGAGAGAGCCAGGATGGGAGATGAGGTTTTTAAGAAAAGACTGGGCAACCACCTGCCTGAAATGATATAAGGTCTCCTGCTTGAGCAGGGGGTTGGACTAGAAGACCTCCAAGGTCCCCTCCAGCTCTATTCTGATTGATTGATTGATTGATTGATTGATTGATGAAGAAGAGACATCCACAAGAAGCAGGGGGTTAGACTAGAAGACCTCCAAGGTCCCCTCCAGCTCTATTCTGATTGATTGATTGATTGATGAAGAGACATCCACAAGAAGCAGGGGGTTGGACTAGAAGACCTCCAAGGTCCCCTCCAGCTCTATTCTGATTGATTGATTGATTGATTGATTGATGAAGAAGAGACATCCACAAGAAGCAGGGGGTTAGACTAGAAGACCTCCAAGGTCCCCTCCAGCTCTATTCTGATTGATTGATTGATTGATTAATTGATTGATGAAGAAGAGACATCCACAAGAGGCTTTAATTGAGTCGTGAAAGACAGATACTTTGGGGAGCGGGGGCTGAAAAGCTGTAACGGGGGGGAGTTATAGCCAGACCTAGTGAAATGAGAAAGTAATTCTTACTATTTTAATGGCTCTGTCTTTCTTTGCCAGATGACTGTCTTCATCCCCACTAAATTTGGATTCTGTTTTAAGATAAATTGGCCCTGACATTTGGAAAACAGAAAATATGAATGCAAAGACATGAAGAGAGACACGGAAGGCCCCCCCTGGGGAACTGTAATGAGAAGTCACTCAAGGCCAAATGATCTGATCAATGGTATCCCCTCCTCCAATTTATTTACAACTCAAGATTCTTTTTCTCGTGGTTTTGCTTTTGGCTCCAATCCGCCTTGCGATTCCTGTGCCATAGTCTGAGCTTTCCACTTTTCTTCATTTCTTCTCCTTCCTCTTGTTGGAATTGTCATCTAAGTTTCTTTAAATTAATTGGGTTTTTCATTTGCTGTGCCCTGCGGGATTTTTTTTTTCTGTTTTAAAATCCAGGGAGGGTGCAAATCTAAATCAAAACAAGCACGTAGCATCCTATCATTTCATAGATTGAAAAGATAGGACTGAAAAGATAGGGTTCTTTTTCTAGGGGGCAGGCATGGATAAAAAGAGCCAAATTATAGGTAAAATATGCCATTCTCTTTTACAGGTAGTTCTTGACTTTAAAGCATTCATGTAGTGATCATGCAGCTGAGTTGGACAGTGAGGAGGGTTGGGGAGGAACCTGAGCCAGTCCTGGAGTCTGGGGAAGGCTCGGACGAGGGCTCTGTGTCGAAGGCAGAGAGGGGGCCAGGGCCGTCTGACAGTGATCAGCTGCCTTCGGAGTCAGACATCAGTAAGGCAGAAGAACAGCTGGAGTCTGTTCCCAGTGTGTGCATGCACAGAGCGGCCAGATGAAGGGAACAGCTAAAGAACAGGGGTTGACTTGGGAGTAAGGCCACAGGTGGATGATGAATGGCCCTCCCAGAGGAAATAAAAGAGGAGCGAAAGGGGAGTGGAGTTTGCAGGAGACAATCAGTTCGCTTCATTGGTTCGTGACTCTCTGAGGCTCCTTGCCAAGTTCTGCAGATCTCGGCCTGGCAGCTCTCCAAGCCAGAGAAGGTCTGTGACCGTAAATCCTCCTTTGAAAGACTTTGCTGGAGGTGAAGGAGCAGAATTCACAGGAAATTAATAAAAGGGGTTTTTGTCGGGACCAGGAGTTTGCCTCTTGCTCTTTGGAAGCCTGGGTCAGAACAGACACACTTGCATTAAACAGAGGTAGCTGATCATCTGTGGGCCAAGAGCCCACTATGGTAGTGGCTTTGGGGGTAGGCTAGATGATCTTCACAGCGCCTTCTCTGCGATTGTATAACTGGGATTAGGAAATGATTGGCACCTTTATGTCATGGGAACCCAGCCAAGACTTGTTCACAGCTGTTAAGAAAATGAATACAAACAGTCATAAAATCAGCAATTTGAAGTGAAGGGCAGGTTTGACATTTATCAATCCACAAAGCTGAATGAATGCTCAAAACAATTACATTAATCAGAGAGCTCCGAATCTGTGTTTTTCTACCTGGCATGGTGGGCAAACTGCTAGTCTTGATTCAGACTTCTGTTCAACAAATAATTCGCTATGCCCCCTCCTCCCATCTTGGCGATACAACCTGGGAGGACATGGAAACAAATTGTAGGTTGCTGTGACAGGAGGAGGAGGAGGGGGCAGTGGAGGAGAAGGAGGACGTGGAGAAGGACAATGAGAATGAGAAAGAGAGAAGGAGAAGGTAGAGGAGGAGAAAGAGGAAGTGGAGAAGGAGAAAAAGTGAAGAAGGGAAAGATGGAAAGGGAGAGTGGAGAAGGAGAAGGGGAAGGAGAAAGTGGAAAAGGACAATAAGAAGGAGAAAGAGAAAGTGGAGAAGGAGAAGAAGAAAAAGAAAGTGGAGAAGGAGAAGAAGAAAAAGAAAGTGGAGAAGGAGAAGAGGAAGGTGGAGAAAGGATAATCCTTTCAGCAGTTCTAAGAAGGTCCCACGCCTGTTTGCACTATTCACGTTCCCCCTGAGGTCACAGATAAGCTTCCAAGTGGCCTCAATGACTCTCAGAACGAGCACTAACAAGCAGACGACTGCAAAGAATATACATCCTTCCATCCTCCACCATTCAGCCAGAACTGAAGAAGCTTCTTGGACGAGAAGCAAAACCTCTTCAAGGAAAAAAAAAACCAACCAATTTCTCACTCATATGCCTAATGTTCCCCTTTCTGCGTCTTCTCCTCCCTTCTCCAAGCAGAGGACCTTCCAGAAATCTTGGAAGGATCTTGACAAACTTGAACATTGGGCACTATCTAATAAAATGAAATTCAATGGTGAAAAGAGTAAGGTTCTACATTTAGGCAAGAAAAATGGAATACACAGGTACAGTATAGGTGATACCTTACTCAGTAGTAGTAACTGTGAAAGGGATCTTGGAGTCCTAGTGGACAACCATTTAAATAGGAGCCAGCCGTGTGCAGCAGCTGCCAAAAAAGCCAACACAGTTCTAGGCTGCATCAACAGAGGGAGAGAATCAAGATCACGAGAAGTCTTAATACCACTTTAGAATGCCTTGGTAAGGCAACACTTGGAATACGGCATCCAGTTTGGGTCACCACGATGCAAAAAAGATGTGGAGACTCTAGAAAGAATGCAGAGAAGAGCAACAAAGAGGATGAGGGGACTGGAGACTAAAACATATGAAGAACGGTTGCAGGAACTGGGTATGTTTAGCTTAAGAGAAAGAAAGACTAGGGGAGACATGATAACAGTGTTCCAATATCTCAGGGGTTGCCACAAAGAAGAGGGAGTCAAACTATTCTCCAAAGCACCTGAGGGCAGAACAAGAAGCAATGGGTGGAAACTAATCAAGGAGAGAAGCAACTTAGAACTGAGGAGAAACTTCCTGACAGTTAGAACAATCAATCAGTGGAACAGAAGTTGCCTCCAGAAGTTGTGAATGCCCCAACACTGGAAGTCTTTAAGAAGATGTTGGATAGCCATCTGTCTGAAACGGTATAGGGTTTCCTGCCTAGGCAGGGGGTTGGACTAGAAGACCTCCAAGGTCCCTTCCAACTCTACTATTGTATTGTATTGTAAATGGAGGGGAAAGTTCTCCTGCAAGCGGAAGCGAAGTTCCAAATTCGTACGTCTGCTTAATTTCCAAATCCAGGGACCTCCTCATTTCAAAACCGGTGAAGGACCGCACGAAATAAAACGCGAAGGGTTTCCTTCAAGCCCTAAAGTTGCCACTGCGATTCGGAAGAGTCTCTCTGCATTCATACCAGAAACCGAACACTTCTTCAGTTGTTTAAGAATCGCAGACCCAAAAAGAAAAAAAAAGCTTAATTTAACTATATAGCTCTTGCATTGTCTCCGTGGGGTTTGGTTTGTTTGTTTGTTTGTTTGTTGCAAAGTGAATGCTGCAGAGCAATTTTCAGCTTGTTACCCTCTGGGCTCAACGCAACCATGTCTTGTAAAAGAATAAATTGATCCTGTTTACACTTGACATTTTTTTTTCCTTTTTTCTTCTTTTTTTGGGGGAAAACATTGGTTAAGCTGTAATGGAATCATCCATGCTGCAAAGACACAGATATAAATACATGCACTCATCCTGCAGCCTAAATGTTGAACAAGACAAGAATTGGGGACCAGAAAAGAAAAAAAAGCCACGTATATCTATAGGGTCCATCAAGCAATTCACCCCAACCTTTTTGGGAAATAAGAAGGAAATTTTAAAAGTCCCGTTTCTGATTCCAATATTTATTATTGACTGATTACGATGATCCTTCTCCGCTTTTCTATCGCCTTTTTGGCATCGTGGTTGTGATGATTATGTTTTTGTTGTTGCTGTTGTTGTTGCTGCTGTTGTTGCTGCTGTTGTTGTTGTTTTGCATGTATATTGAAAGCTTCTACACTTCAGAAAAATTCCTTGTGTGGAATAATCACACTTGACCAAATAAAGCTATTCTATTGTGCAAGATCAAATTCTATTCTATTCTATTCCATTCCATTCTCTTCTCTTCTCTATTCTGTTCCATTCTATTTTTTTCCTTTCTTTTCTGTTCTGTTCTACCTACCCTACTCTGTCCTGTTCTGTTCTATTCTATTCTACTCTACTCCATATTCTATTCTATTCTATTCCATTCCATTCCATTCCATTCTATTCTATTCTCTATTCTGTTCCATTCTATTTTTCTTTTCTTTTCTGTTCTACCCTACCCTACCCTACCCTGTTCTGTGTCACTGCGTTAAATGTTTGCTAGCCGAACTGAAACTAAAAGAGTTACTGAAAGAGTTACTGCGCAGGTCATAAGGTCTTATCTGACAATGATGTACTGCGCCTGCTCTTCACACATTCCAGAGATTTCTCTTCCCTTTTGATCTTTGTCCGTCTGCCAGGAAGCTGGTAGACAGACTGTTTCTGCCAAAATGTAACAATTAGATAGATTTGTTTATTTCTTTGTTTTATTCTCAGGGGTTGCCACAAAGAAGAGGGAGTCAAACTATTTTCCAAGGCACCTGAGGGTAGAACAAGAAGCAGTGGGTGGAAACTAATCAAGGAAAGAAGCAACTTAGAACTGAGGAGAAATTTCCTGACAGTTAGAACAATTAATCAGTGGAACAGCTTGCCTCCAGAAGTTGTGAATGCCCCAACACTGGAAGTCTTTAAGAAGATGTTGGATAGCCATTTGTCTGAAACGGTATAGGGTTTCCTGCCTAGGCAGGGGGTTGGACTAGAAGGCCTCCAAGGTCCCTTCCAACTCTACTATTGTATTGTATTGTATTATTATTTTTGTATTAAAGCTTGTTTTTAATTAGAATATGTTTTCTGGGATTTTATTAATGCTGTTTGGAAAAGCCGCGATCTAAGACCTCATCTAGTTCAGGGTGAAATATTTTCCTCTGGCAATTAATGGCAGCAAGAGGATGGTTATAATTTACGGCTGTTTCCTTCAAAGCTATCTTTAAGAGATAACCGACCAGGCTAACTAGCCATGCCAAGGAAGAAAAAGAAAAAACATGAAACGCGCTCGGAAGGATCCATTTCTTCTGACACAGAAATGCAAGACTTCTCACGCTGGCTTCCAACTTCCCAAACTCCAGTAACTGGACTGGATGAAGACCCTGCTGTGTGGGAAGGAGCTACAGGAGGTGAAATCTACGGACTGAGGTCAGTAAATCTCCCTTCTGACTATGAACGTTCCCAAGAGGTTATAACATGCTGGGGGCACAACCAAAACGTTCCACGTTACCAGAGCAACTTCACTCCCAAACATCTACAACGACCCCCAGCATCAAAGGCTCCAGCTAGACGTCCCTTCCGAGGAAGAGGCTACGCTCCAAGGATGCCAAAATGCTACACCTGTAACCGTGTGGGACATGACACCCGGGATTGTCCCCAACGAGTTCCAGCTCCCGTCACATACCAGCCCAGAGGAACAGACTCCAGAGGCAGAGGTAGAGGCGGAAGACAAGGTCGCCGTGGTCCAAGGCGTGATCCACAAGCTCCACTCGCAACATTGGCCATAACCAACGTTCCACAACCTGATCCAAAGTACGACAGACGTCTTTTGTGGACTTTAGATAGTGGAGCAGCTGTACACGTTACTCACAGAAAGGAACTTTTCACAGAGATGGGTGAGCCAGAGCCAGAGTATCGAGAACTGTACTCCTTCTCCAACCACACTTGCAAGGTCATGGGAAAAGGAACTGTTTACATTGAAGAGCTCGATACACACATCCCTGATGTTTATTACATACCTTCAGCAACCAGTAATTTGCTTAGCCAAAGTCACTTGTCTAGAGATTTAAAGTTCCAGGTTCACCACCTCGAAAAAGCAAGTTACATAGTTAAAGATGGAGATATTGTTGCTGAAACCATGCTGATTGGTGGTGTTTATTACTTAAAGCCAAAGCCTAAAGGGCAAGCACAGGCAAGTATGCAAACTCCAAAAAGGGACAGCACGGGCCCAGAGAGAGTTGGTTCAGAGAGAGAACCCGTTGCTATGCCAAAGGCCCCTAAAGCCAACAAACAGAGAAAACAGAAGCAGGTTGCTCAGAGCAAACCTGAGGTTCCTCATGAAACTGTTAATGTTGAGAATTCACTAACTGGTAAACCTTTGCATTCCAGGTGTATCCACAAGTGGCACAGAAGATTGGGGCATGCCAGTTTCCGTGTTCTAGGTGAAGAGATCTACGTCAGAAGCCCTCCAGGATTCCGAAAGCAAGAAGGGGATACCTGGTTCCTGAACAAAAGTCTTTGTGGTCTGAAACAGTCAGGTTTAATGTGGTATTTATGTCTTACTGACAAACTAAATTCAATGGGCTTTATTAAGTCCGAAACTGATGAATGCGTGTTCACAAAAAGATCTAACAATGCATATGAGATAATTGTTGTTTATGTTGATGATATTGTTTACATTGGTCCAAATAAGAAAATGAGTGATATTTTTGCTAAAAGTTTGCAGAGATACTTCACACTGAAATCTTTAGGACCCATTAGCACTTATTTAGGTGTTCAGATTGAAAAGACACAGAAGGGGTTTAGTCTTTCACAAGAGGAGAAAATTGACCACATTCTGCATCATTGCAACATGAAAGATGCTAACACAACAAAGACACCCATGCAAACAGATTTTCACAACTTAACACATGAACCAAGTCCTGAGCTCGAGGATCAAACACTTTACCGTTCAGTCATTGGTTCACTATTATACATTAGTAGTTGGACCAGACCTGACATTGCGCTTAGTGTTAATCTTTTATCACGTAGGTAAGGCAACACAATTTCATTGGGCATGCATTAAGAAGTTGTTGAAATACCTGAAACACACTAAACACATGAAGTTATTGCTAGAACCAACACACACTGATCAACCAAAGTTAATTTGCTATGCCGATTCTGATTGGGCAAGTGATAAAAAAATCACGCAAAAGGACATGATTACATGATGTTCCTGAATGGATGTCTCTGACATTCTGTTCTATTCTATTCTATTCTATTCTATTCTATTCTACTCTACTCTACACAATATTCTATTCTATTCTATTCCTTTCCATTCTATTCTCTATTCTGTTCCATTACACTTTTCTTTTCTACCGTGCCCTGCCCTGCCCTACCCTACTCTACTCCATAATCTAATCTATTCTATTCTATTCTATTCTATTCCATTCCACTCCACTCTATTCTATTCCAAATTCTATTCTATTCTCTATTCCGTTCAGGTTCCATTCCATTTTTCTTTTTTGTTCTGTTGTACCCTACCCTATTCTATTCTGCATCCTATTTTATTCTACTCTACTCCATAATCTAATCTATTCTATTCTACTCTACTCTATTCCAAATTCTATTCTATTCTATTTTATTCTCTATTCCATTCTGTTCCATTCCATTTTTCTTTTTTGCTCTGTTCTGTTCTACCCTACCTTATTCTATTCTGCATTCTATTCTACTCTACTCTACTCTATTCCACATTCTTTCTATTCTACTCTATTCTGCTCTGCTCTATTCTATTCTGTTCTATCCTACCCTACCCTAACCTGTTCTATTCTATTCTATTCTATGCCTAATTCCAATATTTGCAGGGAGCCATTCCTGCAAAAGAGGCTTTTTGAATTCTTTTTTTTTTTGCTTGTTTGTTTGCAAATCCTGTTATGTTCTCGCCGAGCTTCTCTTTGCCCTTATATTTACCAGGATTCTATTTTCATTTTGTGCAAATCACAAACAAGGGAAACAGTGAGGGACTGCATACCCATAATGGCATTGAAAATACGCTATTTTATTTGTGTGATTTATATCTTACCCTTTCATCCGAAAAGGGCACTTCGGGTGGGCAAAATAAAGCTGCGAGCAGGAAAAGAACAAGGGTGGGAATAGACACACACACACCCTCTCATATTTTACTCTCTGGTATAGATTGTGTCCTTTTTTAAAAAAAAATCATAGATTCCTTTTGAGTGATATTCCGGGCACTGTTCTATTAGAAGGGGCAAAATGAAGAAAGGCATAAGGCTCAGATAATGACCTACATCTGACTCAATTTAAAAGTGAAAGTATAAAAGGGTAATTTATTTGGCTTCTCCTTGCATGTTTATTAACTAGGGCCAAGCAAAAGCATTCATACTGTTCTGAGCCAGTCTTCCTGAGAAAGCAAGAAGCAAAATCTTGGTCCCTGCAAAAAACAACCTCTTTTATTTACACGACTGTGAATTCCTTTCTGAATTCTGTTCTGGGCCAGGCTTTAGCAAACAGTCTTTTCAAGGAATGTTTATCCACACGAACCTTATCTCAAGTTCCCGGTTTCTTTCCTTGGGCACAACAACAACAAAACTCACATATTTTGCTTCTGCTTTAACAAAATAATGATTCATTGGGAAAATGGGGCATATATCTTCGGGGGGAGGGGGCGGTCTATAAATCCTGATAAATAAAATATCTTCATTTTGGACGCATTTTGGACCGAGCCTATTTGCTGCAGTACAGATCTCAGTTTCACCCTTCACATTAGTGCAGGTAAGTTTTTTTTTTTTAATTTATTTAAAATACATTGTGAAAACTCAACTGTCAGTTGATCTTAATGTTATGAAATGAAAAGTATGCCATTTGCAATTAACTTGGCATAAAATAATGCATTTGCATTTAATTGTAATTGTTCAAAGAATGTTCGGGAAAAATGTTCGGCCCTCCAGCATGTTCACGTCATCCAATCTGGCCCTCTTTGAAAAAAGTTTGGACACCCCTGGTATAGGTTCTCCTCCTTGAGCAGGAGGCTGGACTAGAAGTCCTCTAAGTTCCCTTCCTATTCTATTCTATTCTATTCTATTCCATGGAACCTTTTAGGTAGCGGTAATTTTCTCTCTTAGGGCTGTGAATCCCCGATGGCATTAGGAAGGGCATCCGGCCAGTAAATACTTAACTCCATTCAGTCGCACTAACTCTAACCCGAATTAAGGGATTCCAAGGTTGTAAAATGAAAATAAAGTCGGGATTTCTCCCATCCAGTATGTTGACAATTACATTTTGGTAGCAGCTTTTGGAATTGCACCCAAAGAGTCGAAGTGAACGTACTGCCAAGATGAACCTCTGTTGTCAGGCATTGAAGTGAGCATCAACATGATATGATATTGCTGCGAATAGGCTGAACCTCTCTTCAGACACAATGGATGCATCCTGAACCCCCAGCTGTTTTATTAGCACTGGATGTAACAGGGCATCACATTCTGCAGGCTAGTAGCTGTGGGGGGGGGGGGAATGTGAATTCCCTAATGCTGCGATGGCTAATGAGTTGGCTGTTTGGCATGATATCCACTGGCTGGCAAGAGAGGAGGCTTTTGAATGCCTCTTACCAGCTGCCGCTGTTTCCAGGACCAGGAGGAAAAATGTTCACACAACTTAGTTTCATGATACATTGAAGGTAGTGATCAGACAACATCTTAAGTTATGCATATTTCTCCCCCTCTCTTTCTCTCTTTTGCTTTCTCTCGCTCTCCATCACACACATACACACACCCCACAACAACAAGCACTATGTGGCTAACAACTTCAGCATCCGGGATATTCGGCCCCATGGATAACAGCACTACAAAAGGAGCTTCAGCACCATGGACAGCACCACCATCAAGAATCGTAAGGTATAACCCTTTATGATAGTCATAGGATACAAATAAGCAATCAGGAAACAATATAAATCATAAGGATACAAGCAACAAAGTTATGGTTGGTCCTGCAGTCATAAGTGGGAGGAGCTGAGTAATAGGAACGCTGAGAAGACTAATAGTAATAGCAATGCAGCCTTGCTGAATAGTGTGACAGTGGTGGGGGAATTACTTGTTTTAGCAGAGTGATGGCATTTGGGGGGGGGAACCTGTTCTCGTGTCTAGTTGTCTTGGCGTGCAGTGCTCTATAGCATCATTTTGAGGGTAGCCGTTGAAACAATACATATCCAGGGTGGGAGCCACCTCAAAATCTTACCAGCCTCCTGGGGTTACAAACACACACACACATACACACGGCCTGATGACATTAACCAGATCTTGAGGGATTTCCAAAAACAGCAACAATTGTGATATAATGGTCCATTAAGTGAGCCTGCTAGATGATAAATTTGGCAGTTTTGCTGAGTGTGGATTACTATTTGCTATTTGCTACTTTGCTATTCGGATCCCAGTAGACACTTCTGCCAAGAAGAAGGCTTCAGTAGCCCTTGGTCCTCTTTGGTCCTTGGGGCATATAATTGGCAGTTGACTAAGACACAATAAAGACTTCTATGTTGGATCTCCAAATATGCAAGTTCTCTCATGGGGAAACTAGCCTTGTAGAATTAATTCCCTTTGATGTGGCTTCGGTATAATTTGGCAGCAGCCGTTCTTCTCCTCAGAACATTGAGCCAAGGATGTAGAAGCTCAGGGCTCAAGAAATATTTCCTGTCTAAATTGTCTTCTGAGCAGATATAAAGGGACCGGATTGAATGCTTGGGAGTACAAGAGAGCAGGAGGGCATTGCTAACAAGCCTTTCAGGAGGGAGGAAGAAATAAGTGGCTGAATTCTGAAATCCGCACTCCACTTTCTGCCTACGTAAGCGTAATTCCACGTCTTAGCGAAGCAATTGAGATACATCAGCTTCATTGAAACAGATCCCTAAGAAAGTGAGAGAGAAAAGAAAAAACTATTCGCAGTTAGCGAAGAAGTTATCAGAAAGGGGTGTGGTTCAGATGGTTGATGCCTGAAGGCATGTTAATATTCTGGGAGGATACAAGACAACACAATCAACACAACCAGGCTCAGGTCTTTATGGAAAATAAAGTACTCCTAGATAAATCCGATGATCCTATCCAGAGACACGGGTAATACCAAGAAAACTGAGATGACAAAAATGAGCAAGGGCAGGGCAGGGCAGGGCAGGGCAGGGCAGGGCAGGGCAGGGCAGGGCAGGGCAGGGCAGGGCAGGGCAGGGCAGGGCAGGGCAGGGCAGGGCAGGGCAGGGCAGGGCAGGGCAGGGCAGGGCAGGGCAGGGCAGGGCAGGGCAGGGCAGGGCAGGGCAGGGCAGGGCAGGGCAGGGCAGGGCAGGGCAGGGCAGGGCAGGGCAGGGCAGGGCAGGGCAGGGCAGGGCAGGGCAGGGCAGGGCAGGGCAGGGCAGGGCAGGGCAGGGCAGGGCAGGGCAGGGCAGGGCAGGGCAGGGCAGGGCAGGGCAGGGCAGGGCAGGGCAGGGCAGGGCAGGGCAGGGCAGGGCAGGGCAGGGCAGGGCAGGGCAGGGCAGGGCAGGGCAGGGCAGGGCAGGGCAGGGCAGGGCAGGGCAGGGCAGGGCAGGGCAGGGCAGGGCAGGGCAGGGCAGGGCAGGGCAGGGCAGGGCAGGGCAGGGCAGGGCAGGGCAGGGCAGGGCAGGGCAGGGCAGGGCAGGGCAGGGCAGGGCAGGGCAGGGCAGGGCAGGGCAGGGCAGGGCAGGGCAGGGCAGGGCAGGGCAGGGCAGGGCAGGGCAGGGCAGGGCAGGGCAGGGCAGGGCAGGGCAGGGCAAGGCAAGGCAGGGCAAGGCAAGGCAAGGCAAGGCAAGGCAAGGCAAGGCAAGGCAAGGCAAGGCAAGGCAAGGCAAGGCAAGGCAAGGCAAGGCAAGGCAAGGCAAGGCAAGGCAAGGCAAGGCAAGGCAAGGCAAGGCAAGGCAAGGCAAGGCAAGGCAAGGCAAGGCAAGGCAAGGCAAGGCAAGGCAAGGCAAGGCAAGGCAAGGCAAGGCAAGGCAAGGCAAGGCAAGGCAAGGCAAGGCAAGGCAAGGCAAGGCAAGGCAAGGCAAGGCAAGGCAAGGCAAGGCAAGGCAAGGCAAGGCAAGGCAAGGCAAGGCAAGGCAAGGCAAGGCAAGGCAAGGCAAGGCAAGGCAAGGCAAGGCAAGGCAAGGCAAGGCAAGGCAAGGCAAGGCAAGGCAAGGCAAGGCAAGGCAAGGCAAGGCAAGGCAAGGCAAGGCAAGGCAAGGCAAGGCAAGGCAAGGCAAGGCAAGGCAAGGCAAGGCAAGGCAAGGCAAGGCAAGGCAAGGCAAGGCAAGGCAAGGCAAGGCAAGGCAAGGCAAGGCAAGGCAAGGCAAGGCAAGGCAAGGCAAGGCAAGGCAAGGCAAGGCAAGGCAAGGCAAGGCAAGGCAAGGCAAGGCAAGGCAAGGCAAGGCAAGGCAAGGCAAGGCAAGGCAAGGCAAGGCAAGGCAAGGCAAGGCAAGGCAAGGCAAGGCAAGGCAAGGCAAGGCAAGGCAAGGGCAAGGCAAGGCAAGGCAAGGCAAGGCAAGGCAAGGCAAGGCAAGGCAAGGCAAGGCAAGGCAAGGCAAGGCAAGGCAAGGCAAGGCAAGGCAAGGCAAGGCAAGGCAAGGCAAGGCAAGGCAAGGCAAGGCAAGGCAAGGCAAGGCAAGGCAAGGCAAGGCAAGGCAAGGCAAGGCAAGGCAAGGCAAGGCAAGGCAAGGCAAGGCAAGGCAAGGCAAGGCAAGGCAAGGCAAGGCAAGGCAAGGCAAGGCAAGGCAAGGCAAGGCAAGGCAAGGCAAGGCAAGGCAAGGCAAGGCAAGGCAAGGCAAGGCAAGGCAAGGCAAGGCAAGGCAAGGCAAGGCAAGGCAAGGCAAGGCAAGGCAAGGCAAGGCAAGGCAAGGCAAGGCAAGGCAAGGCAAGGCAAGGCAAGGCAAGGCAAGGCAAGGCAAGGCAAGGCAAGGCAAGGCAAGGCAAGGCAAGGCAAGGCAAGGCAAGGCAAGGCAAGGCAAGGCAAGGCAAGGCAAGGCAAGGCAAGGCAAGGCAAGGCAAGGCAAGGCAAGGCAAGGCAAGGCAAGGCAAGGCAAGGCAAGGCAAGGCAAGGCAAGGCAAGGCAAGGCAAGGCAAGGCAAGGCAAGGCAAGGCAAGGCAAGGCAAGGCAAGGCAAGGCAAGGCAAGGCAAGGCAAGGCAAGGCAAGGCAAGGCAAGGCAAGGCAAGGCAAGGCAAGGCAAGGCAAGGCAAGGCAAGGCAAGGCAAGGCAAGGCAAGGCAAGGCAAGGCAAGGCAAGGCAAGGCAAGGCAAGGCAAGGCAAGGCAAGGCAAGGCAAGGCAAGGCAAGGCAAGGCAAGGCAAGGCAAGGCAAGGCAAGGCAAGGCAAGGCAAGGCAAGGCAAGGCAAGGCAAGGCAAGGCAAGGCAAGGCAAGGCAAGGCAAGGCAAGGCAAGGCAAGGCAAGGCAAGGCAAGGCAAGGCAAGGCAAGGCAAGGCAAGGCAAGGCAAGGCAAGGCAAGGCAAGGCAAGGCAAGGCAAGGCAAGGCAAGGCAAGGCAAGGCAAGGCAAGGCAAGGCAAGGCAAGGCAAGGCAAGGCAAGGCAAGGCAAGGCAAGGCAAGGCAAGGCAAGGCAAGGCAAGGCAAGGCAAGGCAAGGCAAGGCAAGGCAAGGCAAGGCAAGGCAAGGCAAGGCAAGGCAAGGCAAGGCAAGGCAAGGCAAGGCAAGGCAAGGCAAGGCAAGGCAAGGCAAGGCAAGGCAAGGCAAGGCAAGGCAAGGCAAGGCAAGGCAAGGCAAGGCAAGGCAAGGCAAGGCAAGGCAAGGCAAGGCAAGGCAAGGCAAGGCAAGGCAAGGCAAGGCAAGGCAAGGCAAGGCAAGGCAAGGCAAGGCAAGGCAAGGCAAGGCAAGGCAAGGCAAGGCAAGGCAAGGCAAGGCAAGGCAAGGCAAGGCAAGGCAAGGCAAGGCAAGGCAAGGCAAGGCAAGGCAAGGCAAGGCAAGGCAAGGCAAGGCAAGGCAAGGCAAGGCAAGGCAAGGCAAGGCAAGGCAAGGCAAGGCAAGGCAAGGCAAGGCAAGGCAAGGCAAGGCAAGGCAAGGCAAGGCAAGGCAAGGCAAGGCAAGGCAAGGCAAGGCAAGGCAAGGCAAGGCAAGGCAAGGCAAGGCAAGGCAAGGCAAGGCAAGGCAAGGCAAGGCAAGGCAAGGCAAGGCAAGGCAAGGCAAGGCAAGGCAAGGCAAGGCAAGGCAAGGCAAGGCAAGGCAAGGCAAGGCAAGGCAAGGCAAGGCAAGGCAAGGCAAGGCAAGGCAAGGCAAGGCAAGGCAAGGCAAGGCAAGGCAAGGCAAGGCAAGGCAAGGCAAGGCAAGGCAAGGCAAGGCAAGGCAAGGCAAGGCAAGGCAAGGCAAGGCAAGGCAAGGCAAGGCAAGGCAAGGCAAGGCAAGGCAAGAAGGCAAGGCAAGGCAAGGCAAGGCAAGGCAAGGCAAGGCAAGGCAAGGCAAGGCAAGGCAAGGCAAGGCAAGGCAAGGCAAGGCAAGGCAAGGCAAGGCAAGGCAAGGCAAGGCAAGGCAAGGCAAGGCAAGGCAAGGCAAGGCAAGGCAAGGCAAGGCAAGGCAAGGCAAGGCAAGGCAAGGCAAGGCAAGGCAAGGCAAGGCAAGGCAAGGCAAGGCAAGGCAAGGCAAGGCAAGGCAAGGCAAGGCAAGGCAAGGCAAGGCAAGGCAAGGCAAGGCAAGGCAAGGCAAGGCAAGGCAAGGCAAGGCAAGGCAAGGCAAGGCAAGGCAAGGCAAGGCAAGGCAAGGCAAGGCAAGGCAAGGCAAGGCAAGGCAAGGCAAGGCAAGGCAAGGCAAGGCAAGGCAAGGCAAGGCAAGGCAAGGCAAGGCAAGGCAAGGCAAGGCAAGGCAAGGCAAGGCAAGGCAAGGCAAGGCAAGGCAAGGCAAGGCAAGGCAAGGCAAGGCAAGGCAAGGCAAGGCAAGGCAAGGCAAGGCAAGGCAAGGCAAGGCAAGGCAAGGCAAGGCAAGGCAAGGCAAGGCAAGGCAAGGCAAGGCAAGGCAAGGCAAGGCAAGGCAAGGCAAGGCAAGGCAAGGCAAGGCAAGGCAAGGCAAGGCAAGGCAAGGCAAGGCAAGGCAAGGCAAGGCAAGGCAAGGCAAGGCAAGGCAAGGCAAGGCAAGGCAAGGCAAGGCAAAGGCAAAGGCAAAGGCAAAGGCAAGGCAAGGCAAAGGCAAAGGCAAAGGCAAAGGCAAAGGCAAAGGCAAAGGCAAAGGCAAAGGCAAAGGCAAGGCAAAGGCAAAGGCAAAGGCAAAGGCAAAGGCAAAGGCAAAGGCAAAGGCAAAGGCAAAGGCAAAGGCAAAGGCAAAGGCAAAGGCAAAGGCAAAGGCAAAGGCAAAGGCAAAGGCAAAGGCAAAGGCAAAGGCAAAGGCAAAGGCAAAGGCAAAGGCAAAGGCAAAGGCAAAGGCAAAGGCAAAGGCAAAGGCAAAGGCAAAGGCAAAGGCAAAGGCAAAGGCAAAGGCAAAGGCAAAGGCAAAGGCAAAGGCAAAGGCAAAGGCAAAGGCAAAGGCAAAGGCAAAGGCAAAGGCAAAGGCAAAGGCAAAGGCAAAGGCAAAGGCAAAGGCAAAGGCAAAGGCAAAGGCAAAGGCAAAGGCAAAGGCAAAGGCAAAGGCAAAGGCAAAGGCAAAGGCAAAGGCAAAGGCAAAGGCAAAGGCAAAGGCAAAGGCAAAGGCAAAGGCAAAGGCAAAGGCAAAGGCAAAGGCAAAGGCAAAGGCAAAGGCAAAGGCAAAGGCAAAGGCAAAGGCAAAGGCAAAGGCAAAGGCAAAGGCAAAGGCAAAGGCAAAGGCAAAGGCAAAGGCAAAGGCAAAGGCAAAGGCAAAGGCAAAGGCAAAGGCAAAGGCAAAGGCAAAGGCAAAGGCAAAGGCAAAGGCAAAGGCAAAGGCAAAGGCAAAGGCAAAGGCAAAGGCAAAGGCAAAGGCAAAGGCAAAGGCAAAGGCAAAGGCAAAGGCAAAGGCAAAGGCAAAGGCAAAGGCAAAGGCAAAGGCAAAGGCAAAGGCAAAGGCAAAGGCAAAGGCAAAGGCAAAGGCAAAGGCAAAGGCAAAGGCAAAGGCAAAGGCAAAGGCAAAGGCAAAGGCAAAGGCAAAGGCAAAGGCAAAGGCAAAGGCAAAGGCAAAGGCAAAGGCAAAGGCAAAGGCAAAGGCAAAGGCAAAGGCAAAGGCAAAGGCAAAGGCAAAGGCAAAGGCAAAGGCAAAGGCAAAGGCAAAGGCAAAGGCAAAGGCAAAGGCAAAGGCAAAGGCAAAGGCAAAGGCAAAGGCAAAGGCAAAGGCAAAGGCAAAGGCAAAGGCAAAGGCAAAGGCAAAGGCAAAGGCAAAGGCAAAGGCAAAGGCAAAGGCAAAGGCAAAGGCAAAGGCAAAGGCAAAGGCAAAGGCAAAGGCAAAGGCAAAGGCAAAGGCAAAGGCAAAGGCAAAGGCAAAGGCAAAGGCAAAGGCAAAGGCAAAGGCAAAGGCAAAGGCAAAGGCAAAGGCAAAGGCAAAGGCAAAGGCAAAGGCAAAGGCAAAGGCAAAGGCAAAGGCAAAGGCAAAGGCAAAGGCAAAGGCAAAGGCAAAGGCAAAGGCAAAGGCAAAGGCAAAGGCAAAGGCACAAGGCAAAGGCAAAGGCAAAGGCAAAGGCAAAGGCAAAGGCAAAGGCAAAGGCAAAGGCAAAGGCAAAGGCAAAGGCAAAGGCAAAGGCAAAGGCAAAGGCAAAGGCAAAGGCAAAGGCAAAGGCAAAGGCAAAGGCAAAGGCAAAGGCAAAGGCAAAGGCAAAGGCAAAGGCAAAGGCAAAGGCAAAGGCAAAGGCAAAGGCAAAGGCAAAGGCAAAGGCAAAGGCAAAGGCAAAGGCAAAGGCAAAGGCAAAGGCAAAGGCAAAGGCAAAGGCAAAGGCAAAGGCAAAGGCAAAGGCAAAGGCAAAGGCAAAGGCAAAGGCAAAGGCAAAGGCAAAGGCAAAGGCAAAGGCAAAGGCAAAGGCAAAGGCAAAGGCAAAGGCAAAGGCAAAGGCAAAGGCAAAGGCAAAGGCAAAGGCAAAGGCAAAGGCAAAGGCAAAGGCAAAGGCAAAGGCAAAGGCAAAGGCAAAGGCAAAGGCAAAGGCAAAGGCAAAGGCAAAGGCAAAGGCAAAGGCAAAGGCAAAGGCAAAGGCAAAGGCAAAGGCAAAGGCAAAGGCAAAGGCAAAGGCAAAGGCAAAGGCAAAGGCAAAGGCAAAGGCAAAGGCAAAGGCAAAGGCAAAGGCAAAGGCAAAGGCAAAGGCAAAGGCAAAGGCAAAGGCAAAGGCAAAGGCAAAGGCAAAGGCAAAGGCAAAGGCAAAGGCAAAGGCAAAGGCAAAGGCAAAGGCAAAGGCAAAGGCAAAGGCAAAGGCAAAGGCAAAGGCAAAGGCAAAGGCAAAGGCAAAGGCAAAGGCAAAGGCAAAGGCAAAGGCAAAGGCAAAGGCAAAGGCAAAGGCAAAGGCAAAGGCAAAGGCAAAGGCAAAGGCAAAGGCAAAGGCAAAGGCAAAGGCAAAGGCAAAGGCAAAGGCAAAGGCAAAGGCAAAGGCAAAGGCAAAGGCAAAGGCAAAGGCAAAGGCAAAGGCAAAGGCAAAGGCAAAGGCAAAGGCAAAGGCAAAGGCAAAGGCAAAGGCAAAGGCAAAGGCAAAGGCAAAGGCAAAGGCAAAGGCAAAGGCAAAGGCAAAGGCAAAGGCAAAGGCAAAGGCAAAGGCAAAGGCAAAGGCAAAGGCAAAGGCAAAGGCAAAGGCAAAGGCAAAGGCAAAGGCAAAGGCAAAGGCAAAGGCAAAGGCAAAGGCAAAGGCAAAGGCAAAGGCAAAGGCAAAGGCAAAGGCAAAGGCAAAGGCAAAGGCAAAGGCAAAGGCAAAGGCAAAGCAAAGGCAAAGGCAAAGGCAAAGGCAAAGGCAAAGGCAAAGGCAAAGGCAAAGGCAAAGGCAAAGGCAAAGGCAAAGGCAAAGGCAAAGGCAAAGGCAAAGGCAAAGGCAAAGGCAAAGGCAAAGGCAAAGGCAAAGGCAAAGGCAAAGGCAAGGCAAAGGCAAAGGCAAAGGCAAAGGCAAAGGCAAAGGCAAAGGCAAAGGCAAAGGCAAAGGCAAAGGCAAAGGCAAAGGCAAAGGCAAAGGCAAAGGCAAAGGCAAAGGCAAAGGCAAAGGCAAAGGCAAAGGCAAAGGCAAAGGCAAAGGCAAAGGCAAAGGCAAAGGCAAAGGCAAAGGCAAAGGCAAAGGCAAAGGCAAAGGCAAAGGCAAAGGCAAAGGCAAAGGCAAAGGCAAAGGCAAAGGCAAAGGCAAAGGCAAAGGCAAAGGCAAAGGCAAAGGCAAAGGCAAAGGCAAAGGCAAAGGCAAAGGCAAAGGCAAAGGCAAAGGCAAAGGCAAAGGCAAAGGCAAAGGCAAAGGCAAAGGCAAAGGCAAAGGCAAAGGCAAAGGCAAAGGCAAAGGCAAAGGCAAAGGCAAAGGCAAAGGCAAAGGCAAAGGCAAAGGCAAAGGCAAAGGCAAAGGCAAAGGCAAAGGCAAAGGCAAAGGCAAAGGCAGCAAAGGCAAAGGCAAAGGCAAGGCAAAGGCAAAGGCAAAGGCAAAGGCAAAGGCAAAGGCAAAGGCAAAGGCAAAGGCAAAGGCAAAGGCAAAGGCAAAGGCAAAGGCAAAGGCAAAGGCAAAGGCAAAGGCAAAGGCAAAGGCAAAGGCAAAGGCAAAGGCAAGGCAAAGGCAAAGGCAAAGGCAAAGGCAAAGGCAAAGGCAAAGGCAAAGGCAAAGGCAAAGGCAAAGGCAAAGGCAAAGGCAAAGGCAAAGGCAAAGGCAAAGGCAAAGGCAAAGGCAAAGGCAAAGGCAAAGGCAAAGGCAAAGGCAAAGGCAAAGGCAAAGGCAAAGGCAAAGGCAAAGGCAAAGGCAAAGGCAAAGGCAAAGGCAAAGGCAAAGGCAAAGGCAAAGGCAAAGGCAAAGGCAAAGGCAAAGGCAAAGGCAAAGGCAAAGGCAAAGGCAAAGGCAAAGGCAAAGGCAAAGGCAAAGGCAAAGGCAAAGGCAAAGGCAAAGGCAAAGGCAAAGGCAAAGGCAAAGGCAAAGGCAAAGGCAAAGGCAAAGGCAAAGGCAAAGGCAAAGGCAAAGGCAAAGGCAAAGGCAAAGGCAAAGGCAAAGGCAAAGGCAAAGGCAAAGGCAAAGGCAAAGGCAAAGGCAAAGGCAAAGGCAAAGGCAAAGGCAAAGGCAAAGGCAAAGGCAAAGGCAAAGGCAAAGGCAAAGGCAAAGGCAAAGGCAAAGGCAAAGGCAAAGGCAAAGGCAAAGGCAAAGGCAAAGGCAAAGGCAAAGGCAAAGGCAAAGGCAAAGGCAAAGGCAAAGGCAAAGGCAAAGGCAAAGGCAAAGGCAAAGGCAAAGGCAAAGGCAAAGGCAAAGGCAAAGGCAAAGGCAAAGGCAAAGGCAAAGGCAAAGGCAAAGGCAAAGGCAAAGGCAAAGGCAAAGGCAAAGGCAAAGGCAAAGGCAAAGGCAAAGGCAAAGGCAAAGGCAAAGGCAAAGGCAAAGGCAAAGGCAAAGGCAAAGGCAAAGGCAAAGGCAAAGGCAAAGGCAAAGGCAAAGGCAAAGGCAAAGGCAAAGGCAAAGGCAAAGGCAAAGGCAAAGGCAAAGGCAAAGGCAAAGGCAAAGGCAAAGGCAAAGGCAAAGGCAAAGGCAAAGGCAAAGGCAAAGGCAAAGGCAAAGGCAAAGGCAAAGGCAAAGGCAAAGGCAAAGGCAAAGGCAAAGGCAAAGGCAAAGGCAAAGGCAAAGGCAAAGGCAAAGGCAAAGGCAAAGGCAAAGGCAAAGGCAAAGGCAAAGGCAAAGGCAAAGGCAAAGGCAAAGCAAAGGCAAAGGCAAAGGCAAAGGCAAAGGCAAAGGCAAAGGCAAAGGCAAAGGCAAAGGCAAAGGCAAAGGCAAAGGCAAAGGCAAAGGCAAAGGCAAAGGCAAAGGCAAAGGCAAAGGCAAAGGCAAAGGCAAAGGCAAAGGCAAAGGCAAAGGCAAAGGCAAAGGCAAAGGCAAAGGCAAAGGCAAAGGCAAAGGCAAAGGCAAAGGCAAAGGCAAAGGCAAAGGCAAAGGCAAAGGCAAAGGCAAAGGCAAAGGCAAAGGCAAAGGCAAAGGCAAAGGCAAAGGCAAAGGCAAAGGCAAAGGCAAAGGCAAAGGCAAAGGCAAAGGCAAAGGCAAAGGCAAAGGCAAAGGCAAAGGCAAAGGCAAAGGCAAAGGCAAAGGCAAAGGCAAAGGCAAAGGCAAAGGCAAAGGCAAAGGCAAAGGCAAAGGCAAAGGCAAAGGCAAAGGCAAAGGCAAAGGCAAAGGCAAAGGCAAAGGCAAAGGCAAAGGCAAAGGCAAAGGCAAAGGCAAAGGCAAAGGCAAAGGCAAAGGCAAAGGCAAAGGCAAAGGCAAAGGCAAAGGCAAAGGCAAAGGCAAAGGCAAAGGCAAAGGCAAAGGCAAAGGCAAAGGCAAAGGCAAAGGCAAAGGCAAAGGCAAAGGCAAAGGCAAAGGCAAAGGCAAAGGCAAAGGCAAAGGCAAAGGCAAAGGCAAAGGCAAAGGCAAAGGCAAAGGCAAAGGCAAAGGCAAAGGCAAAGGCAAAGGCAAAGGCAAAGGCAAAGGCAAAGGCAAAGGCAAAGGCAAAGGCAAAGGCAAAGGCAAAGGCAAAGGCAAAGGCAAAGGCAAAGGCAAAGGCAAAGGCAAAGGCAAAGGCAAAGGCAAAGGCAAAGGCAAAGGCAAAGGCAAAGGCAAAGGCAAAGGCAAAGGCAAAGGCAAAGGCAAAGGCAAAGGCAAAGGCAAAGGCAAAGGCAAAGGCAAAGGCAAAGGCAAAGGCAAAGGCAAAGGCAAAGGCAAAGGCAAAGGCAAAGGCAAAGGCAAAGGCAAAGGCAAAGGCAAAGGCAAAGGCAAAGGCAAAGGCAAAGGCAAAGGCAAAGGCAAAGGCAAAGGCAAAGGCAAAGGCAAAGGCAAAGGCAAAGGCAAAGGCAAAGGCAAAGGCAAAGGCAAAGGCAAAGGCAAAGGCAAAGGCAAAGGCAAAGGCAAAGGCAAAGGCAAAGGCAAAGGCAAAGGCAAAGGCAAAGGCAAAGGCAAAGGCAAAGGCAAAGGCAAAGGCAAAGGCAAAGGCAAAGGCAAAGGCAAAGGCAAAGGCAAAGGCAAAGGCAAAGGCAAAGGCAAAGGCAAAGGCAAAGGCAAAGGCAAAGGCAAAGGCAAAGGCAAAGGCAAAGGCAAAGGCAAAGGCAAAGGCAAAGGCAAAGGCAAAGGCAAAGGCAAAGGCAAAGGCAAAGGCAAAGGCAAAGGCAAAGGCAAAGGCAAAGGCAAAGGCAAAGGCAAAGGCAAAGGCAAAGGCAAAGGCAAAGGCAAAGGCAAAGGCAAAGGCAAAGGCAAAGGCAAAGGCAAAGGCAAAGGCAAAGGCAAAGGCAAAGGCAAAGGCAAAGGCAAAGGCAAAGGCAAAGGCAAAGGCAAAGGCAAAGGCAAAGGCAAAGGCAAAGGCAAAGGCAAAGGCAAAGGCAAAGGCAAAGGCAAAGGCAAAGGCAAAGGCAAAGGCAAAGGCAAAGGCAAAGGCAAAGGCAAAGGCAAAGGCAAAGGCAAAGGCAAAGGCAAAGGCAAAGGCAAAGGCAAAGGCAAAGGCAAAGGCAAAGGCAAAGGCAAAGGCAAAGGCAAAGGCAAAGGCAAAGGCAAAGGCAAAGGCAAAGGCAAAGGCAAAGGCAAAGGCAAAGGCAAAGGCAAAGGCAAAGGCAAAGGCAAAGGCAAAGGCAAAGGCAAAGGCAAAGGCAAAGGCAAAGGCAAAGGCAAAGGCAAAGGCAAAGGCAAAGGCAAAGGCAAAGGCAAAGGCAAAGGCAAAGGCAAAGGCAAAGGCAAAGGCAAAGGCAAAGGCAAAGGCAAAGGCAAAGGCAAAGGCAAAGGCAAAGGCAAAGGCAAAGGCAAAGGCAAAGGCAAAGGCAAAGGCAAAGGCAAAGGCAAAGGCAAAGGCAAAGGCAAAGGCAAAGGCAAAGGCAAAGGCAAAGGCAAAGGCAAAGGCAAAGGCAAAGGCAAAGGCAAAGGCAAAGGCAAAGGCAAAGGCAAAGGCAAAGGCAAAGGCAAAGGCAAAGGCAAAGGCAAAGGCAAAGGCAAAGGCAAAGGCAAAGGCAAAGGCAAAGGCAAAGGCAAAGGCAAAGGCAAAGGCAAAGGCAAAGGCAAAGGCAAAGGCAAAGGCAAAGGCAAAGGCAAAGGCAAAGGCAAAGGCAAAGGCAAAGGCAAAGGCAAAGGCAAAGGCAAAGGCAAAGGCAAAGGCAAAGGCAAAGGCAAAGGCAAAGGCAAAGGCAAAGGCAAAGGCAAAGGCAAAGGCAAAGGCAAAGGCAAAGGCAAAGGCAAAGGCAAAGGCAAAGGCAAAGGCAAAGGCAAAGGCAAAGGCAAAGGCAAAGGCAAAGGCAAAGGCAAAGGCAAAGGCAAAGGCAAAGGCAAAGGCAAAGGCAAAGGCAAAGGCAAAGGCAAAGGCAAAGGCAAAGGCAAAGGCAAAGGCAAAGGCAAAGGCAAAGGCAAAGGCAAAGGCAAAGGCAAAGGCAAAGGCAAAGGCAAAGGCAAAGGCAAAGGCAAAGGCAAAGGCAAAGGCAAAGGCAAAGGCAAAGGCAAAGGCAAAGGCAAAGGCAAAGGCAAAGGCAAAGGCAAAGGCAAAGGCAAAGGCAAAGGCAAAGGCAAAGGCAAAGGCAAAGGCAAAGGCAAAGGCAAAGGCAAAGGCAAAGGCAAAGGCAAAGGCAAAGGCAAAGGCAAAGGCAAAGGCAAAGGCAAAGGCAAAGGCAAAGGCAAAGGCAAAGGCAAAGGCAAAGGCAAAGGCAAAGGCAAAGGCAAAGGCAAAGGCAAAGGCAAAGGCAAAGGCAAAGGCAAAGGCAAAGGCAAAGGCAAAGGCAAAGGCAAAGGCAAAGGCAAAGGCAAAGGCAAAGGCAAAGGCAAAGGCAAAGGCAAAGGCAAAGGCAAAGGCAAAGGCAAAGGCAAAGGCAAAGGCAAAGGCAAAGGCAAAGGCAAAGGCAAAGGCAAAGGCAAAGGCAAAGGCAAAGGCAAAGGCAAAGGCAAAGGCAAAGGCAAAGGCAAAGGCAAAGGCAAAGGCAAAGGCAAAGGCAAAGGCAAAGGCAAAGGCAAAGGCAAAGGCAAAGGCAAAGGCAAAGGCAAAGGCAAAGGCAAAGGCAAAGGCAAAGGCAAAGGCAAAGGCAAAGGCAAAGGCAAAGGCAAAGGCAAAGGCAAAGGCAAAGGCAAAGGCAAAGGCAAAGGCAAAGGCAAAGGCAAAGGCAAAGGCAAAGGCAAAGGCAAAGGCAAAGGCAAAGGCAAAGGCAAAGGCAAAGGCAAAGGCAAAGGCAAAGGCAAAGGCAAAGGCAAAGGCAAAGGCAAAGGCAAAGGCAAAGGCAAAGGCAAAGGCAAAGGCAAAGGCAAAGGCAAAGGCAAAGGCAAAGGCAAAGGCAAAGGCAAAGGCAAAGGCAAAGGCAAAGGCAAAGGCAAAGGCAAAGGCAAAGGCAAAGGCAAAGGCAAAGGCAAAGGCAAAGGCAAAGGCAAAGGCAAAGGCAAAGGCAAAGGCAAAGGCAAAGGCAAAGGCAAAGGCAAAGGCAAAGGCAAAGGCAAAGGCAAAGGCAAAGGCAAAGGCAAAGGCAAAGGCAAAGGCAAAGGCAAAGGCAAAGGCAAAGGCAAAGGCAAAGGCAAAGGCAAAGGCAAAGGCAAAGGCAAAGGCAAAGGCAAAGGCAAAGGCAAAGGCAAAGGCAAAGGCAAAGGCAAAGGCAAAGGCAAAGGCAAAGGCAAAGGCAAAGGCAAAGGCAAAGGCAAAGGCAAAGGCAAAGGCAAAGGCAAAGGCAAAGGCAAAGGCAAAGGCAAAGGCAAAGGCAAAGGCAAAGGCAAAGGCAAAGGCAAAGGCAAAGGCAAAGGCAAAGGCAAAGGCAAAGGCAAAGGCAAAGGCAAAGGCAAAGGCAAAGGCAAAGGCAAAGGCAAAGGCAAAGGCAAAGGCAAAGGCAAAGGCAAAGGCAAAGGCAAAGGCAAAGGCAAAGGCAAAGGCAAAGGCAAAGGCAAAGGCAAAGGCAAAGGCAAAGGCAAAGGCAAAGGCAAAGGCAAAGGCAAAGGCAAAGGCAAAGGCAAAGGCAAAGGCAAAGGCAAAGGCAAAGGCAAAGGCAAAGGCAAAGGCAAAGGCAAAGGCAAAGGCAAAGGCAAAGGCAAAGGCAAAGGCAAAGGCAAAGGCAAAGGCAAAGGCAAAGGCAAAGGCAAAGGCAAAGGCAAAGGCAAAGGCAAAGGCAAAGGCAAAGGCAAAGGCAAAGGCAAAGGCAAAGGCAAAGGCAAAGGCAAAGGCAAAGGCAAAGGCAAAGGCAAAGGCAAAGGCAAAGGCAAAGGCAAAGGCAAAGGCAAAGGCAAAGGCAAAGGCAAAGGCAAAGGCAAAGGCAAAGGCAAAGGCAAAGGCAAAGGCAAAGGCAAAGGCAAAGGCAAAGGCAAAGGCAAAGGCAAAGGCAAAGGCAAAGGCAAAGGCAAAGGCAAAGGCAAAGGCAAAGGCAAAGGCAAAGGCAAAGGCAAAGGCAAAGGCAAAGGCAAAGGCAAAGGCAAAGGCAAAGGCAAAGGCAAAGGCAAAGGCAAAGGCAAAGGCAAAGGCAAAGGCAAAGGCAAAGGCAAAGGCAAAGGCAAAGGCAAAGGCAAAGGCAAAGGCAAAGGCAAAGGCAAAGGCAAAGGCAAAGGCAAAGGCAAAGGCAAAGGCAAAGGCAAAGGCAAAGGCAAAGGCAAAGGCAAAGGCAAAGGCAAAGGCAAAGGCAAAGGCAAAGGCAAAGGCAAAGGCAAAGGCAAAGGCAAAGGCAAAGGCAAAGGCAAAGGCAAAGGCAAAGGCAAAGGCAAAGGCAAAGGCAAAGGCAAAGGCAAAGGCAAAGGCAAAGGCAAAGGCAAAGGCAAAGGCAAAGGCAAAGGCAAAGGCAAAGGCAAAGGCAAAGGCAAAGGCAAAGGCAAAGGCAAAGGCAAAGGCAAAGGCAAAGGCAAAGGCAAAGGCAAAGGCAAAGGCAAAGGCAAAGGCAAAGGCAAAGGCAAAGGCAAAGGCAAAGGCAAAGGCAAAGGCAAAGGCAAAGGCAAAGGCAAAGGCAAAGGCAAAGGCAAAGGCAAAGGCAAAGGCAAAGGCAAAGGCAAAGGCAAAGGCAAAGGCAAAGGCAAAGGCAAAGGCAAAGGCAAAGGCAAAGGCAAAGGCAAAGGCAAAGGCAAAGGCAAAGGCAAAGGCAAAGGCAAAGGCAAAGGCAAAGGCAAAGGCAAAGGCAAAGGCAAAGGCAAAGGCAAAGGCAAAG